>NW_018417062.1:0-216 GCF_002113885.1 Mizuhopecten yessoensis
TATTTAAGGAACCTTTTCAGTTAAAGATGTAAATCTAACACCGACTGTTCTGTCCTTCACCTGGTATAATATTTAAATTATCAGTATTGAATCATCTATACAGGAATTGAATCCTCTGTATAGGTGTTGAGTCATCAATACAGGAGTTGAATCCTTTATACAGGTGTTGAATCATCAATACAGGAGTTAAATCATCTGTACAGGTGTTGATTCATC
>NW_018417063.1:0-216 GCF_002113885.1 Mizuhopecten yessoensis
GTAGCACAGGGCGTACTTTGTTCAAGTCCGCCGTGAAACAGCCCTTGATGTAGTTTTGTTATGGCAATATGAATTAACATTATAAACATGATTGGCTTGATTTTAAAGCTAAAATATGGTGTTTAAAATATATGATAATAATATACGACTTGTGTAAATTCTACAAATTATATTTTGAAAATGGAACTATATTTTGTTTGTTTTGTTGTCATGCTA
>NW_018417064.1:0-216 GCF_002113885.1 Mizuhopecten yessoensis
GAAAGATCACCGTGACAGGTCATGGTAAAGGTCACAGTGACAGGTTATGTAAAGGTCACAGTGACAGGTCATGGTAAAGGTTACAGTGACAGGTCATGTGACGGTTACAGTGACAGGTCATGGTAAAGGTCACAGCGACAGGTCATGGCAAAGGTTACGGTGACATGTCATGTAAAGGTCACAGTGACAGGTCATGGTAAAGGTCACAGTGACAGG
>NW_018417065.1:0-216 GCF_002113885.1 Mizuhopecten yessoensis
AGATCCATTTTTATTCTGGAACTAATGCTGTGAAATGCCGAAAAGACACATTTACATACGACAATGATTAGATGTGTTTATCATGAAGTTTATTGTAGTTAATCCGGCAATGACAGTGGAAACAACAACATAATACCAAATTCTAACTTCACATATCAAACATTGGAATCCATGTGACAATGGGTCTTATTCATAGAAAGGATGTTCAAAGTTACT
>NW_018417066.1:0-216 GCF_002113885.1 Mizuhopecten yessoensis
ATGTCCAATCTTGTGTATTAGACAGGTATATCTCGTACCCAGCAAGTCGTTGTATTGTGTTCTCATCTACAAAAAAGATATACTATATACTGTAGTTCAGTTATTGAGTCAAGTTTTGACGATATACCTAAGATTCAGCTTCAAATGGTTTAAACGGATAACAAATCTGTGGCTAGATGCCATTACTAATTCCTTTATTGCTAGCTCTCGTGGTGT
>NW_018417067.1:0-216 GCF_002113885.1 Mizuhopecten yessoensis
CAAGTTATTTGCAATTCAACCTAATGTGGGTTCATGTGCAACAAGCAGAGCAGACCGCAGAGGGGAAATTGTCTTCTCGCGACTGCTTATAGGCCATATCTTTATCACACATGGTTACATTTTGCGTAAGGAAGACCAGCATTATTGTCATGCTGGCAATCAATTACAGTACAACACTTTATGATTGAATGCGCTGATTTCAAACAAATACGTGAC
>NW_018417068.1:0-216 GCF_002113885.1 Mizuhopecten yessoensis
GTGGTTTATCATCGGTAAACCCGGTGGAACTGTTTCAACTGACTGGAGAAGGGGCGAAGGCGAGCCACTGGCACCTCAAAACCAGATAGCCTCGGGCAGATGGGGCTCGTCAACCTTAGAGAAGGAAAACTCGGGACTCAAAACCTCCGCTGCCTTGCGGCCACACCCTTCGCCAGGGAAAGGCTTCAGGTGACAACCTCGAGGAAAATCCAGAAC
>NW_018417069.1:0-216 GCF_002113885.1 Mizuhopecten yessoensis
TCGCCACTCTATATATAATCGTTATTTACAGTAATGACATACGTGTACCTCATATCTTCCTGATCATGTTATTAATAAGGATTTTATTCACAAAGCTTACGTTAAAAAAATAAGAACGTGTTTATTTAATGTCACACAGGTGCAAAACACTACCTTCCTGAGAGTGCTATCCCCCTGGCCTACGAGACCCATTCTGCAGAAGATGTTGGGATATAT
>NW_018417070.1:0-216 GCF_002113885.1 Mizuhopecten yessoensis
CAGAGATGAATACAGAAATATTTCTGGATTGGATCCTGAAGATCTTTATGTATTCAACACGGTAAGGGAGATAACTGGGTTTGTCATCATCCAGTCAGACCATTCCGGCTTCAAGAACTTGTCGTTCCTATCAAACCTGGAGGTCATAAGAGGCAGAGAACTGGATGGGTACGTACAAAAGATTTTTGCTTTGATTTTTAGCTCACTTGGCACGAA
>NW_018417071.1:0-216 GCF_002113885.1 Mizuhopecten yessoensis
TTATGATTCGCTATACTCATTATACGGCATTGTTACATTTGTATTATCAAACGTAATCGTAGGAATCTCCTCCAATATGTCATAAAAAATAACGGTGTACAAACTGTCGCTAAGGCAATAAGACGGACATTTCAATGCACTAGTATAAACAAGCAATGATGCATTCACATAACAAAACATTTAAATTGACTTTTAAAACCAGTTTAGGGATAATAC
>NW_018417072.1:0-216 GCF_002113885.1 Mizuhopecten yessoensis
TTTTCTTCAAACTTGGTCACAGGGTTAAATGCCTTAAGGGCTCTGGCAAGTTCAGTTCGATGAGCGGAGTTATGGCCCCTTGAATAACGAAATTATCTCCTGTGTTTTGTTTCTGTGCAATAACTATAACAAATGTTTATCGATTTTCTTCAACTTTGTTCGATTTTTATGAAATTGGTATATAGGGATATTAGGGGACTGCGAATAAAACCGCAT
>NW_018417073.1:0-216 GCF_002113885.1 Mizuhopecten yessoensis
CTTTAGACACAGATGTACTACAATCAAATTCTGTGCATGGATGAAGAGTCCATCAGGAGCTTTATCTTCTTTTAATTTCATTAATCACAGGCCATCTATTCTCGCTTGAGGAGAGTGTAAAGTTTACTTTAGTTTATAAAGGGATATAACACTTTTGAGAATATTTTGTCCTTTTTCAGCAGTAAATTATTAAAACTTTGTTGGAATGATTATGGT
>NW_018417074.1:0-216 GCF_002113885.1 Mizuhopecten yessoensis
AGCCTGTTGGTATTAGCTCAGCTAGTACCTAGTCATCGATATCTGGCCTAACTAGGTTTATGTCATTGCAAGAATGTCAATGTCCTGAGATGTAACAAAATCTCAGATGGACAACGACTTGTTCTTCAACGAGCGACAGTTTAAGGACACTAGAATCAGAGGAATACCTGACTGTTGTTGGCTTGATGACATGTAGATTCTCGTACGATACTGATG
>NW_018417075.1:0-216 GCF_002113885.1 Mizuhopecten yessoensis
GCTAACAATTTGACGGGCTTGTCACATAAATGCCTAATATCGACATACATGAACGATCATAAAGGCTTTTAAACCCTCATTCTCTTAACCCTTCTTGAGAAAAAATGTTGTCTTATTGAAATACGCACCTCATTCATAAAAGTTTTTTGACATGTATGGTGTTATTCAATTTGAGTTATTTACAAATAGATAAAATATTTCTCAATGAAAGTATGA
>NW_018417076.1:0-216 GCF_002113885.1 Mizuhopecten yessoensis
TATCACTAACCTCCCCTGTAGTATCACTTACCTCCCCTGTAGTATTACTTACCTCCCCTGTAGTATCACTTACCTCCCCTGTAGTGACACTAACCTCCCCTGTAGTAACAAACCCCCCCGTTGTATCACTTACCTCCCCTGTAGTAACACTCCCCCCCCCTCCGTTGTATTACTTACCTCCCCTGTAGTAACACTAACCTCCCCTGTAGTAACAAT
>NW_018417077.1:0-216 GCF_002113885.1 Mizuhopecten yessoensis
GTGGCTCTCTCCTCCTCCTCTTCATAATCGGACAAATCTACCACTGTCATGTCTTCTTGAATATCTGAAATCTTTCTCATGGGAACGAAGTGTTTTGGCTGGAATTGGTTGACCCTACGAAGTGCAAATGTTGAGGTCCACATAATGATAGGATCCCCATGGGAAAATATCAATGGTCGAGAACTCCGTCCTATCACTCTCCTTGTGAACGCACTT
>NW_018417078.1:0-216 GCF_002113885.1 Mizuhopecten yessoensis
CCTCGTGTCATTGAAAACCACACGCACATAAAATGGTTTGAATACAAACTTAACTTTATCATTTATTTCATATGAGTGTGTATATGTTGTAAAGTTGTTAATAATTGCATAACCTCTGCTTGTTTAATATTAACGCTGTTTTTCGCGCGTTGATAGATTACATGTATTTTGAAGTGATGTGGCGCTGAACGGACTTGATTGCTTCCTCGGAAACGC
>NW_018417079.1:0-216 GCF_002113885.1 Mizuhopecten yessoensis
CAGTTGTTCATTTTACTTGTTACTAATAAATGAAGTTTGTTCGGTTTCGAATTTGTTAAAAGATATAGTTCTGGCACATTTGTGATGCAAGATTTATATTAAATGTATGTGAAATGAGATGTATTCATTTTGAAAACTAGAATAGAGTGCTCAAACATTTGGTAATCCTGAAAATCTATATTATATCAGAAGAGCAGTCTAACAAATTCTGGGAAC
>NW_018417080.1:0-216 GCF_002113885.1 Mizuhopecten yessoensis
AGTTACATACATGTACATATTCACAGATGATGGATGTGAACGAAAAAGTACTCCCCCCAACTCTTTTAAAACATACCCGGCCCACTCTTTAATCCAGAGCACATCGTTTATTTGTAATCCTGAATGGATGCAACAGTCTATATTTACAATGGCTCTGCACCCTTCTTTTGTAATGCATTGAGAAGGCAATGTTGTTGTGTGATCAATTTCATTGTT
>NW_018417081.1:0-216 GCF_002113885.1 Mizuhopecten yessoensis
CAATGTCTTATAATCCTGTATATGGTATCAGTAGTATTGCCCAATGTCCTATAACCCTGTATATGGTATATTAATTGTATTGCCCAATGTCTTATAATCCTGTATGGTATCAGTAATTGCCCAATGTCTTATAATCCTATATGTTACCAGTAGTATTGAATAATGTCTTAAAATCCGGTATATGGTATCGATAGTATTGACCAATGTCTTATAATC
>NW_018417082.1:0-216 GCF_002113885.1 Mizuhopecten yessoensis
ATGTTATCACACTGACCCCTCTCTCGGTGCCTAAACAAGCTATTTATACCAATGCGTCTGTCAATAAGCTCGACAAGGTCATGTGTCGAAATTGATGAAATAAGAATCGTCATGGTTGAGATATTTTGAAAGATTTATTTTGAGGTATATTGTTCAAAAATATGAGACGTTTTCTCGCGTCGTTACTCAACCTGTTATATACACTGTAAATGGACC
>NW_018417083.1:0-216 GCF_002113885.1 Mizuhopecten yessoensis
TACATAAACTCAACAAATAACTGAAGTTGACAAATCTTAAATTTTATTCACAATCTCCAACAGGGTCAAGTCCCTTCTTGGAAATCATATGTAACCATGATAAGCAAATGTTCAGTATAACATAATGCAAATAAAAATACAATACAGATTTTATGGCAGTACATTTTTCTTCATCATCCTAATATGCCATGCATACTGTATTCATATGTGTGGCAG
>NW_018417084.1:0-216 GCF_002113885.1 Mizuhopecten yessoensis
ACGAAGTTAACAAAGCCATGTAACATATGATTTTAATCAGATTGGAGCTGGCCTGATTTATTGCTAAACTGATATGTTACCTGTTCGAGTGCCAAACCAAACAGATTTGACCAGGTGGTTTCAATCCACCCTTCACATTCTGATACATTACAATTGAACTTCCGTCAATACTCGAGAAAACATCTACTGCTTTGCGGCCTACATACTTGTCTATGC
>NW_018417085.1:0-216 GCF_002113885.1 Mizuhopecten yessoensis
ATCTGTCTTTGTAAAGAAAATAACAGATCACCAGTTTAAACATCGGTATCTGTATTTGTTCAGAAAATAACAAACCATCTGTTTATATCGACATTATACATGCTTTGTATAAGCATGGGTATCTGTCTTTGTAAAGAAAATAACAGAACACCTGTTTATATCGACATGATAATACTTTATATAAACATCGGTATCTGTCTTTGTAAACAAAATAAC
>NW_018417086.1:0-216 GCF_002113885.1 Mizuhopecten yessoensis
TGTACCTGTGTATGTGTGTGTACCTGTGTATGTGTATCTGTGTATATGTGTATGTGTATCTGTGTATATGTACCTGTATATGTGTACCTGTTTATGTGTATCTGTGAATGTGTATCTGTGTATGTGTATCTGTTTATTTGTATCTGTATATGTGTACCTGTGTATGTGGATCTGTGTATGTGTACCTGTGTATGTGTATCTGTGTATGTGTATCTG
>NW_018417087.1:0-216 GCF_002113885.1 Mizuhopecten yessoensis
GAAATATTCCAGTGGTCCTCTCTTTAACACTTATATATTTTCGCGTTGCCGTTTGTGATGCCCTTGTGATGATGTTGAATCACTCTCGTCATTTATAAACAATTGCCTGATATATTTCCGAAAAGGTGTTCACGAAAAATTACCAGAACATGTTACCTTAACGTTATTTTGTAACAATATTGGCAATGTTAGTCATCTTTTTACCCAGTAATAAAT
>NW_018417088.1:0-216 GCF_002113885.1 Mizuhopecten yessoensis
ACAAACAAAGATTAAATATACCACAGCGTTTACACAAACATACAACCAAAGATTAAATATGCCACAACGTTTACAAACAAGGATTCAATATACCACAACGTTTACAAAACAAAGCACAACGTTTACAAACACAGATTAAATATACCACAACGTTTACACGAACAAATATTGAATATACCACAGCGTTTACACAAACAAAGATTGAATATACCACAA
>NW_018417089.1:0-216 GCF_002113885.1 Mizuhopecten yessoensis
AAAGGTAAGACAACTACACTGCTCTACAATAACCTAGTAACAAAATGTAAGACAACTACACTGCTCTACAATAACCTAGTAGCAAAAGGTCGGAGACAACTACACTGCTCTACAATAATCTAGTATCATAAGGATGGAGACAACTACACTGTTCTACAATAATCTAGTAACAAAAGGATGGAGACCACTACACAGCTCTACAATAATCTAGTAACA
>NW_018417090.1:0-216 GCF_002113885.1 Mizuhopecten yessoensis
TGGTGTTACTGACACTGACGAGTGTGTCTCCCTTTACTGGATCATGTGTGAGGCAATAACAGGTATTGTTATACTTATATAATAACTCTGTCGCTCCGTCCTGAGTCACACTGTATACGTCTCCTCCATTTGTACCCACAATAAACCTCCCGTCTGTATGTGTTATACCATAACAGTCTTTACCATTAGGCATGTTGATCTCAGACGACAGGGAGA
>NW_018417091.1:0-216 GCF_002113885.1 Mizuhopecten yessoensis
ATACAAAGTTATAGCCCTGAGATTCTTGGAAGAAAGATATATTCTAAATTGCATTAGGGAAAAGAAGTAAAATTTTCTTTTTTATATTGGTTTCAACATTATAGGCCTTTGGTACTTTGAAATAACCGGGAAATGATGATGTACGTAGATGGAAAACACTGCATGCACATTCATACACGGATCTATATATAGACTAATTTGGCTTTCGTAGAAAAT
>NW_018417092.1:0-216 GCF_002113885.1 Mizuhopecten yessoensis
AAAACAACCACGGAACTCACTTAGACCATCTCGGTCCATCGTACAGCATCAAAAAACAACCAATGAACTCACTTAGACCATCTTAGTCCGTCGTACAACATCACGAGTCAACCACTGAACTCACTCAGACCATCTCAGTCCATTGTACAACATCACAAAAACAACCACAGGACTCACTTAGACCATCTCGGTCCATCGTACAACATCACAAAAACA
>NW_018417093.1:0-216 GCF_002113885.1 Mizuhopecten yessoensis
ATATGGATTGCAATCTATATCTACCTGATTGACAACATGTTAATCTACCATAAATTAATAATCTCTATAAAGGATCAAATAGTTATAAAAAAATGCATGTACAGGTACTAGCAGTAGCATCATTCCAATTAATTAGTTACTGTACACATGTGGTACTCTAGCTGTACGGGGGTCTAGACATACAAGTTTCACTGCCTCCACCACTGAGAGCGTCTC
>NW_018417094.1:0-216 GCF_002113885.1 Mizuhopecten yessoensis
GTTTGATAAAATCTTTTATCTTCACTGCAGTAAAGCTATACGAAATGTTAAATCTTCACAAGTGAAGATATCATATTTAGTATTGTCCAATCAGAATGTTACTTTCTCTTCACTGCAAAGATTTATCGTTTCAAGTTCAGATGAAGCGACGGCAAAATAAGTGTCTGCTTTGTTCAACTTTTGCAACACACATATGGTATTTACAAAACTACACCA
>NW_018417095.1:0-216 GCF_002113885.1 Mizuhopecten yessoensis
AGAAACTTTAGCAGTACTCCAAAATAGCAGAACAAAAAAGGTGTTTAACTTTTGCTTTGGGTTATATATTTGTAGGTGAACGATTTTCTTCCCGGACTTTAACTACTGGCGGAAGGGAAGAAACTCGCAAATAGTTCTGGTATCTTTGGAATTTGTTTCACAAAATTACATGTTCGAATTTTACCTCTACAAATACCGGAACTTGATCTTTGATGG
>NW_018417096.1:0-216 GCF_002113885.1 Mizuhopecten yessoensis
AATAATTGTGAGAATCTGTAGGTTTACAATATATATCGCTAACAACAATTTTGTCCTTTAATTTCTGCAAAAATATCCAAGAAAGGTATTCCTTTTTCACTTAACTCTATCGTGTAATTCAAACCGGGAGGCAAGGCATTTAGCATATTGAAAAATTCCAGAAGATTCTCTCCTGGAGGCCAAATAATAAAGCAATCATCTAGAAATCTCAAAAAG
>NW_018417097.1:0-216 GCF_002113885.1 Mizuhopecten yessoensis
CAATCCACAATCATTTAAAATATCGTGAATAAATCTCAAGTAAGGAACTTTCTTGTTTTCTACAACAAAAACATGGTATAACATATTGTACATAAGGTAATTCAATTTACTGTCTTTAGATTGTAACATCTTTGACCAATAACCAATCATTCGTGATTTTACTTCTATGGAAAGGGGGCATATACCAAGACTGTATATGTAACACTTACCTGGTTT
>NW_018417098.1:0-216 GCF_002113885.1 Mizuhopecten yessoensis
TCCGTTGATATCCTGCACAACTTGAAGGTAACCTTGGTCTAAAATGTCGTTAAATTATTAAGTTAATGTAGCAAGCCCTATTGAAATCTGAATTGACTGCCTTGTTGGAAAGTTCGTCTCTCTTCTGTTATAGGGCAGACGTCTAAATATGGGTGTCATGACCTAATATGGAACATGGTAGCATCAGTAGTAATACTATATTTGGTCATACAGGCC
>NW_018417099.1:0-216 GCF_002113885.1 Mizuhopecten yessoensis
TGGTTTCCCTTCACCCAAGGATGCTTCATACCAAATTTGGACAAACTCCTGTCTTTCGTACAGAAGAAGAAAGTTTTAGAAGAATTTGCTATGTTTTCCCTATTGGGTTCCGCCAATCTGCCCCCAAGGGGGTCGCACTCACTGTTTATACAAAATTGAGTCCCTTTTGCTCAAGATCATCCAGACCAAATTGGGAAGAAATCCCTTCATCCCTAT
>NW_018417100.1:0-216 GCF_002113885.1 Mizuhopecten yessoensis
CGATCTCAAATTAAGAATAATATAATATGGTACAACTATCGAATTGTACGTCGACTGCAGCCGTCAAATAGAGTGATATTGCTTTTTGTGTATTAATTATTTAATTTATTTTGCCTTATCTCTTTAATTCATTCACTCTTTAAGTTTCATGATGGACTATTTCAACCTTTAATTTGGAAGAGTTCTTATTTCTTACTGGTACATTGTGATATTTCC
>NW_018417101.1:0-216 GCF_002113885.1 Mizuhopecten yessoensis
CATTGACTAATCTTACATACTCCCTACATTAACATTGACCAAACTAACATACGCTCTACATAAACATTGACTAACCTTACATACTCCCTACATCAACATTAACAAAACTTTCATACTCTCTGCATGAGCATTGACTAAACTTACATACGCTCTACATAGACATTGACTAATCTTGCATACTCCCTACATTAACATTGACTAAACTTACATACGCTC
>NW_018417102.1:0-216 GCF_002113885.1 Mizuhopecten yessoensis
TAAAAGGTCAGTTGACAAAACACAGTTTATTGTGTTACGAAGGTGTCATGTAACTATTTCAGTTCACAGTGTAACACAGATGCAAGTAAACACAAAATTTAGTGAAATGTTTAAGATTGTACCTTTAAGAGGATAAGTTGAGAAAACACTACTTACGGTGTTAAGGAAGGTGTAACTATTTCCGTATCACGGTGTAACTTTAGTGCTAATGAAAAC
>NW_018417103.1:0-216 GCF_002113885.1 Mizuhopecten yessoensis
TTTTTTTTGACCCCACCTCCAACAGAAATAGTATTATTGACCTCATCTCTATCAGAAATACTATGGTAGACCCCTCTTTCACCAATTTTTTTTTTTTTTGACCCCACCTCCAACAGAAATAGTTTTTTGACCCCATCTCTATGAAAAATAGTGTTGTTATTCTCCACCGCAATGACAATAGTGTTGTAGACCCCCTACTCCATGACAAGTACATGT
>NW_018417104.1:0-216 GCF_002113885.1 Mizuhopecten yessoensis
ATGGAGGACCGAGCAAAACAACGCTATATCACACTCAAGAACAATCTATCAAACAACTTTATAGCTGAAAATGTGAACGACAACCTACGTGTGTTCAGAAACACATGTGCAGGATATTTGCAAGGCCCAGGGCAGTATATGAATCTTCACTTTTACGAGATTTGTACAAATTTGGAAAGTAGAAGTAAACTCTCTTTCAAAAATCTTACTGTTTTG
>NW_018417105.1:0-216 GCF_002113885.1 Mizuhopecten yessoensis
GTTTCATAAAGTCGTTTGACTGTGTGTGACAACATACCTTGATTTCAAAGACTCTATTACATTTCTGATTACGCCAGATAGTCATTGTTTGAGATGGTTTTAAATATTTAATCAAAGCAAATGCTAGCTTATCCAACATGAAAATTTCAACAACCGATTAAAGAGACTGAACTGTTCAGCCTACATGAATACCGTAGCGTCATCAAACAACGACAA
>NW_018417106.1:0-216 GCF_002113885.1 Mizuhopecten yessoensis
TCTTCTTAAATTTGTCGTACTCCGTTCCCACCCAGACCTTGTCCTCTTGGATATCTTCATTATTGTTCCTTAAAGTAATCTGTTCCAGACTTGGTGGGTAGGAACACGGATAAAGGTCTAGGTTTTGCTGATAGTGTTCCATGTAATATGTCCATATATCATCTTTAGACAAAACAATGTTGGAATCCTCTATGATAAGTTGACGGAGGGTAAAGT
>NW_018417107.1:0-216 GCF_002113885.1 Mizuhopecten yessoensis
ACGTATGGTTTATCTGGATTAAAGAGAAAGTTATTTTATTTTTTTAACTTTTAACATGATATTTATGATTTATAGAAAAGAAAAAAAAATTAGGGCGAAACAACCTGGGGCGAACGGGTTTAGGGGCGAAACAACCCTTAGGGCGAACGGGATTTTGGGCGAAACAACCCTTTACCAGAATGGTTCAATGAGCTAACAGGTCACTTGGTATTTGTG
>NW_018417108.1:0-216 GCF_002113885.1 Mizuhopecten yessoensis
CCCAAAGCCAATTATATACATTAAGATACATTGTAAGTGTCACAAAATTTAAAAAGACTAACACTTGTCAGGTTAGTATAGCTAGCTTATTATAAGTTATTCCAGCACATTGATGTCAAAGTAAATTTGATTTATGGGACTCCAAAAAGCAATAATATACCTTAAAATATAAGTCACCACATGTAAAGAGACCAATATGTGTTAGCTTATTATATG
>NW_018417109.1:0-216 GCF_002113885.1 Mizuhopecten yessoensis
AACAGCTCCCACACAGGTCCACACCCGGGGAGGTGTAAGAGGGACCCAACAGCTTCTACAAAAGTCCACACCCGGGAAGGTGTAAGAGGGACCCAACAGCTCCTACACAGGTCCACAACCGGGAAGGTGTAAGACGGAGGACAACAGCTCTCACACAAATCCACACCCGGGGAGGTTTAAGAGGGAGCAAAACAGCTCCCACACAAGTCCACACCC
>NW_018417110.1:0-216 GCF_002113885.1 Mizuhopecten yessoensis
TACCAAGGATCTTTGATGATTTCATTGTTATGTGAACTTACACTTGCCAACAATCTTTGATGATTTCACTGCTGTGTGAACTTACAGTTACCAAGGATATTTGATGATTTCATTGCTTTGTGAACTTAAACTTACCAATGATCTTTGATGATTTCATTGTTATGTGAACTAACATTTACCAAGGATCTTTGATGATTTCATTGTTATGTGAACTTA
>NW_018417111.1:0-216 GCF_002113885.1 Mizuhopecten yessoensis
TGGAAAACTGTGATAATTTGCAGGGGTCCATTTTCAACGTTGAATTTGCATACCGATCTCTATTAAGACCACTTCTGGAGTACAGTGACATACTTTTGGACCAATACCAGAAGAAAAACACAACATCACTGAAAAAGACTCAACGCAGAGTTGCGATATTTATCTGTGCCAACTATAAAAGGACATCAGTGTTACATCTATGCTGAATGAACAAGG
>NW_018417112.1:0-216 GCF_002113885.1 Mizuhopecten yessoensis
GTGTCCTAAAAAGCTAAAAAGGCTTTTTAAAATTTACCAAAAACTATAAATATGAAATAATTTGCAAAGGGCTAATTATCGAATATACAAATGGGGATAATGTAAAAATCTTTCTTTGTAATTTTTGATAAATTAACTTTATAAACTGCTTATCTGACCAATCTGTTCGGCTTGCTATCTTAAGGAATCGTTGAAAACTCTTAATTTGTTGAAATC
>NW_018417113.1:0-216 GCF_002113885.1 Mizuhopecten yessoensis
ATGGTTTAGAATACTGTAAGCATGTCTTTTTATGTTTGTGTCGCCTGCAAAGCGAGGCGACATATAGCTATTACTTTGTCGGTGTCGGTCGTCGTCGTCGTTGTCGTCGGTTACGTTGTCCGAAACAAGGTTCACGTGCGATAACTTGAGTTACCCTGGATTGATTGAACCCAAACTTCGTACAGTGCTTCTTACTAAAAGTGCTTGCTTGAGATT
>NW_018417114.1:0-216 GCF_002113885.1 Mizuhopecten yessoensis
TAACTGGTAACCGTGTAACTGGTAACTGGTAACCGTGTAACTGGTTACAGTGTAACTGGTTACCGTGTAACTGGTTACCGTGTAACTGGTTACCGTGTAACTGGTAACCATGTAACTGATAACCGTGTAACTGGTAACCGTGTAACTGATAACTGGTAACCGTGTAACTGATAACCGTGTAACTGGTAACCGTGTAACTGGTAACCGTGTAACTGG
>NW_018417115.1:0-216 GCF_002113885.1 Mizuhopecten yessoensis
ACATAATCCATTATTTATTACTAATATAATTATTAGAATTCTGTCAATAAAGTAAGACCAGAAGTAGTCTACCCAATGAACAGTAGCTGTGCTTACGTAAAATGGCCGTGTACGGAAGGATTTCAGTATCCATTTCGGTATGAAACTGATGTCTATAGGCGGTTCAAAGGTGAAGAAATGCCGCGATCAGAGCTGACGCTCGCGGCCTACAGGAGG
>NW_018417116.1:0-216 GCF_002113885.1 Mizuhopecten yessoensis
TTTAATTTAAATCGTGTCGTAATTGTCTAGGTATACCTATACATTCGTGGTCTGTCTAGGTATACCTATTCATTCGTGGTCATTCAGTTATAACATATATTAAACGACCGCTCTTAGTCTATTCAAACAAATATGTTGTAGAAAATTGTATCATTGACTAACATTTTAATTATAAGAATAAGAGAAATGTTATTCTTAGACTGATCCGACATTATT
>NW_018417117.1:0-216 GCF_002113885.1 Mizuhopecten yessoensis
TGTGAGTAAACATCAGTATGTATTGTGAGTAAACATCAGTTTGTATTGTGAGTAAACATCAGTATGTATTGTAAGTAAACATCAGTATGTATTTGGTACATACCTCATATACTCACTCAGAAAGACTAGCATAGCTTGTATGCATGTACCTCTTGTGATAGCAAAATGGACACTTTGAATTGCTCAATTTGTTTGCCTTGCTTTATTTTCTGATGT
>NW_018417118.1:0-216 GCF_002113885.1 Mizuhopecten yessoensis
TATTATATAGCTTGTACCTAAGGTTCATGTTTTATATTTCAGGGTATGCACATAAACAACACATAAACAATATACTAGCTATGTTTCAAATATTGCATGACAATGGTGCTGTGTTTCTACTGTTCTTTCTTTTGTACTGGCATTGGTAGGCCGATTGATATCTTTTACAATACTGTTCGAAAGTCAATGACAATAAAACATTAGTCTATCCAACTA
>NW_018417119.1:0-216 GCF_002113885.1 Mizuhopecten yessoensis
ACTTTAGCTATGCCAAAACAGTTGATGCCTGTGATCCTGAATCTGTTCAACGCCATTTGTTAAAGGTCTTTAAGATTCGGTCCTGACAAGCTGATGATGTTTTTGAGAACAGATTCAGAGAGAAGTTTACATGAAATGACGGACTACAGACGGCAACGAATTTCATTAGCTTCCTTGAAGCTTTGCACCAGGTGATCTTAAAAATACAATGGAATA
>NW_018417120.1:0-216 GCF_002113885.1 Mizuhopecten yessoensis
CTTTTCTAATGAACCGTTAACTAAGAACCAAGTTTCATATAAAGATTCTAATGGAGTACCTTCAGTAGTAACAGCCTTTTCATTAGTATCAGCAGACTTGTATGGAGTGTAAACAATACAGTATTCTCTCTTTTCCATTTGGTCTGGGAATTTGAAAGTGTAAGAGGATGGAGCAGTTGGAATCTTAATACGTTCAGATTCCATGAAGAATTGGTC
>NW_018417121.1:0-216 GCF_002113885.1 Mizuhopecten yessoensis
TATTGTATTTTGGAATACTAGATGAACATGGAAACACCATCAAAAATTGCAAAAGTCCTGTGGGACAAGTGTCTGGAACAAAATTCAAAGTTGTTCAAAGCTTCACCAAAGAAATGTTGAAATTGAATCCAACAGATGTTCAAAAACTGAAAAAGTCTGGGATGGAGTACTTAGTCAGTGCCATCGGGAAAACCGATTTCTCAGTATCTGCGTCTG
>NW_018417122.1:0-216 GCF_002113885.1 Mizuhopecten yessoensis
TTACTTTGGTTATAAGAGTAAGTATATGTTACTAGGTCTGAATTTCTAGGGATATAGCTTAGTTATTTGTTACTGGAGATATGGTGTAACTACAAACACTGTTACTTGGAATTTGGGGTATATATGTTACTAAGAATAAGGTGTAACTATATGTTACTATAGCTTTAGTGTATCAATATGTTGTATGTACTAGGGGCATGGTGTGACTATATGTTA
>NW_018417123.1:0-216 GCF_002113885.1 Mizuhopecten yessoensis
CTATTTTTCATACTTGCTTAAAAGTTGGCTACCAATAATATCTTTTAACATCAGGAATTTCGAAAAAAATGACAACCGGTAAATTTGTCATATAAGACTTTTGATTCAAAAAAAGAAAAATATAGCTTTCTTTCCTCTTTTCCTTTAACTTGTGTTTCTTCATGACCAAAGGTCCTTGGGTCTTGATATTTGACAAGTAGGTTGTTCATGTGAATG
>NW_018417124.1:0-216 GCF_002113885.1 Mizuhopecten yessoensis
AAGATTTAGATGTTGTCTGACTCTACCCAGATTTCGTACATAGGGTTTTAAAGGATGCCAAATACAATGGTGACAGTTTTGTAAATTTTAGTTGCCTTGGTAAAGAGATAAAGGTCTTTGATTGGTCGATATTGATATGTTGTTTGATTCTATCCAGATTTGGTACATAGCAGTTTTGAGGGATGCCGATCACAATGGTAACACTTTCGAAAAGCT
>NW_018417125.1:0-216 GCF_002113885.1 Mizuhopecten yessoensis
TAATCACGAGTTTTGGTTACATACGTCAAATTTAAGTTACAAATGCCAGGATAGGGTTGTCTCCCTTTGTTTAGAAAGAGTTTTTCGCTTTACTCAAGGGTTAGGGTTAGAATTTGAATAATTTTTATTTTAAACTAATATTTCGGTTTTCGATAGGAATGCTCAATGAATTGCTTTCCGCATAGATTACTCGTACTTTAGGCTTACATTTGTACC
>NW_018417126.1:0-216 GCF_002113885.1 Mizuhopecten yessoensis
CATACTTTGGGTACTGCGATATTGCAATCAGTTTATTTATAGACAGTTGGACATTTCTTTCACCTTTCTATTCCTAGAAATAAGTTAATGTATTAATAGAAATAGGGACACTTTTGTCACCTTATCTACTCCTAGAAATTAGTTAATCTTTTATAGAAAACGGGACATTTCTATTATCTAATTTATTCCTAGAAATTTTGACATTACTATTAGTTT
>NW_018417127.1:0-216 GCF_002113885.1 Mizuhopecten yessoensis
TATATATATATATATAGTATGAATATAGTTATATAATACTTTATAAGTTATATATCCATGTTAATCATCGCTCACAATGCTATAAAGGAGAAGAATGCACACTTCCTGTACCAGTAATCCAATTTCTAATCTGACGTGGAATTCAGGTTCAGCCCCGGCCCTTTGTTACTGGTACATGTATCATACATCCAGCTTAACTTCCCATGTTACTTGGAA
>NW_018417128.1:0-216 GCF_002113885.1 Mizuhopecten yessoensis
ATTAGATATCAGACAGTGATTACTAGTAAAATCATATGACACAGATATTGGTTGCTAGTTCAATCAGATGACAAAGATCACGAATTATCATAATACCGTTGAACTTTCTAATAAACATTAGAAAATACTCAGCAATTCAAGAATTATTAAAAATGCTTTTATCATATTTCTTTGCGCTACCCGTTTTGATAATAGACAAGGAAAGTATAGCTACTC
>NW_018417129.1:0-216 GCF_002113885.1 Mizuhopecten yessoensis
GCACACAGTATTTACAGTCAACAACAAAGATAACAAGGTAATCCATTAATCAGTATTTACAGTCAACAACAAAGATAATAAGGTAATCCAGCAATCAGTGTTTACAGTCAACAACAAATACGATAAGACATTCCAGAACACAGTGTTTACATTCAACACCAAAGACGACACGACATTCCAGCACAAAGTGATTACATTCGACACCAAAGACGACAA
>NW_018417130.1:0-216 GCF_002113885.1 Mizuhopecten yessoensis
GTACTGTTACGATCGAACTTAAATTTTGCACACACCTAGATATATAAACAATATTTAGGAATCAGAAGAAATAAGTGAAAGAAATCTTAAAACGAACTCGCGGGCGCGCAAAAACCTCCGAGGACACTCGGAGGACACTCATTACTCGGAGGACACTCATTAGGGTGACCCGACATGCTTTTGTTTTTCAATATCATTTTTATTACTTATATAAGT
>NW_018417131.1:0-216 GCF_002113885.1 Mizuhopecten yessoensis
TTGATATGGGTTGAGGGCCAATATAGGTTGACTGCTGATATAGATTGACTGTCGATATATGTCTATGGTTGATATAGATCGAGGGTTGATATAGGTTGACAGGTGATATAGATTGTGGGTTGATATAGATTGACAGGTGATATAGATTGAGGGTTGATATAGATTGACAGGTGATATGGGTTAAGGGTTGATATGCGTTGAGGGTTGATATGGGTT
>NW_018417132.1:0-216 GCF_002113885.1 Mizuhopecten yessoensis
ACAAATGTCTAGTCAACTAACAAGGGCGCACACAAAGTCATATCACGTTGCATGTGTAATCGTGCGAGACGTCAGAGCTATACAAAACCTACATTACGACACTAGACTACCTTTGTACTATACAATCATACGGAAGGTTTATGACTGGGCTACCTATACTAACAATGCTGTGTGTATTTTTACCTCGAATATAAATTAGGCATACTCGAACATATG
>NW_018417133.1:0-216 GCF_002113885.1 Mizuhopecten yessoensis
AAGTTTGGAACAGACATGTGAATACCTCTCGGCAGTATACCAAAGAAACGCATTCACTGTTCGACTAAACCTTAACTAACACGAGCATGCAATTATCATTCTCCTTTGTAAATACCAGATAGTATGTCAAAGAGTTTGTGTTTCTAACGAAGATTTGACAAACACAATAATAAGGTTGATCGAAGAGTCTATATGAGATAATCACAAAAATCTACA
>NW_018417134.1:0-216 GCF_002113885.1 Mizuhopecten yessoensis
AAATCCACTGGGTAGTTACATAATATAGGTAAGGCAAGGATCACATGCAAATTCCCTAGGTAACTGTATAATACAGGTAAGGCAAGGATCACCAACAATTCCCCTGGGTAGCTATATAATATAGGTTAGGCAAAGATCACAAACAATCCCCTGGTAAGTTATATAATATAGGTAAGGCAAGGATCACAGGGAAAATCTCTGGTTAGTTATTAGCTC
>NW_018417135.1:0-216 GCF_002113885.1 Mizuhopecten yessoensis
TGTCAACAATGATAATAGGCATAAACATGAAGTAGATATATATATCATATTCATACAGGTACAAATACACAACTTTAAAAAAGCACCATTCAAAATCATTTGCTGGATTTGATGAAGTTATGCACATGTATAAAAACGTAAGAGTTAAGGTCTACAGAAAGAATTGGATTGCCAAACAAAAGAATCTTTAAATTTAAATCTATACCTAAGGCATTC
>NW_018417136.1:0-216 GCF_002113885.1 Mizuhopecten yessoensis
GATGATTATAAAATGATGAGCGGTACCTATTAATCCTGTCAATTAATCCAGCCTATTGTATGTCCAGTAGATACACAGGTAAATCAGAACATGCTTACAGGTACAATATTCTGGCTGTCCCTTTGTCATGAAATGATAGCCTCGGGCACAATTTTATTTCAAAACAGTGACTTTGACTCTATAGTAATGTTTTACACTGCCTAATCCCTTCAAATA
>NW_018417137.1:0-216 GCF_002113885.1 Mizuhopecten yessoensis
TCAAAATCCCAATTATGTACCAGTATTAAAAACTTTATATATAGATAGTAAGTCACAGGCTTTCCATCCGTGAGTCATTGAGCGATTCCTCAGGAAATTTATAACTGAACTGTTACTTTCTTTGTAGCAATTTACAAGTACTTTTTGCTTTCTATATATTGCCGCCGAACTGTTCAAACTCATTTATTTACAAACAATTTTTATCCTAGATATCTG
>NW_018417138.1:0-216 GCF_002113885.1 Mizuhopecten yessoensis
GTCACATAAGCTGATTTCTGTAGCCGTAGGAATTGTATCCCCCCTTAACCATCATTTAAGTCAGACAAGCTGATTTCTATAGCCATAGAATTTGTATCCCCCCTATTATTAGTCAGACAAGCTGATTTCTAAAGCTGTAGGATTTGTATCCCCCTATCATAAGTCACATAAGCTGATTTCTGTAGCCGTAGGAATTGTATCCTCCCCCCCCCCCCC
>NW_018417139.1:0-216 GCF_002113885.1 Mizuhopecten yessoensis
GCTTCTGTAGACAACGACTCGTGCTTGTTGACCAGACCAACAATCCGTTTCTAACGAGAGTGAGATGCGGTTTCACTGAAATCGTCCGAGTGACAATGAACGTTACCGTGGAAGTATTCTACACCGAGGACGTGCCGGTCAAGGCCTTGCACAGTCACGGCGATGCGTACTTCACCAGGACAGAACAGAAAGGGAACGCTTTGTCAATGATAAACG
>NW_018417140.1:0-216 GCF_002113885.1 Mizuhopecten yessoensis
TGAAATACAATACTTGTCATGTCACCAAAGGAATAGAACTTTAAACACTATTCAAATAAATTATTTTGCTATTGAAAAAATATTAATGTCTATTGTCACTTGGCCGATTTTCCTCTTTTGCCAACCCCTGGGATAGGTCTGGATCTTACTTTCTGATACTACAGTATTTCATTTCAATTTCATTATAACTATTCCAACCAAGTTTTAAATTATGTT
>NW_018417141.1:0-216 GCF_002113885.1 Mizuhopecten yessoensis
AATTGACCACTTGTGAAAACAGTTTTTTAATGCATTGTAGCCCTTCTACATTGAGTATCA
This sequence comes from Mizuhopecten yessoensis, assembly GCF_002113885.1. Taxonomy (NCBI): domain Eukaryota; kingdom Metazoa; phylum Mollusca; class Bivalvia; order Pectinida; family Pectinidae; genus Mizuhopecten; species Mizuhopecten yessoensis. Next base: position 61 of record NW_018417141.1, read on the forward strand.
TTTATTTATCCCCGCAGGTTACTGAAAAAATATCATCACTGTATGCATTTTGATTATTCATAAAAAGTTGTTAAAAGTCTGATCCCTGCAATCTCTAAGAAAGTAAGAATAAATAAATATGTGCTGTTTTGTGTTACAAAGTTCTGAAAAATCCTG
>NW_018417142.1:0-216 GCF_002113885.1 Mizuhopecten yessoensis
CATACATGAATTTCTCTTTCCTTCAAACCCTGAGCATTATATGTACAGCTTCTGTAAATAATTTGTTAACTTCACAATATCACATCTTTCCCAATACAAATGGGCACAAAAGGTTTGATAATGGGAAGAAAAACTTCCAGGGACGAATGCCAATACACAAATAATCATTTACATTGTACTGTACATATACAATATTCATCATAAATTTTAAAAATT
>NW_018417143.1:0-216 GCF_002113885.1 Mizuhopecten yessoensis
TATTTGGGATGCTACCGAGTCAGTATGAATGAGACGTTCAGTATAGCGCCAAGATCAGAGATAATTAGTGAGGGAATAGTGCAAGTTCCAGACAATGAACAACTTCGTAGTGACGCCTGTATCATAGTCTTGTGAGAAGTTTGTGAAGACAGGAAAGGCTCTGGTAGCTCAGGCCGTTGTCAAGGCACAGAAGACTGTTCCTGTACGCTTACTCAA
>NW_018417144.1:0-216 GCF_002113885.1 Mizuhopecten yessoensis
ATTACCCTTTTTCAAAGCAATAGGTCATGTTTAACATGTTGACAAGCTGATGTGGTGATTGATTCCAGAAAACCTTTTTCTTTATTATACAGGTTGTATTCTGACTACTTGTTTGTCAGCGAAGGAGAAGTGTCGGCAAAACGATTCCATCAAGAAGTGCTAAAGGAAATACGTTCATTCCAGAGCTGTTCTAGTTACCACGATATTCGATATTGC
>NW_018417145.1:0-216 GCF_002113885.1 Mizuhopecten yessoensis
TTATAATTGTCATGTCGGTTGTACATGTATACTACTTTCTGGCACTAAACAATATATAAAATTTCATTATTATTGAGATTGTGACAATTATAATTTCCCTGTAGAGCGAGGCGATTTTATTTCTGAATATGTAATACTAAACTTGTTCAAGCACTGGCAAGCGTAGAAAGCAGAATGTATCGGACATTATTTCCATTGTCAAACAGATCGAATAAG
>NW_018417146.1:0-216 GCF_002113885.1 Mizuhopecten yessoensis
GACGTAACGAGTATGTATGGCGTAACGAGTATGTATGACGTAACGAGTATGTATGGCATAACGAGTATGTATGACATAACAAGTATGTAGGACGTAACGAGTACGTATGGCATAACGAGTATGTAGGACGTAACGAGTATGTATGACGTAACAAGTACCTATTGCGTAATGAGTATGTATGATGTAACGAGTATGTATGACGTAACAAGTACCTAT
>NW_018417147.1:0-216 GCF_002113885.1 Mizuhopecten yessoensis
AACTCCGCTGTCGCACTGTGCAAGAAATACGGACAGTGTTTATATTTGTAAATTATTTTTTTACGCGACCAACACCTGGCGACCAACACCCCGTGGTATGGCCCCAGCATTTGCACGAGTTCAGGAGGTGAACAAGGCCTTGGGTAGATTGTTCTCGGAGTCGAGAGGATACGAATTCTATTTGTGGCAACTTAGACGTATTTTCAACAGTAATTT
>NW_018417148.1:0-216 GCF_002113885.1 Mizuhopecten yessoensis
AAATATATCATTGATAGGTTTGGTGTTTCCTATATATTTAAGTATATTTTGATAAAAATATGAGTATGTATGTAGCACATTTTGTATATGCCGTCATATCAAGTTAAGTTTGTTGCGTCATACCGTCTTCACCAATATTTTCCTCTGATATGGCACGAACAAAATTCGAAATATTAAAATATTTTGTGTAAACATTAGAGATTATGAATGAAGCAA
>NW_018417149.1:0-216 GCF_002113885.1 Mizuhopecten yessoensis
ATATTGTTAACTCGAAAGACTTGCTTAACTGTTTTCATAATGTTATATGGAGAATTGTTCAGACGAGTGCTATTAAGAGTTAGCTGAACAGAAGTCTGTGAGTATTTTTATTTCTACAGAACTTACCACATGGATTGGTCCATCCACACGAAACCTCCAAGGCACCTGAAAATATATTTCGAAACCGATTTAAAACAACGTTTGCATGTGAGTATG
>NW_018417150.1:0-216 GCF_002113885.1 Mizuhopecten yessoensis
GGCTTAATACCTGCGAGTGGGGATACCTCTTGAGCCATGTACCTACATTCACGCTTGCTGATGGATTCACACGCCTAGTGGGATCGCTCGCTAGGCTACATGTCTTTTCTGTCTTACACAGTAGGGTTGCCTGCCTCGTGTCGGGATCGCTCGATTAGTTAGTATTAAAAGGTATTTTGTATGTAAAGTACTTTGTTTGTTTTAGGTCATATTATG
>NW_018417151.1:0-216 GCF_002113885.1 Mizuhopecten yessoensis
GTGAAGTTTTGTCCACCAAATCAAATGTTTTTCCCAAAGCAAATGAAACAACTAGCATGTTCACAATTGATCGTTGATATGGAAGGACTGAATAGTGAGCTAAACGTTAGAAAAGTCCTTCAGTTACTTGGAGTTACCGGAAACGTATCACATAATGACGTTGAAGCACAACTTCTGGCTATCAGCAAGGTGCGCTGTGATGATCTATCCAACATG
>NW_018417152.1:0-216 GCF_002113885.1 Mizuhopecten yessoensis
ATTTGTGCGAGTCGTACCCATCATTAACCACAGCTGTAGATAAGAGAGGTGGGACAGTGTTACATGTGAGTTGTTGGTGGGGACGCAGGGACATTTGTAAATATTTGTGCGAGTCGTACCCAGCACTAACCACTGCTGTAGATATGTACGGGAAAACTGTGTTACATTTGAGTTATGAGATAGGACACATGGATATTTGTAAATATTTATGCGAGT
>NW_018417153.1:0-216 GCF_002113885.1 Mizuhopecten yessoensis
TTACAGCCATTGTTATGTTAAATTATACAATATTTGATCAGGGTAGTTCTGGTATTACTGTCATTGTTATGTTTAACTTGTACAATAGTTGATCAGAGTAATTGTGGTATTACAGCCATTGTTATGTTTAACTTGTACGATATTTGATCAGAGTAATTCTGGTATTACTGTCATTGTTATGTTTAACTTGTACAATATTTGATCAGGGTAATTGTG
>NW_018417154.1:0-216 GCF_002113885.1 Mizuhopecten yessoensis
CCTCCCCTCACTAAAATATAAATCAGTCTAAGCTTTCCAGATAGCCTCCCCAAACTAAGATATATTTTTTTGTAAGCTTTCCAGATTACCTCCCCTCACTTAAATATAAATCAGTGTAAGCTTTCCCGATTACATCCCCTTACTAAAAAATAAATCAGTATAAGCTTTCCTGATTACCTCCCTTCACTAAATTATAAATCAGTTTAAGCTCTCACG
>NW_018417155.1:0-216 GCF_002113885.1 Mizuhopecten yessoensis
TGGATCCTTCAGTGCTCAGTGAAACGCCACCTTAAGACTTGTTGTGGAACTGATTGTGATCAATATTTGAAGATGAGCAAAGGAAACCTCATTGTTCAGTCCGATATCTTGGCCGAAAAGATGGACAGCAGAGCCTCTAAAGCTTTGATAGAAGAAACTTTCAAAATCATGCAGCACGACGAAGTCTCCAAAGTCGCCAAAAGTGATCCATTGATT
>NW_018417156.1:0-216 GCF_002113885.1 Mizuhopecten yessoensis
TCTATCAGCCTAATTTGAGAGTTTAACTAAACCCAATGCATTATAGATGATAATTGGAGCGCTCTTAGCACCAATCTATGACAGTCGTCATTGTCAATAACCGTAAAATGTGCAACATATAAGTAGATACACTCTGAAATCGCACACAATATCATGTCCGTTTTTTTGTTTATTTGTCGATAAAAATGTACATCAAGCCTCCCTTTACTTTTTAAT
>NW_018417157.1:0-216 GCF_002113885.1 Mizuhopecten yessoensis
GCATTCTGTACGCCCTTTCCTCAATACATGGTCATGATTGTGAACATCTGAAGTTCTTTAATTAAAATCAAACGCCTCGCCATTGCAAATTCTGATAAAGATGCCTCATATTCCCGAAAAATGTCAATACTACTTGCGCTGACAAATGTCTTACTCAATAAATATAATATTTAAAAGACTTGATACTTGTTTTTGAAGAATGCTTTTACTATTAGC
>NW_018417158.1:0-216 GCF_002113885.1 Mizuhopecten yessoensis
ACACGTGTATACAATGTGTGGTTGACAGGACACGTGTATACAATGAATGGTGCACTGTTCCTTACTTTCTCAATCGATTTCAGCCTTTTCGTTATATCAATGAGTACAAACGTAAAGGCTGAAAACGAACCATACTTGATCACCAAAAAATGTCGTGGAGATGTTAAATAATTTATTTTCATTTCATCAAATTTTATTGACAAGATGTCGTAATCA
>NW_018417159.1:0-216 GCF_002113885.1 Mizuhopecten yessoensis
ATCACAGACAGGTATTACACACGTATATACTATCACAGACAGGTAGTACACACGTATATACTATCACAGACAGGTAGTACACATGTATATACTATCACAGACAGGTATTATACACGTATATACTGCCACAGACAGGTATTACACATGTATATACTACCACAGACATATATTACACATGTATATACTATCACAGACAGGTATGACACATGTATATAC
>NW_018417160.1:0-216 GCF_002113885.1 Mizuhopecten yessoensis
CGGGGATCGAGTGTAGAATTCACCGGCTATTACCCACTGCATGTAATGTAAGAGGTGATTAATGTGGTATATCCCTGCAGAATTGGGGATTTGCTTTTGTACCGGGTATAGGAATATTAAAGAGGTACAGAGAGTAGAGCCAACACAGTTCGTTTATACATAGTTTGATCCGAGGGTCCCTTACCCTTCCATTGGATATCCGGAAGGTTGATCTGA
>NW_018417161.1:0-216 GCF_002113885.1 Mizuhopecten yessoensis
AACATATTTTTGTTATGCGATCCTATTTACTTTAAGTAGGTTTTTTCTCCTCAGTTATTTATCCTGAACTGCATTTTGACATATTTAAAACTTGCATGTCAATACAAAAAAATGTTTACTACAATTCAATTAAATCATTTTAAATTATGTAAATATAATAGCGCACGTATCTCATTTGACCCCGATCGCTAGTACCGACAGAGGAGAGAACAGAAT
>NW_018417162.1:0-216 GCF_002113885.1 Mizuhopecten yessoensis
GTGTAAACAGGTATGTGACCTACACCCAGGTGTAAACAGGTATGTCCTACACCCAAGTGTAAACAGGTATGACCTACACCCTGGTGTAAACAGGTATGTCCTACACCTAGGTGTAAGCAGGTATGTAACCTACACCCAGTGTAAGTAAGTATGTCCTACACCCAGGTGTAGACAGGTATGTGACCTACACCCAGGTGTAAACAGGTATGTGACCTA
>NW_018417163.1:0-216 GCF_002113885.1 Mizuhopecten yessoensis
GTGTAAAGGAGGAAATACGTCATTCGTTACACATGACAAACTAACAGGTGTATGAGAGGCACAGATCGAGGTAGTAGAACCGAAAAAATACGACATTCATTACCAAAAACCGAAACAAAATGATACAAAATAAGGGTTTTCATGAAGAACTACTGTTTTTTTTATTATTTTTTTTATTCAAATTTTTGTTGTCACATTCAAAACATACAAAAATAT
>NW_018417164.1:0-216 GCF_002113885.1 Mizuhopecten yessoensis
GTTTCCTCTGGCCCTGACACCAGACTTAGACATTTTGACAGATATTTGTCTTTAGTGAGACATATATCTGTAAAAATGTCTAAGTCTGGTGTCAGTACAAGAGGAAACTCGGACTTACTTGTAAATGAACCCTTGGTTAAGTCGAGATTACTTTTTTTATTGCAAATATTCGTCCTCTTGTAACGGGACATTAACGTTATTTAACACAATTGCAGG
>NW_018417165.1:0-216 GCF_002113885.1 Mizuhopecten yessoensis
CATATTGTTACCATACTGAATAATGACACGGTATACATACTGTTATCATACTGAATAATGATACGGTATACATACTGTTATCATACTGAATAATGACACGATATACATACTGTTACCTTATTGAATAATGACACGGTATACATATTGTTACCATATTAAATAATGACACGATATACATACTGTTACCATACTGAATAATGACACGGTATACATACT
>NW_018417166.1:0-216 GCF_002113885.1 Mizuhopecten yessoensis
GTCTATAACACAGTGTACTATATTGACGTATACATGTGGTCTATATCACAGTGTATTATATTGACGAATAAATATGGTCTGTATCACAGTGTATTATATTGACGTAAACATGTCGTTTATAGCACAGTGTATCATATGGACGTGCACATGTGGTCTATAACACAGTGTACGATATTGACCTATACATGTGGTCTATAACACAGTTATTATATTGAC
>NW_018417167.1:0-216 GCF_002113885.1 Mizuhopecten yessoensis
CAATATTTCACTACTTAAAATAGTGAGAATGTTGGCTGTTATCAATTTAAAAACAATCTAATAGAGGCAAGCAAAACGATTCCGACATTTATAGTAATGCTTATTATTGGCAAGGACAATCTATAAGAACGAAAACGTTGTAACTTTAATTGTAAATATACACTATCATCTATATACCTACCAGCAGCATAATTAAATCAATAGCACGGGTCGCGC
>NW_018417168.1:0-216 GCF_002113885.1 Mizuhopecten yessoensis
AACATACCGCAGCGTTAACAAACATCAACAAAACATACCGCAGCGATAAAAAATATTGTCAAAACATACCGTAGCGTCAACAAACGTTGGAAAACATACTGCAGGGTCAACAAACATTGGTAAAACATACCACAGCGTAAACAAACATTGGCAAAACATACTGCAGCGTCCACAAACATCAGCAAAACATACCGCAGCGTTAACAAACATCAACAA
>NW_018417169.1:0-216 GCF_002113885.1 Mizuhopecten yessoensis
CGTTTGCTCAGTTGGGAAGTTTCGAACGATCATCAAATCTGTAAACTGTACAGTTTAATCAATAGAGACTCGCAAGCAACATTATGTAGCACATCTCGGTTTCAAAGTCAATTCATGTCATATCTCGAAGTCAGCAACGGTCTGGCTGATTAGTACTTCTCCGCTATGTATTGTATCAAATCAGCACGAAGTCATCAATTCGCAAATTTCAATTAC
>NW_018417170.1:0-216 GCF_002113885.1 Mizuhopecten yessoensis
ATTTATGAACCCGCATAACTCGAATACTCGGATAACTCGAAGTTTATCCTATACATTTTTACATAGACTTCCACAAGCTCAAGTATCAGCGACAAACTATATAGAATTTTATTTATTGAAAAACACATGAAAATTGAAATACAAAAATGAAATCTTGCTTTGTTCGATATTTTGGGTGATGAATTGTGTTGGTGTTGAGGCAAATTCAACATGAAC
>NW_018417171.1:0-216 GCF_002113885.1 Mizuhopecten yessoensis
GATCATGTAACCATGGTATTAGAGGGCTCTCTGATAACTCTACCATTGTGTTTGGGAGGGTCTAACTATCTCACCTCCAAACATGTAACCATTGTATTAGAGGGCTCTCTGATATTTCCACCATTGTGTTTGGGAGGGTCTAGCTTTACCACCTCCAACCATGTAACCATTGTATTAGAGGGCTCTCTGATAACTCTACCACTGTGTTTGGGAGGG
>NW_018417172.1:0-216 GCF_002113885.1 Mizuhopecten yessoensis
GGCGATAGTTTCCTGGGTTGGTTTTGGTACCCTTTTTAAATATTGGACTTTTTGAATACGATTTGTAGTGGTTTTGCTATTGCATCACATGTTTCGACAATGAATTTTGGGTGTAGGTTGTCGGGTCCTGGAGCTTTGTTAGGGTTAGTTGATCTTATGGCAGTAATAACTTTTTCTCGCGTCAGTTCTATGAATTCCAGTAAATTTTCTTGGATT
>NW_018417173.1:0-216 GCF_002113885.1 Mizuhopecten yessoensis
AACCGTGACTTTGTTTTAGCTATGTTACATTGTTATACATTAACCATTACTTTGTTTAAACTATGTTACATTGTTATGCATTAACCATGACTTTGTTTTAGCCATGTTACATTGTTATGCATTAACTGTGACTTTGTTTTACCTACGTTACATTGTTATACATTAACCGTTACTTTGTTTTAACTATGTTACATTGTTATACATTAACCGTGACTT
>NW_018417174.1:0-216 GCF_002113885.1 Mizuhopecten yessoensis
CACCTTTATACCTAATACAGTATCCACCTTTACACCTAATACAGTTTCCACCTTTACACCTTATACAGTACTAACCTTTAAACCTAATACATTACCCACTTTTACACCTAATACAATACCCACATTTACACCTAATACAGTACCACCTTTACACCTAATACAGTACCCACATTTACACCCAATACAGTACCCACATTTACACCTAATACAGTACCC
>NW_018417175.1:0-216 GCF_002113885.1 Mizuhopecten yessoensis
AGTTACAGTGTATTGTTATAGTGATGTCGTTTATAGTTACAGTGAGAAGTGTTATAGTGGTGTGTGTTTGCTACAGTGTAGTGGTATAGTGATGTCGTTTATAGTTACAGTGTAGTGGTATAGTGATGGAGTTTAGTTACACTGTAGTGTTATAGTGATGTGTGTTAGTGACAGAGTAGTGTTATAGTGATGTCGTTTATTATAAGTCACAGTGTA
>NW_018417176.1:0-216 GCF_002113885.1 Mizuhopecten yessoensis
AGATGACCTTCTGACCTGTAATGTTGACAAACCATGGTGACCAGAACACCTTTTTACTTGTATTGTTGACATAATTTACTGTACATGTTATATTAGAACATTTTACCGTACTGATTTTCAGTGACAAAATGGAACCCTTAGACTGAGGATGTCCCCAGATATCAGAACTCAGAACCCTTAGACTGAGGATGTCCCTGGATATCAGTACTTGGAACC
>NW_018417177.1:0-216 GCF_002113885.1 Mizuhopecten yessoensis
TTCAATATACTTTTGCCTTCTGCATACCTTTAACATGTATTTTATTTATTGTTTTATAAACAAGGTTATGAAAGTAACAGTTAATAAACATAAAATTTATAGAAAATTGTCTAATTGTCATTTTCATTTGTCTGGAAAACATAACACAAAACTTACATTAATTTCTTCATGAAAAATAAGATCATAATACATTGATGTCATGTTAAATGTACTCTC
>NW_018417178.1:0-216 GCF_002113885.1 Mizuhopecten yessoensis
GTAGATCTAAACCTGATCATGGTGAATCTTACAGATACAGATCATGATGGGCGATGTTTACTTTAGTGTAAGCCTACTGATAATAAATATTATAAAATAATGTAGATTTAATTACATATCGATTAATTTTCTTCGTCGCCTAATTCCTTTTCCTTCGTCAGAGCAACAAATATGAAATTGTGTTTTAATTCAAACTCTCTGATTGCATTATTCAGC
>NW_018417179.1:0-216 GCF_002113885.1 Mizuhopecten yessoensis
TCCCAAATATTGCAATGGGTGCAGCAGATTTATTTTGGTCGTTTTCGTGTTCCGAAATAGAGGACACAAAAGCAAATCCACAATTTTGCAGGGGGCTCCTACATCAATCTCCTCTTACGATACATGAGCATACATTGGGTAACAGCAGATTAATGCTTTACTCGTTCCCGATCCGTAGGGTTGGTTATGAATGTAACTGTATTTCAACATACATAT
>NW_018417180.1:0-216 GCF_002113885.1 Mizuhopecten yessoensis
TTATCCCCAACAGATACATGTATCCTACATAAGTTATCTCCAACACATGTATCCTATGTAAGTTATCTCCGACAGTTACATGTATCCTACGTAAGTTATCTCCAACACATGTATCCTATGTAAGTTATCTACAACAGATACATGTATCCTACGTAAGTTATCTCCTACGGTTACATGTATCCTACATAAGTTATCTCCAACAGATACATGTATCCT
>NW_018417181.1:0-216 GCF_002113885.1 Mizuhopecten yessoensis
ACATATATGTCCATTTTATCACAATATGATATTTTACATAAATAGTTAAATACCTTCCTCTGGCTTGATCTAAATTCCAATTTTAACCAAAATACAATTTCGAACACAAAAATTATTATTGAGGTTGAAGGGCTTGATATAATTTGTCAAAACTGTTTTTTTTGTTTATTCAATTATTTGTAATTATATAGGAAATGTGATGGTGGGTCAGAGATA
>NW_018417182.1:0-216 GCF_002113885.1 Mizuhopecten yessoensis
AATGAATATTTCTCCTCAATATCTCCCACTTACAAAACTGATGCTAACTACCCTCAATCACTTTCTCCAAAATTGATTAAAGGACTAACCCAACCACTAGCTAAACCTCTACAATATCTACCGGGAATTTACCTGAATCATGGAAGGACGCAAATGTTACTCCTATATATGAGGGTAAAGGTGAAAAAACTGACACAACAAACTATAGACCTATAT
>NW_018417183.1:0-216 GCF_002113885.1 Mizuhopecten yessoensis
GTTGTAGTGTGTGATATATATCTCTCCCACCTGGTGTAGTGTGTGATATATATCTCTCCCACCTGGTGCAGTGTGTGGTATATCTCTCTACCACCTGCTCTAGTGTGTGGTATATCTCTCTCCCAACTGGTGTAGTGTGTAGTATATCTCTCGCCCACCTGTTGAAGTGTGTCCCCTCTATCGTGTATTGTGTGTGAATATATCTCTCCCACCTGG
>NW_018417184.1:0-216 GCF_002113885.1 Mizuhopecten yessoensis
GCACGTTCAACAATTTCAATTCTCTTCTTGGAACTAACGTTGTGGGCAATTTCAGCAGCATAAGTACGGTTGTGCATAAGTAAAAGTTCTAAGTCCTTAACGTTGGAAACAACGAACTTCTTGAAACCGTTTGGCATAAGATCACGAGTTTTCTTGTTAGATCCATAACCAATCTTTGGCATTCTGATGGTACCACGGAAACGTCTACGGACGACA
>NW_018417185.1:0-216 GCF_002113885.1 Mizuhopecten yessoensis
CAGACGTGGCTTGAAAGGACGAAACATTTAATATGACATTTGGCTTTTCGACTGTATTTCATATAAGATGGGCCACATGGATCTACCACAGGGGTTCGTTACAAATGTCTGAAAGATATACATATGCTATACTGATATGGGTCACAGTGCACATACACATACATTTATACGCATATGATATACTGATATGGGTCACAGCACACATAAACATACATT
>NW_018417186.1:0-216 GCF_002113885.1 Mizuhopecten yessoensis
TAAGACATACCTGTACTGAAGGTAGATATACCTGTGTATTGAGAAATAAGACCTATATGTACTGTAGGTAGATATACATTTGTATTGGGTTTTAAGACATACCTGTACAGTGGGTAGATATACATGTGTATTAGGTAATAAGACAAATTTGAAAACCCCTCAGGTAAAATTTCCCTATCCTACACCCCTGTGCATGAAAGAGTCTTATAGCCTTGT
>NW_018417187.1:0-216 GCF_002113885.1 Mizuhopecten yessoensis
AACAGTACCGTCAAACATGTTGGCACATCTCAAACCTAAATGTGATATGGACACCGATGTTGCATTTAAATTGAAACCCTAAACGGAATTTCAGGAAAGTTTGTTAACGTAATATAAACAATTCCAGTTTAATTTTAACATCTGTCTTGATATGAAGATTTCCAATCAGAATCCAGGGATTGTCATTTGGATGGTATGTGGGATTCTGGCATCCTT
>NW_018417188.1:0-216 GCF_002113885.1 Mizuhopecten yessoensis
TTAGAGCTCAGTGACAACAACATGGACAATGGTCATCATGACTTCGACGTCATCGCTCCATCAGAATCTGATAATTTGATAGCTTGCCCAGGGGTGACTTCATTGTATGATCAAAGCCTGTCTTTTCCTGATGACGAAATCGCTGCAGCAGTTGAGTCTATTAGTCCTGGCAACAACACTATTTCAGTTAGAGCCGATGTCCATCACGAGCTGTCC
>NW_018417189.1:0-216 GCF_002113885.1 Mizuhopecten yessoensis
GGTAATCTGTCGCAAGAATCACACTTACAATAATCATTACTGAGGCCCCTCATCATTTAGAGTTATTAATAATGATAAATGACTTCTAATTTACGTCATGACGTCGCAATGGAGAAAATAAATATAGTTCCAAGATGGTTGAATTTGAACTGAAGAATAACATTGGAAAGTGGTCAATCCATCCTAGACTTATAACATTTTTATTGATTTTTTTTT
>NW_018417190.1:0-216 GCF_002113885.1 Mizuhopecten yessoensis
TGTCCAAGAGCCGCTTGATCATGATGACAAGTGCAAGATGGAGTTATCAACGTGAAGCCAGTGTCAGTTTTTAGAGCTGGGGAAAAAATGTCGCGGAGAGGTTAGGACTTAAACATGAAACCGACTAAAAATGGTTTTTTGAATTTCTTTTCTCTCCTAAACATTCTATCTACTACTACATTTTTTGGCACAAACCAATATGTACTTCTTTAGAAA
>NW_018417191.1:0-216 GCF_002113885.1 Mizuhopecten yessoensis
ACCTACTATACTGTCAAAGACCTACTACACAGTCAAAGACCTACTATACAATCAAAGACCTTCTGTACTTTGAAAGACCTACTATACAGTCGAAGTCCTACTGTACTGTCAAAGTCCTTCTACACAATCAAAGACTTACTATATAGTCAAATATCTACTATGCAGTCAACGACATACGATACAGTCAAAGACCTACTACACAATCAAAGACCTACT
>NW_018417192.1:0-216 GCF_002113885.1 Mizuhopecten yessoensis
GTAATGAAAAAATGACATGTATAAGTGTCATAGTCAAAAACTCAAGATCAATTTAAGGTGTTTCTTTGTCGTTTCAAAGACAAAGGTTATAGTTCTATCAATATGTGTTCACTTGTAATTATTTCATAGTAAGCACACTTTGGTACCCTTACTTGTATCAAATTGTATGTATCCTACTAATTAACAAGATGTGTTTGTTACATATGAATGCTGCCA
>NW_018417193.1:0-216 GCF_002113885.1 Mizuhopecten yessoensis
GCAGTCTAGTGGATTTCATTGATTAATTTCTTATGTTTATACTCGAATTAAATCTCCGACAGATGCATACTTAAATTGAACAGGACATTCGACACGTGAATACAATTAAACAATCTTTCAAACAGATGAGTGACTTTGAATTAAACACAGTTGTTGAGACTTTTATGAAACCAGACATACACTTCAACTCAACATACGACAGCTGAGGAAAAGGGG
>NW_018417194.1:0-216 GCF_002113885.1 Mizuhopecten yessoensis
ACACTGTAACCAGTTTGCGAGAATAAAAACTTGACATTGAATCTAGAAACGAAGGTGTGGACTAGAAAATTGATAGAAAAAAATGTCACTGGGGAAGAATGCAAATATGACCAAGTGGCGGACCTAGGGGTGTTGCCCTTTTTCTGTGTCCAAAAATAATCTGGACGTAGGTTTTGAAGATTTTCCTCTGTTTCATATGGGATTTCCTTCTAATAT
>NW_018417195.1:0-216 GCF_002113885.1 Mizuhopecten yessoensis
ATACATCCACATGTATAATACATCTACATTACTGATACATCCACACGACTAATACATCTACATAACTGATACATCCACATGTATAATACATCTACATTCTGATACATCCAAAGGCATAATACATCTACATACCTGATACATCCACATGCATAATACCTCTACATTACTGACACATCCACATGTATAATACATCTACATTACTGATACATCCACATG
>NW_018417196.1:0-216 GCF_002113885.1 Mizuhopecten yessoensis
GTTTCTCTGTTGCTATTCTAGTCGCCGATATTAACGGTAAAGATTGGATTGTAGGGAACAGAATAAATCGTAATTATGCGTTTCTATATAAATATATATATATATAAGAGCTATGACACGCTATCCAATTGGTCTGCGACACGTTTTGTAGTTAACCCAGTAGGTCTGCACAGGTATGCATTTTATACCTTAGTTAATACCACTTGATTCTTTTTC
>NW_018417197.1:0-216 GCF_002113885.1 Mizuhopecten yessoensis
ATCAATATTGGTAGGATTGTTTCATTGAAGAATCTGTACAAAGAATGATCAGTCGATGGCTTATATTGTGTTGAAGTTAACAGAGAATGTTTACCATTTGTTTGGCAGTTTTCATTGGCCGTTTTTGACAATCCATTGAATGGTTGTCCCCTCCTGGGTCGCGCCGGCTCGTCAGTTCTGGTCATGGTTAATATCTGAAACACAAATTGACAACAG
>NW_018417198.1:0-216 GCF_002113885.1 Mizuhopecten yessoensis
AGCCCCACAACCTTGTTGCCCTCCATATCACCTGTGTTACTTCTCCCCAGCCCCACAACCTTGTCACCCTCCATAACACCTGTATCACTCCATCCCAGCCCCCAACCTTGTCACCCTCCATAACACCTGTGTCACTACTCCCCAGCCACCCAACCTTGTCGCCCTCCATATCACCTGTGTCACCTTTCCCCAGCCCCACAACCTTGTCGCCCTCCA
>NW_018417199.1:0-216 GCF_002113885.1 Mizuhopecten yessoensis
AAATATCATTTTATTCCTTATTCAAGAAATCAGTTACGTCGGATATATCAATTAAAGAATGTATTCATGTTAACGTAGTTCATATAACAATTGTACACTTCTTTCACTGGAATGGATTTGTAGACAAAAAGAACATTGGCTAATGTCCTATAGAATAATATTATTAACAAAAAAAAATTGTAATGTGCATATCTTGTTTACATGATATGTGGTTAA
>NW_018417200.1:0-216 GCF_002113885.1 Mizuhopecten yessoensis
TCAGTTGTGTGGACGGTATTTATCAGGGGAGTATATCGACTGATTTTAACATTAGTTGTATGGTTATCAACAGTCCTTTCTCAGAAGTTAAATTGTTCAAATTTATGATGAATATTGTTTTAACAACTATAGATCTGACGAAGACCTGACTTACCTTCTTTCCCCGTATGCTGGGGAAGAGCTGAGACAGCATGACTTACCTTCTTTCCCCTTATC
>NW_018417201.1:0-216 GCF_002113885.1 Mizuhopecten yessoensis
TTCATTCTGTTACATATTCTTGTCTAATTTATACATGTTTTTTAATACAGAAATGGTATCATTTTGGTTTTTAACCTCATTTTGAAAACAACACCCTACCCCTTTTGCTACCCCTAGAAACCTACTTTAGGTCAAAGTTTTACCTTAGTTTTTCAGCATGTCAAACAATACGACATCTTTGAACAAAATAAGGAGGTGAAAATCCGAATAAACCGG
>NW_018417202.1:0-216 GCF_002113885.1 Mizuhopecten yessoensis
GTATTCAATCATTGTATGCAATGCGGACCAATGAAATTAATAATAATGTTTTTATTATTATCACTATTTGTTTACCCTATTAATTTACAAGAATTCATAGATGTTTGTACTTGTTGAAAATTTAAAATATCATAATATAAGAGGCAATAACGAGCTAGTTCAGCTAGGGCCTTAGAGTGTAATTATCATTATATGATTTTTTGTGAAGCGTATTGG
>NW_018417203.1:0-216 GCF_002113885.1 Mizuhopecten yessoensis
GGAACCACTTCCTGTGACTCTTCAACATCTGGTCGTCTCAAAAGCAAGAACCCGTGTAAACAAATAGTCTTCATCAGTGATAGCCGCTCCAGGGACCGATATAATAGAATACCTTTAGTTACACTAGGATAGCAATAAAGGGACACACAAGATTTACAGTAAATTAATGCTTAGGCTAACAACCTGTTTTCCCATATAACATAACCAAGGTAAGTT
>NW_018417204.1:0-216 GCF_002113885.1 Mizuhopecten yessoensis
GTATTTCACAACTGGTCATCTTCTAAGGTATTCACATACAAAACGACATCAACGATGCCCAGGCTGAAGGTGTTGAAAACGAAAATTTGACTATTCCATAGTTAAATTCGAAAAGATACAGGCATCTTTAGCCTGGGGTATCGTTGATGCCGTGTTGCATGTGGATACCTAAGAAGATGCTCAGTTGTGGTATAGGTGTGAAAAAGCGGCATAAGA
>NW_018417205.1:0-216 GCF_002113885.1 Mizuhopecten yessoensis
GCTCTATACTTACCGCTCACCCTCATCCTAACTTTCCTCTCCGCTTTATACTTACCGCTCCCCCTCATCCTGACTTTCCACTCCGCACTATACTTACAGCTCCCCCTCATCCTGACTTTCCTCTCCGCTCTATACTTACCACTCCCCCTCCTCCCGACTTTCCTCTCCGCTCTATACTTACCGTTCCCCCTCATCCTGACTTTCCACTCTGCTCTA
>NW_018417206.1:0-216 GCF_002113885.1 Mizuhopecten yessoensis
GGTGCCGCTCCCCCCTTCTTGGTGCCTCCATTGTTTTGAGGTTTTGATTGGCTAACATCCCACGCTACAATCTGATTGGATGTATGCCTCTTTTTTCATCTTTAATTTTTTTTTTACGGCACCATTTTGTGGCAGCATCTTTTTAGAAATTTATAACAAATTTGCTTTATTAAAAACCCACCCTTACATGCCACCCTTTTTAATATTGTTTGTTTT
>NW_018417207.1:0-216 GCF_002113885.1 Mizuhopecten yessoensis
CTTTTTTTTGAAAATCCCTCCAACGGGCCATTGTTCAACCATCCCCATCTTCTAAGCCTAGTCTTATCATCCCCCCCCCCAATCCCCCATCCCTTTTCCTTTGTTTGGTGGTCGGGTGGTGTAGTGGATAAGGCACTCACCTTTCATCAAGGTGACCGGAGTTTGATTCCCCGATCAGACCTGAAAAGGTATGGTGTTCACCTGCCTGACCACATC
>NW_018417208.1:0-216 GCF_002113885.1 Mizuhopecten yessoensis
TAAGATTCTATGGTTAATTCGGTATTGAAGCCATCTTAATTTAGTTCTTTCAGTAGTTTTAAAAGGACATGCATAAATCTTTGTCCATAATTTGTCCTGAATGTTAAAAACCGTAGACCATTACCTTTGTGACGTGGGTTTTGTATCATTTCGGCATAAATCAGCATAAACATCCTGTGCCCCTTTAGTCCTCCTTAATATAATATTAAGATTTAA
>NW_018417209.1:0-216 GCF_002113885.1 Mizuhopecten yessoensis
AGTTTTTGGCAAATTCAAATATCTTCGTATATTTCTAGTTTTTCGTGGGGATTGGCGTCACATGACATGGTGCAGCGATCATGAGTGACTTAATTAGATAGCATCTAATTCCGTGGTTATGGTCACTTATTTGGAATAGTCGTGTGTTAGTCACACAGATGAACTTTTGACGCAAGTTACAGCATTTATTGCTGTTTGAGTTTCGATTTCACATGT
>NW_018417210.1:0-216 GCF_002113885.1 Mizuhopecten yessoensis
ATATCAATCATATTTGATCAAAAGTATTCATGGGAGGCAGGGATTAAAAATTGTACAAATGGTGTGACTAACCCCCCAGGGGGCTGAGGGGCGGGGCCAAATAGGGTTATTTGGATATATTGCTTTCAGCGAATTCTTCTCTGGAACTGAATGATGGATATCAACCATATTTTACTAGAAGCATCCCTAGGTGGTGTGGATTCAAAATTGTACAAA
>NW_018417211.1:0-216 GCF_002113885.1 Mizuhopecten yessoensis
TCCAGAACAGTTGCACCCGAGGGCTAAGAAGATCCGAAAAAGCTTGAAATAAGTTGTTTTCTCGCATCATTTTTCTGTTCCTTCTTTTTTCCAAGAAAACATTTCATAATCTTGCATCTTACAAAACAATAAAATGTAAATGTCATCAGCTGTTAATAAGGCATCTAATTTTAAGATATATACTGAACAAAAAAAGAAACGCACAAAGTTACCCCC
>NW_018417212.1:0-216 GCF_002113885.1 Mizuhopecten yessoensis
GTCGTTGAATTTTACTTATATTTTCTCTGCGGCTCATCTATAGGAATATTTTCACTCACAAACTACACTCGATAAGAAATCTTTATGGCAAGGTAAAAATATCTATATTGCAAAGTACTAACAACTGCTGCCAAAATTTACAGTTTGTAGGTTCCCTTGATCCATAGTTTTGCATAATTAATTTGACTGATGGAATCAAGCAAGATGGCCACCAGG
>NW_018417213.1:0-216 GCF_002113885.1 Mizuhopecten yessoensis
AAGAAATACAGACAGAGTTAAAACTTGAACTTGAAGACAACAATAAGAACTGATGAGACATCACTTACTTACGCAATAATACAAGGAGTCAGATACAATGTACTTCCAGTGGGTATTTCCTGCACCACATATGCTATAAAACTGTTGTTAAATCTAGAGACAGCCTCAACAAAGATAAGATATAATCATGTTGTTATGCTTTTTGTTGACAGGATA
>NW_018417214.1:0-216 GCF_002113885.1 Mizuhopecten yessoensis
CTCACTAAGGAGGCATTGCTTTGGTCACCATACAGAACCAATGATGTTGAGTTGAAAACACAATTTCCATCACCCCTCGTCGCCAAACACACCCTGCTTTCAACAACAGATTCAGGAACAAAGTCTTTATATTAAAGAATAAACTGAAATTATTTCATCTATAAATACTTTTATACTAAAAAAGTTCCATAAAAATATAACAACTAAGTTAATGGG
>NW_018417215.1:0-216 GCF_002113885.1 Mizuhopecten yessoensis
AGACTACTTATTAAGTACAGCTGTAGTTGATGGCGAAAACGAAGAAACTGTACGATACCCCCCACCCCTGTATGCGATAGTATTTCTAAACTAGTTTCATTGTATAAAGCATAACTATTAACATAATGACAGACTATTAATAACACACGTTTGTCTAATACCAAAACACTGGTAATGCTATAGTTTGAAAGACTAAATATAGAAATATAGAAAGTA
>NW_018417216.1:0-216 GCF_002113885.1 Mizuhopecten yessoensis
CTTGAAAAAGTCTGTGATCTAAATAAAAGTGTATTTCTGCTCGGTAATATTAACGAGGATATGTTGAAATTAACCCCTAATACCCATCTTAAAAGATTAATGACTAAATATGGATTGGAAAATATTATTAATGAATCTACTAGAATAACCTCCACATCATCAACTTCCCTTGATATAATATTGACAAATGATACAATTAAAGTCTTTAATGTAGCT
>NW_018417217.1:0-216 GCF_002113885.1 Mizuhopecten yessoensis
AAGGTCACATAAAGTCAAATACAGGTAGATCTTAACCTTCAAAAGGCTTCCTCTGAAGAGCTGAAAGGCCAAGGGTCATGCTATTTGGTCAGTAGCATCTTATGATGGAGTCTGACCAAGTTTGCGAATGAAAATGACGTTGACTGACTTTCAAGGTCACAGGGGTCAAATAGATCAAAACATTCAAATGACCTCTCCTGAAGATCCGAAAGACCT
>NW_018417218.1:0-216 GCF_002113885.1 Mizuhopecten yessoensis
AGTGACTGGTACCTGTTCTAGCCAAGAAAGAAATCGTTACAAGAAGTCTGTTGATTATAATGTGTTGCATTTATGATGTCAAGTTGTTTGTGTGATAAATAAAACTTTAATATATATCTGCAAAAAAAAAATGTTTTTATTTCCTACAAAGATCTTGAAGTAAAAAGATCAACAATGACGATGTTTGAGTAGTCAGTGAAAGCCAGGATTTGTTTG
>NW_018417219.1:0-216 GCF_002113885.1 Mizuhopecten yessoensis
TTTTTTTCAAACAGTCTCGAAATTGAAATATAACGTACAATATTGCTCAACGGGAGGCTAAATATATGAAATTCGGGAAATGTGTGTTTAGTACTTAATAAAATTAGAGATAACGAACTTGAGCTCTAAAATTCCGACATGGCTGCCTAATGACTATATTGTTTTTCCCCAAATAGTCTCCAATTAAGGATGCACAACTACAGACAAAGGGGGACC
>NW_018417220.1:0-216 GCF_002113885.1 Mizuhopecten yessoensis
GACTATTAATGGCATTTCAACGGAGTTCAATGAAATATACATTGGATTATATTTATACAAATATCTTAGGCACCCTTTTAGTACTAATTTGATAATTCAGAAGAATCTCATAGAAGAGATGAAAGTACTTAAGATTCGTTGTTGAGAATTTTTCTTCTTACATTATATATGTATATATTATTTTGTAATATTTTCTGAGAGCTGTGTTATAGTTAA
>NW_018417221.1:0-216 GCF_002113885.1 Mizuhopecten yessoensis
CGAACAGAATGTATACATATAGGCTTAACATAAATTTGATATGTATACTCCTTCTACACTGCAACAGTTCAAACGGAAGTCAAAAGATCATAAATATAAACTGAGATATACACATTCAAGCTAGCCCCTTCCCGTTTTCATTAAACATAGTACTACAATAACTTCCCGGTTCTTGCAATGACGGAAGTTCAAAGTTACTGCGATACTTTGTTCATA
>NW_018417222.1:0-216 GCF_002113885.1 Mizuhopecten yessoensis
GGGAGCTGGACCGGGTTGATCAATGGCTATTAGGTAGCTGACAGCGAATAAGGATGTAGGGGAGCTGGACCGGGTTGATCAATGGCTATTAGGTAGCTTATATAATTAGTTGGTTAGAGTATCCATCTTGTGGTGATCAGGTCCTGGGTTTAAATCTATGTTTTGCCCATGGCATGTTTGGTCTCCTTTTTACAGTGGTGCCATTGTTAACAAACC
>NW_018417223.1:0-216 GCF_002113885.1 Mizuhopecten yessoensis
GTCTGACGTGCTGACAAAAAACGGTAGCTGAATCTTAATAAGAGCAAGTACAGATGATTTTGATGGTTTTACGTCCGGTATTATACGTATGGCCTTGCGACCTTTCAGTAGACGACCAAGCAGTAAGTACATGCGTGTGCTCTGGCTTTACTGAAATTGGGATGTCCAGGTGGCTAAACGTGAGGTACCGGTGAGAGGTAGTGCACCCCCGCTGAG
>NW_018417224.1:0-216 GCF_002113885.1 Mizuhopecten yessoensis
CTCACAAGAGAAGATAACTCTGCAATACGAAAAGACGGAATTGAATATTTTCGGGGTGTACCAATGCATAAATTCGCTAATCTATCAAAATTCGATAATACGCTAAACTTTGAGAATGCTGAAATACGTTCGTTTATAATATGACTTTTTCAATAATATTTCATTTTATACAAAACAATATAAAAACAAAACTGTCTCCCGTTCTGAATATTGAGT
>NW_018417225.1:0-216 GCF_002113885.1 Mizuhopecten yessoensis
GGCTGAGGGGCGGGGCCAAAAGGAGTCAATTTGGCTATATTGCTTGAAGCGACTTCTTCTCTGGAAATAAGAAGCGGATGTCAACCATATTTAATTGGAAGCATCCCTAAGTGTCAGGGATTCAAAATTGTACAAATGATAGAGCTGATCACCCAGGGGGCTGAGAGGCGTGGCAAAAAGGGGTCAATTTGGCTATATTGCTTTAAGCGACTTCTT
>NW_018417226.1:0-216 GCF_002113885.1 Mizuhopecten yessoensis
GTACCAATACACCATCAACAGAGTACCAATACACCATCAACATAGAACTAATACACCATCGACATAATGCAAAAAACACCTTCAACATAGTACCAATACACCATCGACATAGTACCAACACACCATCAACATAGTACCAATCCACCATCTACATAGTACAAATACACCATTACCATAGTACCAATACACCATCAACATAGTACCAATACACCATCG
>NW_018417227.1:0-216 GCF_002113885.1 Mizuhopecten yessoensis
TATGACGTCATAGTTAAGCTGATTCCAATGGGGGCCGAACTTACCAGAAAGCCTGCCGAATTTACCCCATGGCGGGGCTCGTTCGGCCATCCGATCTTCCGATAAGAAAAGTTAAATAATGTTCAAGAACGGGCGTGCTGCCATACTTCCTAGAACGGACTTCAATAAAAATAAAAAAGGGCCGAACTTGCCCGGTCTCCCCTATTGTTATGTCGT
>NW_018417228.1:0-216 GCF_002113885.1 Mizuhopecten yessoensis
AGATATGGACAATGAAGGTGAAGGTGATGAGACACTCTTATTGATGAAGCCGAGGTATGGACAGTGAAGGTGAAGGTGATAAGATACTCTTATTGATGCGACAATGTATCGACAATGAAGGTGAAAGTGAGGAGATACTATTGTTGATGAAGCCGAGATATTGACAATGAAGGTGAAAGTGAGGAGACACTCTTGTTGATGAAGCCGAGATATGGA
>NW_018417229.1:0-216 GCF_002113885.1 Mizuhopecten yessoensis
CAATTCAAAGGTTGGAATAGTTCATTATGACATTTCAGGGGTGAAATCCATAACAACCATGTATTTTTATAAGATGTTCCTAGAACACAACTCAATCAATTCTAATCATGATTAGAATTGATTGAGTTGTGTTCTAGGAACATCTTATAAAAATACATGGTTGTTATGGATTTCACCCCTGAAATGTCATAATGAACTATTCCAACCTTTGAATTG
>NW_018417230.1:0-216 GCF_002113885.1 Mizuhopecten yessoensis
TTTTGATGGTGTTTCCATGTTCATCTAGTATTCCAAAATACAATACGCCATCCGCCCACTCCATCACAGCCAATTTGAAATTGGTTCTTCCACCATCACAAGCTCTCTCTGCACTGTCACTTGCCTGTAATTGTAAGTGATGAAAGAATTTAAATACAATACAAGAGATCAAAGGGGCCTTAAGAGTAAAGATGCTCACCTGGTAATAAATGTGGC
>NW_018417231.1:0-216 GCF_002113885.1 Mizuhopecten yessoensis
ATGTGTACTGTTAAGCTAACTAGGAGACACATACAGTAGTAGAGTGTGTGTACTGTTAAGCTAACTAGGAGAGACATACAGTAGTAAAGTATGTGTACTGTTATGCTAACCATGGGACACATACAATAGTAACGAAGCATGAACACTTTCAGTACTATTAAGCTAACCAGAAGACACATACAGTAGTAAGGAAGTATGAACACTTACAGTACTGTT
>NW_018417232.1:0-216 GCF_002113885.1 Mizuhopecten yessoensis
TACAATATTTAGTCCACAGCCTACATATCTAAATCTTCTTTAACAGCATCAATACATCAATCGTTTTTCACATCAAACAATATAGCATTCTTCATTTCCAGCAAATAAATAGCATTCTTCATTTCCAGCAAACAAATAGTATTCTTCATTTCCAGCAATCAAATAGCATTTTTCATTTCCAACAAACAAATAGCATTCTTCATTTCCAGCAAACAA
>NW_018417233.1:0-216 GCF_002113885.1 Mizuhopecten yessoensis
ATGGGACTGATGTAGCTGGGATGCATAATCTACACTTTGCAATTAATGATAGAAGGGGGAATTGTAATTCATGCATTTTCCACCAATTCAATGGGTCCTGATCCATGGGAAGAAGTTCCATTTCTTTGTAACATGCAACTTCATCTGAAGCTTTCTCCAACTGGGATTTAAATACACCTTCCTCATGTTTGACAAATATGACATCACTCAAAATGG
>NW_018417234.1:0-216 GCF_002113885.1 Mizuhopecten yessoensis
GCGGTTTTCCATTTTTGGAATATGTCATAACAAAGTTGAAGGCATGCAGCGAGCAGTTTGATTGGCAACTGCGTTCACAGTACCGAATACGCCGTCAAAATGGAGGCCAATCCTAAAATACACGATGAAAAAAAACTTGATTCTAAAATACACTTCGAAAATAGTCGAATAACATGTGTATCTTCGACTGGGTCTGAGGTAATAGAGGTGATAGAG
>NW_018417235.1:0-216 GCF_002113885.1 Mizuhopecten yessoensis
TCAAACCATGCTGATACAGCAATGTACATGTGTACATCAAACCACACTGATACAGCAATGTATGTGTACATCAAACCATGCTGATACAGCAATGTATATATGTCCATCAAACCACACTGATACAGCAATGTGTGTACATCAAACCACGCTGATACAGCAATGTATATATGTCATCAAAACACGGTGATACAGCAATGTATATGTGTACATCAAACC
>NW_018417236.1:0-216 GCF_002113885.1 Mizuhopecten yessoensis
GAGTCTTGTCTGGAGTAGTACCATTGCACGGTATATTCCCTGATTATTCCATTACATACAAGTTCTGCAATATACATATACTGTATATACCTTCATACATTCACATAAAAACCTGGGACCTGTAACGTTAGTTCATCACATGCTCTCATGCTAGCGAGTCTCACACTTATTATTCATATGGAGTTGAGATGACATCCATCGCCGAGACATATATCA
>NW_018417237.1:0-216 GCF_002113885.1 Mizuhopecten yessoensis
TCTCCTTCACCCAAGGATGCTTCAGACCAAATATGGAACAAATCCATTAATTCATACAGACGAAGGATTTTAAAGATTTTTTTATATATCCTCTATTGGGCACCACCCCTCAGCCCCATGGCGGGGCCAGACCAATCGATTATACAGAATTGGTTCCTCTTCACCCAAGATTGCTTCAGACCAAATATGGACCAAATCTTTTCATTCCTACAGAAT
>NW_018417238.1:0-216 GCF_002113885.1 Mizuhopecten yessoensis
TCCTGGTATTCATTTTGATATCAGTGAGCCTTGATGATGTCACAGTTTGCCATATACAGTTGTCAAAAAGTGACAAAGGTCAATCTTCAACGTTGAACATGACACCAGAAAAATCAATTATTCAATGTTGAAAATGGACTACTGAAAACTATGACAGTTTTTCATATTCAATTGTTAAAAAGTGACATAAGTGACAGCTTTACGAGTAAAACACGT
>NW_018417239.1:0-216 GCF_002113885.1 Mizuhopecten yessoensis
TGTAATGGTCCCCCATTACCATTAATTACTACTTGTTTTTAATGTCTTACGTATAAGGTCACCTGAGTCAAAGTCTCAAGTGACCTATTGCGATTGCCTTTTGTCCGGCGTCGGCCGTCGTGCGTCATGCGTCCTTAAACAATTTACATTTTGGACTTCTTCTCCAAAACACCTAAACCAATTTCAATGAAATTTTGCAGAAACCTTCCATGGACA
>NW_018417240.1:0-216 GCF_002113885.1 Mizuhopecten yessoensis
ATATGGGATCAGAGGACCTCTGCACCAATGGCTAAAAACCTTCCTTACTCGCAGGAAGATTCGGGTAGCCATAAAGAGAGAACTCTCTGAAGAGGCAACGGTTGAGTCAGGAGAACCACAAGGAACAGTACTAGGAACCCTACTCTTCTTTGCCATATGCATGTAAATGATTTGCCAGACTCTGTGAAATCAACAGTTAGACTTTTCGCAGATGAC
>NW_018417241.1:0-216 GCF_002113885.1 Mizuhopecten yessoensis
TGTTTCCTTTATTGCCTTCCCATATGTTTTTGTTAACAAAAAAAAATATTGCTGTGAAATTAAAGCAATCCTGATAAAACGTTTTCATTAAAAGTCCTTCTAGGCAAATACATATCTAATAATGGGGCTAGACCCAAGGGTGCATCCAGGATTGTGTTTGTTTCTTCATGCCATGTTAGCACACATGTTTGGTTGTATGGTTGGAATATCAAATAC
>NW_018417242.1:0-216 GCF_002113885.1 Mizuhopecten yessoensis
ACAGTCACAGAGTACTTTACTTCGTACTTGTAACAAGGTAAATGCAATGTTTCTAAACATGTTTGCGTTGTATATTTGTTAAGGTGTGTTAGAATGGAGATAGTATGTTGCTTTCCTCTCTATACTGTCGATTGTAACATGGAATTTGGTTTAAACTCTCGACCTATCGTTCTCGAGTTCAAACCAAAGTTCATGTTCTAATCGCCAGTATAGCCA
>NW_018417243.1:0-216 GCF_002113885.1 Mizuhopecten yessoensis
CGCTGTATCACAGAGGAAACACACGGGGAGATTGTTCAGTGTTCATTGTTCGATATACACTGAATCACAGAGGAAACAAACGAGGAGATTGTTCAGTGTTGACTTTTCGATATACACTGTATCTGTTCAGTTTTCACTTTTCGATTTACGCTGTATCTGTTCAGTTTTCATTTTTCGATATACGCTGTATCTGTTCAGTTTTCACTTTTCGATATA
>NW_018417244.1:0-216 GCF_002113885.1 Mizuhopecten yessoensis
GGTTATAAACTCGCAACAAATAGAGCAAAGTAATATGACCTAGAATGTTTAATCTTCCAATGCGACAAAAAGAGAGATATGTTTCTTTAATTTAGTTTTTAATACGATACTCGAAGTTCATGTGCTGTTAATTAAATGATTAGTTGATTTATCCCTCGTACGGACTAATCAAAGTCCCGTAATCGGAACACGATCTAAAAGCAATGGATGATATTG
>NW_018417245.1:0-216 GCF_002113885.1 Mizuhopecten yessoensis
GATGAGTCAAACGGTGTCCTGATAGTTTTTGTTACTATGTTATGAATATATAATTGATGTCTAAATGTTATATGTATTGTTTAAAAGGAAACATACATTAATTAAGAATGGTTTAAGTTCCACATATTTAGAGTCCATTGTTGGAAGACCCAATCTCTGCAAACGTAGCACTTGGCAAATCGTCATTTTACTCTCACGAGTATTGTCTGTATAGTT
>NW_018417246.1:0-216 GCF_002113885.1 Mizuhopecten yessoensis
TTTAAGAAAACAGAAGCTAGGTCCAGTCGAATCACATCGTGAGGTTATTAACCTTGATGAAACTCAACTCACAGTGAGAGATGATTCTGTCCATGCAATGGATGCTGATGGGGCTGATATGTCCATACCGGAAGAGCATTCAACTCCTCCGGAAGCGGATACAGCACGGACCATCACCCCTGTCCCATGGAGACGTTCCACCAGGGTCCGACAACC
>NW_018417247.1:0-216 GCF_002113885.1 Mizuhopecten yessoensis
CTATGAAAATAAATTATGAATGTCTCTAGTTTTACTCATTGGTGCGAAATAAACGTGAGCTGATACAGCACTATCACATCCTAAGTGAATGCACATGTTAAAAAAGAAACTTAAGCCAATAAATCGAACCTGTCGTAAGGAAAGCATGAAACGAATCAATAAGTTATGTCTACCATATAATGAAAAGTGAAATTGACATTACTTATCTGTGATTGT
>NW_018417248.1:0-216 GCF_002113885.1 Mizuhopecten yessoensis
TTAAATGGTAGCGCCAATGTGAGATCTATCTACCCTAATGATAATAATGATGTAGATTTACTCACTTTCTTCAGCAACATCCGAGAGGAAGTAGTGGACCATGTTAAGAAGCAGGGTCATTCCTTACGTGGAATCAAGTGGTATATCTGTGTACAAGTTGAACTAGAAAAGGAAGATAAAGAGGGGAATAAACAGCAATCGTTCCCTCATTTTCGG
>NW_018417249.1:0-216 GCF_002113885.1 Mizuhopecten yessoensis
CCTTTTCAGTAAATTTTGAACATTTAACTGGATAGATAGTATGTTCAAAGTACCAAGATGTCCACATTTATTGTATTTCGAAAACAATATATCAATACAATCTTAATAGTAATAGCTTTGTCTGTTCAAATGTTAATATAACTAAACAATATGAACTGATATAATAATACGAGGCAAGGGATTTCATCAATCAAGTATGCTCCATTTATAAGTTAT
>NW_018417250.1:0-216 GCF_002113885.1 Mizuhopecten yessoensis
TTATTGTTACATACTAAATAAATAAGATAATTATGTATATAAAAATCAATGATAACAAAGTTAGATAATCGATTTGATACAGCTAAAATAGTAAATCATGCTACTTACTGTCCTTTTATGATACCCTGAAGGTGGAACACGTGGATGTTACATCAATAAGGAACCTACCCAACACAACAATGCAACAACATATCGCGAGAACGTAAACAAATATAA
>NW_018417251.1:0-216 GCF_002113885.1 Mizuhopecten yessoensis
GTCTGGCCATTTCCTACCCTTTTTATATGGATACCAAGTCTGGGAGCTGCATCCAAACTAACCCTAGCCCTGGTCACTCCCTGCCCTATCAATGTGATGGTCAAGTCATGGATGAAGCAGCTTAGAATTGTATGTAGTAGAAGACATGACCTCCTGACCTTCCCCAAGTCACACCAACCAACTTCTGCCGAGGACAAGACTCTCACCATTTGTCTG
>NW_018417252.1:0-216 GCF_002113885.1 Mizuhopecten yessoensis
ATTTAAATATATTGTAATTACTGATTTGAATATGACGTAACATTTTGACATAGTGGGATTTAAAATGATTTGTTTTGCCACTTGTTTTAGACCACCAGGGTCCCTCTAACACACTGTCCTATAAAGAAATTTTGGAAATCGGAAACATTGGTGTAGACTCATTTGCATATCTGCGTCAAATAAAATTCCGTGCATTAACCAATTGAAAGGATCCAA
>NW_018417253.1:0-216 GCF_002113885.1 Mizuhopecten yessoensis
ACACAGCAACACAGTAACAGCAACACAGTAACATCAACACAGTAAAAGTAACACAGTAACAGTAACACAGTAACAGCAACACAGTAAAAGCAACACAGCAACAGTAACACAGCAATAGTAACACAGCAATACAGTAACACAGTAACAGTAACACAGCAACACAGTTACAGCAACACAGTAACACAGTAACAGTAACACAGTAACAGTAACACAGTA
>NW_018417254.1:0-216 GCF_002113885.1 Mizuhopecten yessoensis
GATGGGGTGACTTTCATGTCATTCTGACATATTTCTAGTTTTCTTTCAGTTGGTGATACTATGTACCCTATCAGTATTCATCAGTATATTTGCCCAAACTTCACCTTTCGAGGTGAAAATTCCAAATACGAATCATCTGGTGATAAATTCCACCGACCAAAACATCACAGGAATGTACACGGGGTTGTCATCGGATACGTTCCACAAAAACCTGCT
>NW_018417255.1:0-216 GCF_002113885.1 Mizuhopecten yessoensis
TAAATTAAAATCAGTTTTTTGGAGTCTGCACGATTGATGATCATACATAAACTTCAATTATTTTACATTGTACAACAATTATGAAACAAGATATTTTCACCTATATTAATCGCTCTTGTTAGCCCCGATGTTAATGCGGAAAGGGTCTTAATGTGAGAGGAAACCGGAGTACCCGGAGAAAACCAACGTGGTCGTGCATGTAACCCCATACCTTTT
>NW_018417256.1:0-216 GCF_002113885.1 Mizuhopecten yessoensis
TACATTAAATTCGGTCCTATTTACTTATGGAATGTAATGGCGCACTGACATTACATTAAATTTGGTCCTATTTACTTATGGAATTTAATGGCACACTTACCTTACACTAAATTTGGTCCTATTTACTTATGCAATTGAATTGCAAACTGTTCTTGTATTAAAATCGGTCCAATTTACGTATGGAATGTAATGGCGCACGGACCTTACATTACATTC
>NW_018417257.1:0-216 GCF_002113885.1 Mizuhopecten yessoensis
AGTGAACCTAGTACACATGGGGTACAGGGTTACATGGGTTACACCAGTATGAACTCGACATTTGAGGTAAGATCTTAACATCATGTCAACCAATCCGAAGCATTGCGAGAAGGAGCCAGGACTGAGAAGGCATAAGCGGCTAGGGAGTTCATGCAGAAGGAAGCCATGCTGAAAAAAAACCAGGCAGAGTTAACAGAACATGAGGCAATGGCTCAG
>NW_018417258.1:0-216 GCF_002113885.1 Mizuhopecten yessoensis
AAAACGCTGTACCTAAACATTGTATTTTCACATTTTATTAATGATGTCATAGTGTATATCCTATTCAAAATGATTGCAGTATAGAAACCTGTACAATATGAACTCGTTTACTCTTGACCAAGGAACATAATAGTTAAGAGGTAGTTTGTTCTCAGAAGATATTATAAATTCAAATGCCAAGGGTGATAACTTTTGGTGTAATTGACGGGGTATGAC
>NW_018417259.1:0-216 GCF_002113885.1 Mizuhopecten yessoensis
CTGCATAATTATCTTTGCCTTATATGACCTTGGACGTGGCTAGATTATTCAAACACCCACTTATAATAATCTTTAATCAATTCGTAATACATTTTGTTTTTGCTCTAGCATCAGAGTAACCTACTAGCAGACGACCGTGACGGTAAACAACTAGATGCACAGGATAGCACTCCCGGGTGAAAATTTAGAATTTTATAGGTCATATTAACTCACAAA
>NW_018417260.1:0-216 GCF_002113885.1 Mizuhopecten yessoensis
CGATCTCAGTAGAAAGCATATATACAAGCAAGATATAACAATTGCTCGGATAATTCTAATGTCAAGTTAGGGGTCAGCATTTTATTTAATAATGTTGGAGTGGTTTACGTTTTACAATAAAGTGTATTGTTAAGAGCATGTAAACAATTATCATTTTATCGAATCAACACAGTCATGCAAATGTTACGATATTATGACACCCAATGTTGAGGGGGT
>NW_018417261.1:0-216 GCF_002113885.1 Mizuhopecten yessoensis
CAAGACTGTTATCAGTGATTTTTAAGGGTGACTTTGGGACTGTTAAATAAAGCCCCTTACATCACTCCATAAATTGGTGAGGTAATCTCAATCTTTGATAGTCTGATATACATTGTATAATCTGCTGGAACTGTAACATATGTGATTCAGACACCTCAGTACATAATTTTATTTTTTTCATTTTAGATAGACTCTAGACAATATTTATTGTTTTAG
>NW_018417262.1:0-216 GCF_002113885.1 Mizuhopecten yessoensis
GGTTTTTAGAACAGCAAACCGTTCAGAATTACTTCGACGGTCGCTGGTATTATAGGTGCCAATCGACGACAGGTGCACAGGAATGGCCAAGTTGTGCGAAGTGATGTGCTCCCGATTTATTTCGTTATTTCGTCAAAACCGTTATAAATTTGTCCTTTTCCTTTCAAATGTGTTCTACTGCCATTTACATTTGATATGTGTGATCTTTTTAAATGT
>NW_018417263.1:0-216 GCF_002113885.1 Mizuhopecten yessoensis
TTCATACGTATATTTCATTCATTACAATAACGATAATATTTATTTCTTTACTATTGGCTGTTCCTGGATCTGTTTTGCATATTTACTGACAATCATTGTAACAACTGTTATCACGCTGAGATCATACTACAATGTACCAATATTTATAATGTACCTTCCTCAGTGTAAAAATTGTTTCTATTTCAAAATACGTTACCACAGTCATTATAATGCATA
>NW_018417264.1:0-216 GCF_002113885.1 Mizuhopecten yessoensis
TTATTCATTTAGCATGGGCTGATGAAAATATATCAAGATAATCTTCAGAATACAATAACTTGTTTTCTATGCTTTATTATGCAAAGTCTGTTGATCTCGATCAGCATGTAAAAGGACAATATTCAGATGTAGGTTGTGATTCGTGATGACTTATCACTTGTCACTACATAGTCTTTGAAAACTGTGTCGTTGATGGGACTTTGATTACCATGCATC
>NW_018417265.1:0-216 GCF_002113885.1 Mizuhopecten yessoensis
TGTACAAATCCGCCATTTTGACTCCAGTGCGTAAGTATGTGACGTCATGATTTTGTCCTAGGCGTGACGTCACAATTGTAACAATTGAAACTTTCAACCAATCACAGGGCTGATAGGTCTTATAACATGGGTTAATACGCAAAAAAATATGACATGGGTATATTCACTAAGTAACACAGTCCATCATGTGATAAACGCTTATGTAACACAGACCCA
>NW_018417266.1:0-216 GCF_002113885.1 Mizuhopecten yessoensis
CATTGATTGTGTCATCACTGATTGTGTCATCATTGATTGTGACATTCTTAATCGTATCCTCCTTAACTGTGTCATTCTTGACGTTTTCATCTTTGATCGTACTATCCTTGATTGTGTCATTGATGACAGTTTCGTCTATAATTTTGTCCTAATTGATTTTATCATTCTTGATCGTGTCATCCTTGATTGTTTATTGAGTTATTTATGAGTGTGTAA
>NW_018417267.1:0-216 GCF_002113885.1 Mizuhopecten yessoensis
AAATCAATGGAACAGTGGAATTCAGCCTTCCAAATTTTTGTTACTATTGTGGTGCAATCAAAGCCGGATTTGGCTGGCCCACTCATGAAGTATGCACATATTGTGCAGCACATCGCACAGAAGGCGGGAGACCAAGCAGCGGTCAATTACGATGTTAATTTTCGTAGGTGGAGGCAAACTGCCCCACACCAGTTACCTTATGATCAAGCTAATTCT
>NW_018417268.1:0-216 GCF_002113885.1 Mizuhopecten yessoensis
ACTTACCATACAGGTATTTACTCTATAACAAGTTACCTTAACGTACTGGTATTTACTCTATAACAAGTTATCGTAACATACAGGTATTTATTCTATAACAAGTTACATTAACATACAGGTATTTACTCTATAACAAGTTATTTAAACGTACCAATACCTTACCATACAGGAATTTACTCTATAACAAGTTACCTTAACATACCCATACCTTACCAT
>NW_018417269.1:0-216 GCF_002113885.1 Mizuhopecten yessoensis
CTATGGGAAATCTTAGACTTGAGGAAATCTCAAGAGTTGAGATGTATTATACAAGTGGTCCGTGCCTGCACCCCATGTTTGTCAGTGACTGAATAGTCTAGGGGACGCGCACCATGGCAAGGCCACTGGAAAGGGGCCTGGGGCCACTACAGAAGGTCACAAGTGTATGGCTCCTGAACACTACTAAAGAGTCACAAGAACAAGCTCTAGTTAGAT
>NW_018417270.1:0-216 GCF_002113885.1 Mizuhopecten yessoensis
TACTGTGTTATGTGTACTATGTGCGTACTGTGTTATCCGTACTATATACGTACTATGTTATCTGTACTATATACGTACTATGTTATCTATACTATGCACGACGTTCTGTGTTTAGTGTACAATGTACGTAATGTGTACTATGTACGTACTTTGTTATATGTACTATGTACATACTTTGTTATGTGTACTATGTACGTACTTTGTTATGTGTACTAT
>NW_018417271.1:0-216 GCF_002113885.1 Mizuhopecten yessoensis
AAACAAAATGGCTAAAGGAAGAACTAAACAGTGCAATGATCGATTATATTTCTTTCAAATTCAGTACTGTACTAGTAAATATGTGAATTGACAAACTCACTTTGAAGTTTGTCTTTCATACACATCAGTGTTAAGTTTAGATCAAAAGTACCTCAAGGTGCATTTACTGTTAGCATGACTGGATCAAACAGATTAGAGAAAAGAAGAGAAAAGATC
>NW_018417272.1:0-216 GCF_002113885.1 Mizuhopecten yessoensis
TACGCTTGTACAATCAGTATTCGCCCAGTCAGAATTTCGCCCTACGCTTGTAAAATCTGTTTTCGCCTTGTCAAACTTTCGCTTTATGATTGTAAAATCTGTATTCGCCCAGTCATACTTTCGCTTTACTTCGGGAAAAACCTGTATTCACCCTGTCAGACTATCGCTTAAGCTTGTAAAATCTGTATTCGCCGAGTCAGACTTTCGCCCTACCCC
>NW_018417273.1:0-216 GCF_002113885.1 Mizuhopecten yessoensis
GTGTTTACCTGTGAGCAGGTTGTGTGTTACCTTGGAGAGGGATGTATCTAACCTAGAAGAAGGAAGTGTGTTACCTGGAAGGAGATATATTTTACCTTGAAGAAATAATTGTGTTTGCCTGGGAGCGGGTGGTGTGTTTACTCGGAAATGGAAATGTGTTGCCTGACAGAGGATGTATCTTATTTTGAAGAGGGAAGTGTGTTACCTAGGTGATAT
>NW_018417274.1:0-216 GCF_002113885.1 Mizuhopecten yessoensis
TCCAGGTTAACGACGTATGTTCTCTGGGGCTATTACTGAATATGTACGTCCTCTATGACATGAGCGGATCCGGGGCGGACCCCTTTTTGTGTCGGCTATTGCTATTTCGGCGTCGTCGGTGTCGTCGGTGTCGGTGTCGGCGGCGTCGTCCGAACAGAGGTTTAATAACTTGATAACTTGAGTTTCCATGGGCCGATCAAACTCAAACTTCATGCA
>NW_018417275.1:0-216 GCF_002113885.1 Mizuhopecten yessoensis
GTGGACATACCACATTATAATGTATAACCGTGGACATATCACATTATACTGTATAACCGTGGACATAACACAGTATACTGTATAACCGTGAACATACCACATTATCAGTATAATCGTGGACATACCACATTATCAGTATACCCGTGGACATACCTCCTTATACTGTTTAAACGTGGACATACCACATTATACTGTATAACCGTGGACATACCACAT
>NW_018417276.1:0-216 GCF_002113885.1 Mizuhopecten yessoensis
AAGTTGGAGCAGGTCTGCAGGCTTGCACACCGCCAGACTGCATGGCATCTTACACCAACTTTCTGGCTGTTCTTGCAGCGTGCAATAGTGCTAATGTCACATTCATATCTGCGACACTCTAAAGTTTCATCAACTGAACATTTCTAGTGGCTTAATACACTCTAAAATTAATACAAACGGCCTTACATGTGTACCTACAGCGTTAAGTAAAAAAAA
>NW_018417277.1:0-216 GCF_002113885.1 Mizuhopecten yessoensis
GATTTATTCATTAATTTGACCTTTATTATCTTATTTAACTAGTCTCAAATGCACGAAGCGAATTTATGTAGAAAAATGTTATTTTGTCATGCTTTCTGCATATACAACGAAGATTATTAATTACGTGATACCTTTCTATCTATTTCCATTTTGTGCAGAAAATGCGGAACGGTACAGTAAAACGAGCCATAAAAGACCGGCAGCAAATAAGGCTGA
>NW_018417278.1:0-216 GCF_002113885.1 Mizuhopecten yessoensis
GTTACAATAACGGTTGTATCTAAACCTACTAGATTAACAGGGTTACTCTAGTTAGTAGGATTACAATAACGATTTTATCTACAGCTACTAGATTAAAAGGGTTGCTCTAGTTAGTAGGGCTACAGTAAAAGTTGTATCTACACCTACTAGATTAACAGGGTTACTCTAGTCAGTAAGGTTACAATAACGATTTTATCTACACATGCTAGATTAACC
>NW_018417279.1:0-216 GCF_002113885.1 Mizuhopecten yessoensis
TTTGGCAACATACGATTACTAGCTATGTTTCGTGCCAGCTTTTGCACTTTTGGCAACGTACGATTACCATTTATATATTGTGCTTATATTTGCACATTTGACATCATTCGCTTAGCAGTTGCATATCGTGCTTTTCTTTGCACATTTGGCAACATACGATTTCCAGTTACGTTTCGTGCCAGCTTTTGCACATTTGGCAATATACGATTACCATTT
>NW_018417280.1:0-216 GCF_002113885.1 Mizuhopecten yessoensis
ACACAATGCTGCGTTAATCTGTAAGCTAAAGTAACAATTCTCTACTAATATTACCATTTATGTTTGAAAGATGACCGTTGCGCTGACTACTTGTTGTCGGGATGGAACCGTTTGGACGACAGCAAAATTCTTGAATGGAACGGTAATCCAATACATCAACTGGCGTCAAATTTCCGTTTGTATGGGGCCAACAGATGGGAAACGAACCAGATCCGA
>NW_018417281.1:0-216 GCF_002113885.1 Mizuhopecten yessoensis
GAAACAGTGGAGGTCAAAATCTGGGACTGAAACCAAAATTAACAGTCCCAGCTGGGGTTCCCACAGGGGTGACTAAAAATTGTGAATAGCTATTCATAATCGACAAACGCCATTAACATTATTCGTTCTTCGAAGGTAATTTATTAAATAAAGAACAGTTATCGAAATTGACTGTTTTGAATTTCAACTTCTGCTAAGAAGTACAGCTATCATGAT
>NW_018417282.1:0-216 GCF_002113885.1 Mizuhopecten yessoensis
ATACCGAATGGTTAGTAATCATACCCCTGTATCCGTCCAGGCAATCGGTTGTTATTCTTAGATATATTAAAAATTATACGTACCAAAAGTGCACAGAGAACGATTACTGTTTTCTGTAATGAGTTAATTTACAACTGGAGAACGATTTTCACTGATCATTTTATAAAATGAAATCTATTTTATATCCTATTTATAAAACCTTTTTATTGCTATAAA
>NW_018417283.1:0-216 GCF_002113885.1 Mizuhopecten yessoensis
TATTATCATGGACATGGACAATGTGACTTAATCACACTAAAATGTTATAGATCTGTGATTCTTCTCGGGTCCTCTGAATTTACAGGTGTGATGATGAACTCTGGCAAAGTAGGTGAAGATGGTCTACCGATATCCAAGCCAGATTGTGTCATGAGCTACAACAAGTATATAGGTGCAGTAGACAGGTGTGACCAAATGGTCGTAAATGGTATATTT
>NW_018417284.1:0-216 GCF_002113885.1 Mizuhopecten yessoensis
CTCTGTCAACATATTCTTTGCCTTTAATTCCGACATGGTAAAGTAAGTGTTCCATACACTTTTATGTAGAAAATGATATCTTCACATACAAGATCAAAGTGATTAGTAAGTAAACCATTTTTTAACATATTCTTGGGGAATTTGTTTCCTGGCAACATTTTTGTTTGTTTTTGCAGAATATTGTTATCATTTGATTTTATTATAAAAAATATATAA
>NW_018417285.1:0-216 GCF_002113885.1 Mizuhopecten yessoensis
CATATGTGTTGATCTGAGTATTCGGATCGCATGAGTTTGTGGTGGTGGAGGAATATATCACGAGTGCGTCATATGTGTGGTATTGCCTATTTATTCAACTAGTCCTGTGGACTACCAAACATAAAAAGTTAGTGTCTATCCCTGAGTGGGTAGTATACAATTACTGACATAACAGACATTTCAATCATCAGTAACGTAATAGAGGTATTACCCTTC
>NW_018417286.1:0-216 GCF_002113885.1 Mizuhopecten yessoensis
ATCCGCGGTATCTACACGGAATATTTCGGCCAGTTAAATAATCACACCTCACCGGTAAAATGCATATTCCTTCCATTATTAATATTACCCATCACAGCGGAAGATCTATGCATGTAATGCTTCGTACATGTACTAATATTTGCCTTCATGATAAATTCGCTCTTGACGAAGCGGTTTAAGAGAGGAACATAAATTAAGTCAAAGAGTTTGAATATA
>NW_018417287.1:0-216 GCF_002113885.1 Mizuhopecten yessoensis
TTGTGACGTCACAATGATATCTACAAACTGCAGTACTTT
The DNA here is from genome assembly GCF_002113885.1 of Mizuhopecten yessoensis. Taxonomy (NCBI): domain Eukaryota; kingdom Metazoa; phylum Mollusca; class Bivalvia; order Pectinida; family Pectinidae; genus Mizuhopecten; species Mizuhopecten yessoensis. The sequence continues at coordinate 40 of NW_018417287.1, forward strand.
CCTTCGTACAACTTTATATAGCATTTAATATAACAATGAGATAGTTTTATTTGTTTAAATATGTGGTTATTTATCATCACATATACTTCTTAACAAAAAAATAATTGGTAAAAGCTGACTAGTTTTGAAATGGATTCGTCCCTTCCAGGTACGTTTTCAATATGAAAAAAAACGTCG
>NW_018417288.1:0-216 GCF_002113885.1 Mizuhopecten yessoensis
TTTCGTCAACATGTGACAAACGTGGTAGGACCATGTGGTATGTTAGCCTTTGGCTAAACATGTCATCCTTGTCAAATAAAGTTTATTATAAACGTGAATCAACGGTGCTGTGATGTGGTCATCCTGTAATGCTGTGTAGGTAAGCAGTCGTGAAGAGGTAAATAATAGAGACGTGTATTGGAACAGAAACAAGTTATTCGGATATGGCCATTAGGA
>NW_018417289.1:0-216 GCF_002113885.1 Mizuhopecten yessoensis
CTTACGGTACGAAACAGAAAAATCCTACTTATACTACAATAAAAAGGACAGGTGTTGGTAATACATGATGTACCTGTAAAATGTGTAGCTGGTTCGCCAGCACTCATTCTTAACAGGTATACATTCAGTTTCAAAGGAGTAACTATTTGATCAGCTTATTTATGTTTTAATATATTTATTGAAAAATTAAATTGAGTTAATATTAAAATATACCTC
>NW_018417290.1:0-216 GCF_002113885.1 Mizuhopecten yessoensis
ACTTAATATCGTTGTCCCGTTTACTTCGGGGGTTTAATTGATAAATAGCTATATCCTTGTTATTCGCGTTTGCATAAGACCTGCCTGAAATCAGTGTCCTCTTTTCGTGTACTGTTAAATAAAATTAGTGACTAAACGGGATGAACCTAGATAAACCAATGTCAAGTCATGTTATCATATGGGTGCTCCATGACAGTGAACAGATACACTGCGTTG
>NW_018417291.1:0-216 GCF_002113885.1 Mizuhopecten yessoensis
GCTTTGTGGGCAAAATTCTTTTGTTCCTGTAACAGGTCCTTTAGCGAGGATTTACACAATTTGTCAAAGGTTAGCATATTTTGTAGATTTCACGAAAAGGAATGCCACAAATTTAGGGATAATTTACACAATTTGTCTAAAGTTAGCATTTTATGTAGCTTTCACGAAAAGGAATATCACAGGTTAGCGATATCTTCCATGATTTATAATGTCATA
>NW_018417292.1:0-216 GCF_002113885.1 Mizuhopecten yessoensis
GTGACCGATATCAGTATAGCATATGTGTATTTCAGACATTTGTAATGAACCCCTGTGGATAAACCAAAGGGTCTTGTTGGCACATTTAGAATATAAGTCAACATACAATGTACATTGGACAGTTAATCATTATTATCCAACTTATTTTCCAATGAATGTCAACATTGTTTGATAACAGGGACAAATGTCTGAAATACACATATGCTATACTGATAT
>NW_018417293.1:0-216 GCF_002113885.1 Mizuhopecten yessoensis
CCAGTAGAACTTGACTTTAAATTTGAAATAGTTTTTCAAAATGGCTGGCCCTGGCGCCCATATTCGATTTCTGATTACCCGAAAAATAACAACACTTTGTCAGGAAAATAAGTTGATTATTCCTACCAAGTTTCACTTAAATATGCCCAGTTGAACTTGACTTTAAGTTTGTAATAGTTTTTAGGTCACCTGAGACAAAGTCTCAAGTGACCTATT
>NW_018417294.1:0-216 GCF_002113885.1 Mizuhopecten yessoensis
CATTTCGATCAAGATAATTGAGTCCGAGCTGTACTTTTTCCGGAGTACGTCACGATAATGGACGCTGATGACGATGTGTTGAGCCACCTTAAACACAAGTGCATATTTAGCATTATGTATTAACATATTTGCGATTACCAAAGTCAACGTCTTTCACTCCAAGGCCGCGGTGGCCAAGTGGTAAAAGCGTCTGAAATTATGCTAACACCTAACTTC
>NW_018417295.1:0-216 GCF_002113885.1 Mizuhopecten yessoensis
CCTTGACTAAGTTTCAAGGTCACAGGGGTCAAATATGTTAAAAACTACAAACAACAATATCCTAAGAAGCATTTGGTCTGGAGTCATGCTACTTTGGTATGTTACGTAGCCTTGAATCGTTTTCTTTATTAGAGTAATAAGGTCAAATGTCAGCTTTAATTGATAGCCGGGGTCAAAGGTCAACGTGGGTTAAAAGCTTTAAAATTAAAATTTCAA
>NW_018417296.1:0-216 GCF_002113885.1 Mizuhopecten yessoensis
AATAGGTCACTTGAGACTTTGTCTCAGGTGACCTAAAAAGTTGATTTAATGATACTAGGTCCCTATGCTTAATTGTCATAAATTGTATTATTTATTTATGATTGAATCAAGTGAAAGCAATATTTACATTTTAAGTGATCTTTATATTACTAGTACATGTATATATCTATCCCACTGAAGAGGTTTTTATGTTCTGAAGGATTTGGATTTTCTCAG
>NW_018417297.1:0-216 GCF_002113885.1 Mizuhopecten yessoensis
TTTCATTTCTGCACAGATTTCCAACCGGTACTTAACTTGGGTGGGAATATGAAAATATCAAGCACAAAGATTTATAGAACGACGCACGGATTTGTACCTCCATAATATACAGTAGAGTACATACTAAGAGAGAATGTATCTATAATTTAGCACGTACCTTAGACAATCCAGTGAAGAGCCAGACAGTAAATGTATCCCCAACAAGGCATAATTATT
>NW_018417298.1:0-216 GCF_002113885.1 Mizuhopecten yessoensis
TTGGTAATATATATAGTGTGCAAAATATTAATAAAACTGCATCATGCAGCTGTTTGGTCCTTCTAGGATTCATTGAAAGTTTAGAGGCCTTTGAGTTGTAAATCCTAATTGGTACTAACTTTTGCAGGTGTAACACCCTTTAGTTTTATGAATATCATGATTGAAAAGAACAGTACTTGTTGATTTTATAATATATAATGAGTAAAGTGTTTATTT
>NW_018417299.1:0-216 GCF_002113885.1 Mizuhopecten yessoensis
TGGTGAGGTAAGAAACAAAAGTGAAAATAATTCATATACTTTAGTTAGGTTCCATCAGTGTTTTAACTCTTGTTCTTTTCAGTCAAAAACACAGCATAAATTCATGTGTGGACTTGTTAAATTCGTTAAAGTTCTTAATTTTTGCAACAAAAAAGACTGAAGTTGAATGATTTTTTCCTTCCATGAGTAAAGGGAAATTAAAATGAAAAATAGCAA
>NW_018417300.1:0-216 GCF_002113885.1 Mizuhopecten yessoensis
ACAAAATATTACTTATGAATAATCTATAATCTAAATAGTTATGTTTAAATGGAAATAATATATGTATAAACGTTTTACTATGTTTATTGTGACATCTATGACCTATGGTTCAGCAGCCCTACTGTCTCTGTCCCTCTGTGTATCTCTCCCATACTCCAGCCCTTCTGTCTTTGTCTCTCTGTCTCCCACACTCCAGCCCTACGGTCTCTGTCCCTC
>NW_018417301.1:0-216 GCF_002113885.1 Mizuhopecten yessoensis
GTGATATACACTTGATATAGTTTGATATAGTTCAGGAAGGACATATATGACGAACGTATTGAAACCGATACGTTCATTACGTTCATGATACGATCATTATAATTATATGGTACGAACATATACATATTGGTACATGTTCGTACGCCATTGACATTTTCGCTCCGAGTGAAATAAAACTGTGATATCGTACCGGATAGAACATCGTATACCAAATTG
>NW_018417302.1:0-216 GCF_002113885.1 Mizuhopecten yessoensis
AATAAATATTGTTAGCTTTTGGTTGTGACATTGAAGTGAATCATGAGTAACTGCCTGAATTATTAACTTGTGTCAGTATATTCAACATTCCAGTATTGTTTTGTAAGAGCATAAAATAGCTTGTGTATGCATGATACTACCAATTATATTTAAGAATCTCACACACCTTTGAATCATGATAATGATCAGAGCGGTATTATATAGACTTAATACATG
>NW_018417303.1:0-216 GCF_002113885.1 Mizuhopecten yessoensis
TCGATATTTTTTAATTCTGTTCAACTTGTTTCCTTTCTTTCTTTTCTTTTTTTGTTACTTTTTCCTCTTGTTGTTGTTTTGTTTACGTAATCTTCAACTTAAAATGTAAAATATAAGTTACAAATAAAAGTTAACAAAGGAGCATGAAAGATAATTATATATGGAAACACCTTTTTAAAAGAGATAATAATATAATTAACGCATTTGATATTGACA
>NW_018417304.1:0-216 GCF_002113885.1 Mizuhopecten yessoensis
CGATGACAAGGATGAGACAAAAAGTAAAATATAACAGACGTACAGCGCTATATCAATGGTAGAAAGCTGGTTATTCCATGTAAAGAACAACACCTATGTGTACTGTATAATCTAATTATTTAATTCCAACAAAGATATTTACTCGGCAGTGATGTTCAATTTTCTTCTGGCTGTTTTGCAGTGTTTATTTGGTTGTTTTATCTTTCTTTATAAAAA
>NW_018417305.1:0-216 GCF_002113885.1 Mizuhopecten yessoensis
AAGTAACAAGATAGTTTTCTTTATCAGACTGACACTTCATGATATATTGGCCCTTACACAAACATCATATGTCATCAGAATTATGCTTAAATGAGTCTCACATTAATAAATCTCAATTCCATCCAATAACATCACGACACAGCAACTTAAAAAGCATAAGACTATTAAGTCTTTCTATATATTTAATGTACTATCATGAACATGTGAGTATTAAGC
>NW_018417306.1:0-216 GCF_002113885.1 Mizuhopecten yessoensis
CATCATATGTGTATAAATCATAAAAAAGCGCTAGAAGAAGAAGCGACGCTAAACGTTAACTCTTATGCATCTTTGTATGGATAACTGAACACTTAACTTAACCTTAATTTGCGTAAAAATCAACTTTTTCACGCGAACAGTTATATCACACGTATATATATTACTCGTGTGTCTGTAATACCATGATGTAGAAAGTTGTGTGTGGTCGATATGGCA
>NW_018417307.1:0-216 GCF_002113885.1 Mizuhopecten yessoensis
CAATCTCTACCCGGAGTTGTCGTTCATCACACTCACTAACAATCTTTATCCAGAGTTGTCGTTCCTCACTATACGTCTTTGATTTTTCCATGTGTATAAAACGAGCAAGAAATTGCGTTTCCTGGCGTTACATCTATAATACATGTATATCAGAAAAAAATAGTTTAGCCAGACCGTAAATACATGTACATGAATCTTACAATATTTATATACAAA
>NW_018417308.1:0-216 GCF_002113885.1 Mizuhopecten yessoensis
CGGAAGTTTAAGGTTAGAATAATGTTGACCACACATTAAATGATGAAGAGATCGGGGCAGTATCTTCGGATTCACTGGTGGAATACGTCGTCTTGAACTAGATGAAGTCATTTGAATGATTGTAAAACAAATAATGTTTATAATTATTATTTTTTGTACATTGTATAACTCCCTCTGTTATCGGGTGTAACCAACATACTCACCAGTCCGCTGTCA
>NW_018417309.1:0-216 GCF_002113885.1 Mizuhopecten yessoensis
TAATTTATCAAAACAGGAAGCTTGACACACATTTTATTGTTGAAATTAGTCTTTAGTGTAGTAACATTTTCAAAGAGAAATCATTAGTACATTAATGTTTTGTGTGTAACTTCTAGTTCTTTAAGTGTGAACATTAATGTTTTTGTGTGTAACTCTTAGTTCTTTAAGTGGGAACATTAATGTTTTTGTGTGTAACTCCTAGTTCTTTAAGTGTGA
>NW_018417310.1:0-216 GCF_002113885.1 Mizuhopecten yessoensis
AGGGAGTCCACTCTGTAACCCAGGAAGCTCAGTGGGGTTAGAGGACCTCTCAAGGCTCCCCTTACCAATACTCATTAAGATAGCTGCCGTGCACAATATCACCATATCTTTTTGTCTCAATGTTTCCATTCTGTGACCTGTAGGCCACTTGGACTACTGTAAAAGAGATCTGCAGACTATGGCAGCCTTAGACACCGCATTACTGTCTCAGTTCTA
>NW_018417311.1:0-216 GCF_002113885.1 Mizuhopecten yessoensis
ATACCGTCACTTCTCAATACACTTCCGGTTACTGGGCAGATACACGGTCATCTACCAATTCACTTCCGGTTAGTGAACACACATCTCGTCATCTACCAAATATTTCGCCATTTACCAATACACTTCCAGTGACTGGGCAGCTATTCTGTCATATACTAATGCACTTCCAGGTACTAGTATACTAAAATCTATAATAGTAGTGTACATTGGACGTGA
>NW_018417312.1:0-216 GCF_002113885.1 Mizuhopecten yessoensis
GTAAAGTTTGCTTCCCGAAGAATTGAATCAAACAACATTAGCGGTCAAAACGACGCTGAGGATGGAATACCTATATCATGATATAGTAGTTTAAAATGGCGCTTAAATTTTCAGAACTCGTTATATTATTCGGCATCTTTTATACAGGTAAATTATCGGTGATCTATACTGATCTACAGGTAACCGCATCCAACCGTGACACAAAGTGCATCAAAG
>NW_018417313.1:0-216 GCF_002113885.1 Mizuhopecten yessoensis
ATTATTGTCTTAAACTTGATTGAGGACATTTTTGACATATATGACAAAGCGTTTGTGAATATAAGGTACGACAAGCTTGGTGTAGGAATTAATCAATGTATTATGAACAAATGTAGTCTGTCGTTTAATGTGTAACTTGTTTTTCATGACAAGTATTAAAAAATAATCTAACATAGTTGTGTTCATACCATGTGATGTGGTGGCATTATTATACAT
>NW_018417314.1:0-216 GCF_002113885.1 Mizuhopecten yessoensis
TAATGTCATAGAAAATGAATGATATCATATACATGGTGTAGATAAAAGTGAAATTGGAACTTTTACGAGAGATGATTTTCCCCCCTACCTCTGTGTATGTTAATACACTTTTGCCAGGTTAAGTACCTTTGTGATATGAATAAAAAAAGTTAAACAAATTCTTGAGTTTTTTTATTGTAGTGCTTGAATTGTTGCCCATTAATCAAGGGTTATGGA
>NW_018417315.1:0-216 GCF_002113885.1 Mizuhopecten yessoensis
ACTTGTTCAAAACATTTTGACGGGACATCATTATAACTTTCATTTCCGAGGGTGTTCGAAGTCATTTTTAAAAAGTAACTCGTATATATGACGATTTCATTTCGTGTTACGGGTCGCTCTTCAAATGATACACCTGGAATCCACTCGTCACGAAATAGCCAAAAAGGATAAGATATTTCTTCTAAAAAGAGTATGACGTAAAGTCGTTGGGTATGG
>NW_018417316.1:0-216 GCF_002113885.1 Mizuhopecten yessoensis
CTTTAGACACAGATGTACTACAATCAAATTCTGTGCATGGATGAAAAATCCATCAGGAGCTTTATTTACTTTTAATTTCATTAATCACAGGCCATCTATCCTCTCTTGAGGAGAGTGTAAAGTTTACTTTAGTTTATAAAGGGAAATACCACTTTTGAGAATATTTTGTCTTTTTTCAGCAGTAAATTATTAAAACTTTGTTGGAATGATTATGGT
>NW_018417317.1:0-216 GCF_002113885.1 Mizuhopecten yessoensis
AGAGACATTAAGACGGCTGTCACATGTGATGATTGGAAACATTTACACGGCTGCCATATGTGGTGACGGGATACTTTAGGACGGGTGCCACACATGGTAATGAAAGACATTAGGACAGTTGTCACATGTGGAAACGGGATACATTAAAACGGCTGTCACATGTGTTTACGGGGGAAATTTCGACGGCTGTCATATGTGGTGACGGGAGACATTAGG
>NW_018417318.1:0-216 GCF_002113885.1 Mizuhopecten yessoensis
CGTTTAACCAGGAACAGGTTTTCCGGGAGGATAAGCGTTTAACTATGTTCAGGTTTTCCGGGGGGATAGGCGTTGAACCAGGTACAGTTATCTCGGGATGGTAAGCGTTTAACAAGCTACAGGTATCCCAGAAGAGTAAACCTTTAACCAGATCAAGGGTTCCTGGAAAGACAAGTGTTTGACCAGGAACAGGTATCCAGGGAGGGTTAGTGTTTA
>NW_018417319.1:0-216 GCF_002113885.1 Mizuhopecten yessoensis
TTTTCATAAAAAGAGATGTTTTCCCCCCAAGTAGAATATGAAGATCTACTTCATTAAACGCGGCCTGTGCTCCAGGAACAACTGTAGACTACTTAAAACAACGTTTATGAAACGTACACTGTGCTGTCTTTGATTATTCATGTAGTTTGTTTCCTCTTGTACTGAAATCAATGAGTTTTGTAGATAGCTTCTAGCAGATCCGGTCTGTTACCCCTG
>NW_018417320.1:0-216 GCF_002113885.1 Mizuhopecten yessoensis
AATCATAAGTGGTAGAAATTAATTACCACAATAGTTTTATGTAGAGGTAATCGAGAGAGTTACTGTTTTTATTAAACGGGAAAACAAGTGATTTGTGGGATGAAACTTGTACTTTTGTGTCCCCTAACATTAAACTGTTTTCTTTTCAGAGTAATAGTTCATTATTAGAAAAGGATTGCTGAGAAAGCGAACAAAACCACGAAGTTTTATAGGTTA
>NW_018417321.1:0-216 GCF_002113885.1 Mizuhopecten yessoensis
TTAGTAATAGAAAACATGCCCCAGATTTCCGTAAGGCCTAGAGTTGCCCCGAAAACAGGAAAAAGGCCCTTCTGACGGTCATACAAATGTACAGGCAACTCATTATTTAAAAGGAAGATAATAGTCTTAGTGTTGTAAGGACACTTGGATATAAACGGATACAGGGACATTGTCCCATTACAAACGACCTGTATATCGTATGCCTTCTGTGCTTTT
>NW_018417322.1:0-216 GCF_002113885.1 Mizuhopecten yessoensis
GCATTCTGTACGCCCTTTCCTCAATACATGGTCATGATTGTGAACGTCTGAAGTTCTTTAATTATAATTAAACGCCCCGCCATTGCAAATTCTGATAAAGATGCCTCATATTCCCGAAAAATGTCAATACTACTTGCGCTGACAAATGTCTTACTCAATAAATATAATATCTAAAAGACTTGATACTTGTTTTTGAAGAATGCTTTTACTATTAGC
>NW_018417323.1:0-216 GCF_002113885.1 Mizuhopecten yessoensis
TCAACCAACCTTAACATCAACAAACCTCGACCTCAACTATGTAACCTTAACCTCAACCAACTTTAAACTCAACTAACCTCACTCTCAACTAGCGCTCCCTCAACTAACCTCACCCTCAAACAACATTTACCTCAGGCAACCTCACTCTAAACCTACATTAATCTCAATCGACTTTACCTTTACCCAACATTAACCTCAGACGACCTTCACACCAAC
>NW_018417324.1:0-216 GCF_002113885.1 Mizuhopecten yessoensis
AAAGATTTTAAATAGTTTGTTAACAAAATGGGCTGAAAAATATAGCGTGTATGTATAGATGCACAAGCCGGTTTTAGAGCTGGTCATAGTACAGTGATAATATATTTATTTTACATGGTCTAATTTCATGTTTTGTTAATAGTAAAAAAAACGTTATTCTGTACTTTTGTTGATTTTTTGAAAGCTTTTGATTATGTAGTACGAGATAATCTGTGG
>NW_018417325.1:0-216 GCF_002113885.1 Mizuhopecten yessoensis
TGCATTTTCACAAAGTAATTTGTTGCACTCATAAATATGTTTTTTTGCCCCAAACATGGCACGACCAGCTGGTTGGTGATCAGCATAGAGATATGCAGCACTTTTGGTTGTCATCGCAACAGCCATGTTGTTTATCTTGTGTGCTGCACATGTAAAGGGGAAAAATCCACCCATGTCCTTTTTTTCCAATGTTGTCATTAAACCAGCCTTGATTCT
>NW_018417326.1:0-216 GCF_002113885.1 Mizuhopecten yessoensis
TTTTTTTTTGCCACCAGGTTTAGTCATCAAATATCCCTTGTTTTCACGACAATCTGATCACGTTAACAATTATATCTCCTAAAACAAAACTTCACTTAATGATAGTGCAAATTAAATGAAATTAATGGTAAATATTACTCAAATCCTCCTAAATTGGTTTCCCATACATAGTTGTTAACTGTGTAAATTTGTTGTATGCATCACATAGTATGTGCT
>NW_018417327.1:0-216 GCF_002113885.1 Mizuhopecten yessoensis
GTTTCTTGAGTCTTTCCTTTGATCCTCTTTTTAGATTATCGATTTCGAGTTCAAATTACTGTCTTGATGTCACTTAAGAAACATTATTTTTATTATTTTTGCCAATTGCACCTCATATATAATCGTCAATTTATTTCAATAGTAACGATTTAATTGAAATTAACTTAATATTGGCTATAGGTATTCACCAACAGAAGTTGTGTATGCATTCGTTGT
>NW_018417328.1:0-216 GCF_002113885.1 Mizuhopecten yessoensis
TGAATAATGCGCTCTTATCACGAACGTCATATTTCTCATTTGAAATACAAACCCTGCAAATAAACTAATTAACTTTATGTCAGTAGTTTGAATCGGGATCCCGGAGAGATGCCTGTGTGTAGTAGCAAGTCTTTAGCTTACCTGTACATGATGTTCATGCTTCTGCACATACAACTCAGTGTTCAGAATAACTGTACTTACATTGTCTTATTGGTG
>NW_018417329.1:0-216 GCF_002113885.1 Mizuhopecten yessoensis
ACTGTACCCATCACTATACACTGTACCCATCACTATACACTGTACGCATCACTATACACTGTTCCCATCACTATACACTGTACGCATTACTATACACTGTACCCATCACTATACACTGTATCAATAAATATACACTATACACTGTACCCAACACTAAACACTGTACCCATTACTATACACTGTACCCATCACTATACACTGTACCCATCACTATAC
>NW_018417330.1:0-216 GCF_002113885.1 Mizuhopecten yessoensis
GATGAGTCAAACGGTGTCCTGATAGTTTTTGTTACTATGTTATGACTATATAATTGATGTCTAAATGTTATATGTATTGTTTAAAAGGAAACATACATTAATTCAGAATGGTTTGGGTTCCACATATTTAGAGTCCATTGTTGGAAGACCCGATCTCTGCAAACGTAGCAATTGGCAAATCGTCATTTTACTCTCACGAGTATTGTCTGTATAGTT
>NW_018417331.1:0-216 GCF_002113885.1 Mizuhopecten yessoensis
CTTTTATACCGTCCAGTTATCAATGAAAAAGTCATCCAAAAAAGTATTTACTTGTTTCATGATTCAATGATAAATGCCAATGCTATTATATATGTATATATATATCTACTCACGAAGCTAATCCCTTGATCGCCCTAGAGATAATGAGCGCCCACGTACCGACCTTAGCATTCAAGGGAATCAAACAAGTCAGTATTGTCATGATACATATTCCAT
>NW_018417332.1:0-216 GCF_002113885.1 Mizuhopecten yessoensis
GAAAGTAACAAACATGAAGACAGCAAAGGCTATTGATGGTAAGTCTTAAGTATTTGGAGGATAAAAATGAATATTTGAAACGGATAAAAAACATACCAAATCAATCTTTCTGCTGTTGCCTTTCATATCAATCTGTTTAACAAATCAGTATTAATTTCTTTATTTGATTACTGAAACAGCTGAATAATTAGTGAATATAGTTATTTTTGACTAACT
>NW_018417333.1:0-216 GCF_002113885.1 Mizuhopecten yessoensis
TTTAGTATAGTGGTGAGTTTTAGTGTGATACATGACTTTCATGTATAGTGGTGACGAGTTCTAGTGGGATACATGACAGATAGGTAAAGTATAGTGATGAGTTTTAGTGTAATACAAGACTGACAGGTATAGTATAGTGATGAATTCTAGTGTGATACATGACTGAAAGTATAGTATAGTGATAAGTTTTAGTGTGATACAGGACTGAAAGGTGTA
>NW_018417334.1:0-216 GCF_002113885.1 Mizuhopecten yessoensis
AATACACGGTTAATATATATGACATAATGAACTATACAGAGCAACTAATTTTTACTTATTTTGAAAAGGCTTTCGACCCTGTGTCATGGGACTTTCTTGCAAAATCTTTTTCTTTTTTTTCAATTTTGGAAATAGTATAAAGAAATGGATACAGGTTTTTAACACAGGATATTTTTTATCAAACTTTGTAGTCATAAAAAGGGGCTGAAGACAAGG
>NW_018417335.1:0-216 GCF_002113885.1 Mizuhopecten yessoensis
GGTTTATGTCTCTCTTTGTAATGCCATATCTCTTCAACCACTTGTTTAATGAATCTGAAATTTCATATTTGCGTCCTTCATTTATTCCAGATTAAGAATATAATAACTTTCTAAATCCCCGATGAGGCCGGAAATGACCCTTAACGCCCTAAGTCCTTTAGATATGTAAAACCACTTACTGATAGAGAACGTTTGTGTGATTGAATGAATTAAGTT
>NW_018417336.1:0-217 GCF_002113885.1 Mizuhopecten yessoensis
CATAGATGGCCAACACAAACTTCTTGATCCAGTTCTAGATAGTGTGCAACGAATATGTGAATAAACTCGAATTACTGTTAACTTCTTCGCGTTGTCTTGTAATTTCTCTGATATTTACTCCCAGTGAGAAAAGAAGGTCAGTTTTAAAAAAGAGGCGAAGAGGAATTACAGCAATGCTGATAATATTATTCTCAATTGGTTTGTCTCGCCGTAAACA
>NW_018417337.1:0-217 GCF_002113885.1 Mizuhopecten yessoensis
AAGGTCACAGGTGTCATATGTTTAAATATTTTAATAGGTTCTTATACATCAAACACCAATATTCTGCCTGTAGTTGTATTTTAGTCCACTTTTAAGATAACAAGTGTAAAATTAATGCCAGGTGAGCGATTCAGGCCCATTGGGCCTCTTGTTCAAGAAGTCTCGGAGGGATCTTTCTCAAATTTTATATGTAGGTTCCCCTTGGTTTGTTTGTTTG
>NW_018417338.1:0-217 GCF_002113885.1 Mizuhopecten yessoensis
CTCTCTCTCTTCTCTTTCTGTGTGTATGTGTGAATGCAAATGTATGTTTGTGACTAGGTATATGACTGAAATAGAGTTGTGATGCTTGTGGTTTGTGTTGATGGTGATTATGATGACTGTAATGTAAATGAGGAGTTTTATTCTCCATAATAGAGAATCGTTGTTTCTAAACATTCTTAAACGGTAAGCATTCAAAATTGAAACTATGGATTGTTTG
>NW_018417339.1:0-217 GCF_002113885.1 Mizuhopecten yessoensis
TGAACCATTGTATGTCACAAATACAGTACAGCTCTATGAACCATTAACTGTCACAAATACAGTACATCTCTATAAACCATTGTCTGTCACAAATACAGTACAGCTCTATGAACCATTGTCTGTCACCAATACAGTACAGCTATATAAACCATTGTCTGTCATAAATACATTGCGGCTATATAAACCATTGACTGTCACCAATATAGTACAGCTCTAT
>NW_018417340.1:0-217 GCF_002113885.1 Mizuhopecten yessoensis
AGGAGATTCTAAGAGTGTTGCATATGTGTATTCAATGTAACTTGCCTTGTAAAATCGATAATCCATCCGAAAATGTACCCCCAAAAGAAGCATTTCAGTAATTTGGATATAATTGTAATGCAATATTGGCGGACGTTTTTAATTGGTTAGAATCTTACTAAGTTATAGCTTTCCGAAAAATTCTTGGTCAGTTTCAAGATTTGAATTGATAAAACAT
>NW_018417341.1:0-217 GCF_002113885.1 Mizuhopecten yessoensis
TATTGTTACACAAATATCATACACCTCACAGGTCTATTGTTACACGAACACATACACAAACACCTCACATGTCCTTTGTTACACAAATATCATACACCTCACATGTCTATTGTTACACATACACATACACATACACCTCACATGTCCATTGTTATATAAATATCATACACAATTCACATGTCCATTGTTACACAAATATCATACACCTCACAGGTCT
>NW_018417342.1:0-217 GCF_002113885.1 Mizuhopecten yessoensis
TCACAGCTACAGAATTTTAATAACTACAAGTCTGGTTTCATATACGGGCTGACAGAACAATCATGTACATATTCAACTCTAGTATATGTATAATATGCAGTTAAATAGATTGTAATATTCTCCTAAATCATACTAATAACTAGAATGGCTAAAATCTGTATCAAATGAAAGGTTTGAAATGCCACTGTTAAAGCTTAGATAGGAATACACTTGATTC
>NW_018417343.1:0-217 GCF_002113885.1 Mizuhopecten yessoensis
TGGGATCCAATGGGTTCACTCGCTCGCAATCCACACGCTGACAACACCGCAGAGCTGTAGTCATCTTGGGATCTGACTTTCGTTAAATCTGACAAACAATAGCAATAATGATCGACCTATATCCATTTTAGGGAAACAGGGTCAATATTAAGGAAAACCATATCAACAGTGCGAAACATTTTCTTGTTTTAAATTGTCACCATTGATCATTTTAAAT
>NW_018417344.1:0-217 GCF_002113885.1 Mizuhopecten yessoensis
CTAAAAGTTATATAGCTGTCAAATTCTGCTAGGAATTTTTCTGCAATTTCGTGACTATACCCGCTGAATTTCCGAAGCGAAACTTTTTCAGAAGACATTGCGGGGACGAGTATCACATGGGTCTGCTGTACTTGGGGTGTCCGCTGTACTTTGGGTGGGGAATAATGAACGCTCCCCTCGCACTCATTTTTACATGTCGTATCTTCAACCTGGGTGT
>NW_018417345.1:0-217 GCF_002113885.1 Mizuhopecten yessoensis
ACGAACTTCATAACATTGTGCATAACCTGAAATAAATTAAAAAAAGACAAATTCTGTTGAAAATGTATGCGAGTCTGAAGATAAAATCAAGTCGAAAACAAGAGTTAATATTGAAACAAAACTTATCCAGTAATAAGTTGTGATGCGGCAAGTCAAACATTTGTAGTTCCATCAGGAACTACAAAAGATGCAAGTACCCAAGCAAATTTTCCACACA
>NW_018417346.1:0-217 GCF_002113885.1 Mizuhopecten yessoensis
CTTCTCCAAGTGTATAGTAATTAAGACATGAATGGAGGATAATAAAGGTTTCTTAAATAAAGATTTTGACAAGACATATTTGATTTGTAGCCACAGACGTTTTATACTGTCGTTTTAATGAACTGGACAGGTTAGTGCTTTTCCTGCAATACACATGACTACAGTCATGTTATATATATCCTTGGTTTGTTATCAAAAATGTATGTCAAATAATTCA
>NW_018417347.1:0-217 GCF_002113885.1 Mizuhopecten yessoensis
GATCATGCAATTGGGGGCAGCAGGTACAATTCTTACGCCCTACCCTACAAGCTTGACACAGTCTTGACATAAAATCTCTACCCCATCAATGCTAAAAGATGATATTGCTTATCAGGTTTTCTTTCCAATACCAATAACCTGGAATTTACCTGGATTGGCTTTAATACCATTGGAGGAAAACCAATCTATAAGCTTCTTGCTCTCCTCTTTCATAGGG
>NW_018417348.1:0-217 GCF_002113885.1 Mizuhopecten yessoensis
AACCTTCGGGGTGATTTGTTTTGATTGTTTAACCATCGGCAGAGCTTTGGGCTAGACAATCAAAAACATCACCACTCGGGTAGGAGATGTTCTCTGTCACATCCTCAGGGTAGGGGAAGATTTAATTAATCTCACACCGGGAAAAGTGCGGATACATCTGTACAGGGTAAGTGAAAAAATATCCCAACATCAGAAAAAGCCTATAAATTGACGTATG
>NW_018417349.1:0-217 GCF_002113885.1 Mizuhopecten yessoensis
TCCCATATATTTTCCGTTGAGTTAGACAAATATAGAAAAAAAAATAGAAAAAAAAAATCTTCAGACTGTGTCATTTCCGGTTTGCATTAATTTTGACGGTTCGCTTACACTCAGAGACATCATATAAACAAATGGAAGATGATTCTGATTAATCTTGAAGAAATACGAGGAGTATACTACTAGATGTTTCGGACAAGTAAATATATTATGTTTGGAG
>NW_018417350.1:0-217 GCF_002113885.1 Mizuhopecten yessoensis
AGAGTTTGCTAGTTTCTTAAGTAAATGTGGAACTAAAGAATTCCAAGAAAAAAAATAGTTTTTTAAATGATTTAAAGACATCATGGGAAAGTAGTTCACAGACATTACCCTTACCAACACAAGCACACACATCTACTCAGCTACATGTGACTACTTACCCACATACATCAACTCTACCAACTATACACACACCAACTCCATCACTGGCACCAAACCA
>NW_018417351.1:0-217 GCF_002113885.1 Mizuhopecten yessoensis
CTTGGGCGACGTAACGGGAATATCGCACAACACTTACCAGTTTCCATCAAATGTCCCCCTTAAGCGACGTAACGGGAATATCGCACTACACTTACCAGTTTCTATTAAATGTCCCCCTTAGGCGACGTAACGGGAATATCGCACTACACTGACCAGTTTCTATAAAATATCCAACTTAGCCGACGTAATGGAAATATCGCACTACAGTTATCAGTTT
>NW_018417352.1:0-217 GCF_002113885.1 Mizuhopecten yessoensis
GTCCTGCAAGGCGCACGCGTCGCGTCCCCGGTGAGCGACATGTGCTCAAACCACAAGGCACGCGCCGTGCGCCTACAAGGCGCAGACGTGATGATTCGTCAGAGAGCGACGAATCTGACCCCGATTTCTCCAGTGGGGGGGAGGGGGACAGCAATACAGATTCAGGGGACTTCTCCGACGACTACCAGAGACATCGTCAAAGGAGTAGGAGTCCTCA
>NW_018417353.1:0-217 GCF_002113885.1 Mizuhopecten yessoensis
TGTCCAGTGGCCAGACATTTTTACGACAGGTGGCCTGGACGAGAGTGGTTAGATAGGATTCGGGAATATGTAGACCAGACAGCCACATCACGCCCGGCTTTCCTTCATTAACCTGGATAAGGGATGGCAAACATAACAATATCAAAATTTATCAAAACAATTGATATATTAATCCCAAACTTTCAAAGTGGCTTAATAGTCCCTTGAAAATGTCATG
>NW_018417354.1:0-217 GCF_002113885.1 Mizuhopecten yessoensis
TCTGAAACACAAAAACAAGGAATAATAACATGTATACCAAAGGGAACTAAAAATCTAGATTTTTTTTGAAAAATTGGAGACCAATAACATTACTTAACATTGTTTATAAAATTGCTTCAGGTTCAATTGCTAATAGAATGAAAAATCTTTTAAAGCAATTAATCAGTACTGTTCAGACAGGCTTTATTCCGGGGAGATATATTGGCGAAAACACAAG
>NW_018417355.1:0-217 GCF_002113885.1 Mizuhopecten yessoensis
CCTTTATATGCTATAAGTATAAGATATCAATTGTTAGTATTGCATATTATGTATATCATATAATATTTGCTCAACCCCTGTGGCTGAAGTGAGTTCCAGGTCCTGATTGGTTTTTTTACTTATCAAAGTTAGCTTACAAATCAAAAATGGCATTTGCCACCACAATTACTGTAAAATGATTGATTTAATAAATGAAGTTTGATTTGCTGGTAATTTT
>NW_018417356.1:0-217 GCF_002113885.1 Mizuhopecten yessoensis
TAACGACATGACGTTGGTTAGAATATGTGTAAGCGACTCTCTATAACGACTTAACGTTGGTTAGAATCTGTGTAAGCGACTCTCTATAACGACATGACGTTAGTTAGAATATGTGTAAGCGACTCTCTATAAAGACTTAACGTTGGTTAGAATCTGTGTAAGCGACTCTCTTTAACGACATGACGTTGGTAAGAATCTGTGTAAGCGACTCTCTATA
>NW_018417357.1:0-217 GCF_002113885.1 Mizuhopecten yessoensis
CTTCTACTCTTTTTCCTTTCTGTTCTTCGTCTGCTGGATAACCGAAATATCCGGTAGTGAAGCGGACGTAAAACCTATTAATCAATCAATCAATCAATCGACAATCGAGCCAGTTCTGTTCTGATCTCGGCGTGTTCACAGCAGCGACAGATCGCAAGTACCTAATATATGCGAGATCGGCTTTGTGTTGGAAAGATAGAAGTGACTGAATAAGTCT
>NW_018417358.1:0-217 GCF_002113885.1 Mizuhopecten yessoensis
TCTCAGTAGGATAACTTCTGTATGCCATGTTCTATAATCTTGTAGTGTTATCTAGACCAGCCTGACTTACAGACAACATCCCAGGTTAGCATGTCCTTAACCAGCCTGACTTACAGACACCATCCCATGTTAGCATGGCCTAGACCAGTCTGACTTACAGCAACATCCCATCTTAGCATGGCATAGACCAGCCTGACTTACAGACACCATCCCATGT
>NW_018417359.1:0-217 GCF_002113885.1 Mizuhopecten yessoensis
TCGTTCGGTGTTTGAGTCGTATAGTAAATTTAGAGCCAAGTCCGGTATAACAGGATTCTAAGTAGATTCCAGATCGCATTTAATGTTCAAATATCATAATTGTAATTGTTAATAACTTGTATGTTAGCTAATGTGTATTCTTCTTAGGAACTATTTGAACATGGTTGTTGAGTTCGGAAGAACATGTAGGTAACTTGGTCACGTTGGCAACTTCCGG
>NW_018417360.1:0-217 GCF_002113885.1 Mizuhopecten yessoensis
AAGATAATAACTCGAAATTTCAAGATAATTACTCGAAATTTCACGATAACAGAATTTCGACGTACTGACTCGAAATTCAAGAAAATAACATGAAATGTCAAGATAATTAATAACTCGAAATTTCAAGATAATATCTCGAATTTTCAAGATATCTTGACATTTCGAGTTATTTACATGAAAAAACGAAATTAAGTTTTTTTTCTACATGGCCCTAATG
>NW_018417361.1:0-217 GCF_002113885.1 Mizuhopecten yessoensis
TTACTAGATACGATTGCTAATAAGACAGTATATGTAATTAGATTAGGAAGAGCGATTGCTAATAAGACAGTGTATGTAGTTAGATTACTAAAAACGATTGCTAATAGGACAGTATATGTCGTAAGATTACTAAAAACGATTGCTAATAAGAAAGTATATGTAATTAGATTATTAAGAACGATTGCTAATAAGACAGTATATGTCGTTAGATTACTAA
>NW_018417362.1:0-217 GCF_002113885.1 Mizuhopecten yessoensis
GACAGACAAACTTACAACACAGGATTCCCGTGATCGATGTCGACCTCTGGTGGACAAACTTACACCACAGGGTTCTATTGATAGATGTCGACTGCTGACGGACAAACTTACAACACGGGATTTCTGTGATAGATGTCGACTGCTGACAGATAAACTTACACCACAGGGTTTTCGTGATAGATGTCGACCGCTGGTGGACAAACTTACACCACAGGGT
>NW_018417363.1:0-217 GCF_002113885.1 Mizuhopecten yessoensis
GTTCATCGCCTGTTTTGCATTACACCTCGATATAGTAAAGTATAACTTAGTAACGTTTACGATTTGAAATAGGAGTTTTGTTCCTCTTATAACCCGACGTGAGCAAAGTAAGATTTGAAGAACTATAGAGCTCCTGGACCTTATTTATATGCCATGTATCATGCAATTTATCTTTTGCTATAATTAACGGAACTTCATATCCAGTGCTTCCATTAAC
>NW_018417364.1:0-217 GCF_002113885.1 Mizuhopecten yessoensis
AACATTTCTACACTGAGACAAATCCAAAGAGTCAAAACGCGAACAATTCTACTCTGAGACAAATCTAAAGAGTCAAAACGTGAACATTTCTTCACTGAGACAAATCTAAAGAGTCAAAACGCGAACATTTCTACACTGAAACAAATCCAAAGAGTCAAAACGCGAACATTTATACACTGAGACAAATCTAAAGAGTCAAAACGCGAACATTTCTACA
>NW_018417365.1:0-217 GCF_002113885.1 Mizuhopecten yessoensis
AGGGACTGAAAATGGACGTCTGGTAGCGTTAATATGGTCGTGTATGGAGGAAATGACAATGGACCTTTGGTAGCGTTCATATGGTCGCGTATAGAGGGACTCACAATGGACGTCTAGTAGCGTTAATATGGTCGTGTATAGAGGCACTGACAATGAACGTCTAGTATTGTTTATATGGTCGTGTATAGAGGGACTGACACTGGACGTCTAGTAGTGT
>NW_018417366.1:0-217 GCF_002113885.1 Mizuhopecten yessoensis
CAATGAAAGCCCACCTTTCCTGTATACCTGCCATCACAATGAAAGTCCACCTTTCCTGTATACCTGTCATCACAATGAAAACCCACCTTTCCTGTATACCTGTCATCACAATGAAAGACCTCCTGCCAAGTATACCTGTCATCACAATAAAAGCCCTCCAGCCCAGTATACTTGCCATCACAATGAAAGCCCACCTTCCCTGTATACCTGTCATCAC
>NW_018417367.1:0-217 GCF_002113885.1 Mizuhopecten yessoensis
TTCAAAAGCCTTATGAAGGCAAAGGTTATTCGCTATTTGCAATGACCAATATACATAAATATTTCAATAACAGATAGACAGTCAACAAACAAACAAATACAGACGTAAAGATACAGGAACCAAACAGGCAATAAAAGTACAAACAATGCTGAAAAACACTCAAACTTACGTATACAGCTGACTAGAGCTCCAATCAAAATGGCCAGTATCTTGGTGT
>NW_018417368.1:0-217 GCF_002113885.1 Mizuhopecten yessoensis
ATAATGATCACTTGTCTGGATCACCTACTTGTGATTGCAGACAGGGTCAAGAAACCCCTACCATTACTTTTTTGAATGTCAAAATTTTAATAACCAAAGACATGTTCTGATGAACTCTTTACCGAATGATAATCATATGCATAATAATATAAGTGTCTTTCTCAATGGTTGATCACAATGTAGTGATGATATAAATGCTTCTATACTTGAAAAGGTA
>NW_018417369.1:0-217 GCF_002113885.1 Mizuhopecten yessoensis
AATACATTTTGTACATCTTAACCCATTACAAACTACCAGCAATTGTCGCCTTACTATATATAAATGAATCTCGAATCCCCCTCGACTTTCCATCTTGAACCTGTGAAATACACTATATATGCTATGTTGATATGGGTCTCAGCATTATGTGTTTTGTGACCCATATCAGTAAAGCATGTGCGACTGACTTGAAGCAAATCAGACCAGGGTAGGGAGG
>NW_018417370.1:0-217 GCF_002113885.1 Mizuhopecten yessoensis
AATTGGGAACTCAACTGCCATGTAACAGATTGTGATGTCAATGAATCGAAACTTAAATGTGTTTTTTTCATCAGCAATCCTTTATACTGAAGATTCTGCTATCTAATATCGAAATTACAATCATAAATGTTAAATGGATGTAATTTAATCATAAGATGTTGTACAACACGAAACCTAGTACATGTAATTACAATTATAAATGCAATCTTGGATTTTA
>NW_018417371.1:0-217 GCF_002113885.1 Mizuhopecten yessoensis
TACACTTCGATAAGAATCAGTATTTTAGTCCATAGCTGTACACTTTGTTAAGAATCAGTGTTCTAGTCCATAGCTGTACAAGTCGTAAAGAATCAGTATTCTAGTCCATAGCTGTACACTTCGTTAAGAATCAATATTCTAGTTCATAGCTGTACACTTTGTTCAGAATCAATTTTTTAGTCCATAGCTGTACACTTCGTTAAGATTCATTATTCTA
>NW_018417372.1:0-217 GCF_002113885.1 Mizuhopecten yessoensis
CATGAAAGACTTGCATTAATGTTTTAGTATCGGCTACTGAACACCAATACCAATTTTTCAGAACGGCAAGTTGCCGTTTCAGCTTTAGAGAATTACAAAAACCATATTGCAGACGACGAGTTTTCTCCAACTGGAAATTGATAATATAAAACTAATTGTTAAAAATAAAAATAAATTGGGGCGGGGCCTCAAAGAGGGGGCGGGCGGGGATGAGAAT
>NW_018417373.1:0-217 GCF_002113885.1 Mizuhopecten yessoensis
TATGTCATTTCTTCAGAAACAGTGTCGCACTTTATGGCGTTCCTTCAAAAACAGCGTCGCACGTTATTGCGTTCCTCCAGAAACAGTGTCGCACGTTATGTCTTTTCTTCAGAAACAGTGTCGTATCTTAGGTCTTTCCTTCATAAACAGTGTCGAACGTGATGTTTTTCCTTCAGAAACAGTGACGAACATTATGTCTTTCCTTCAGTTCTGGTGT
>NW_018417374.1:0-217 GCF_002113885.1 Mizuhopecten yessoensis
AACTTATTACACTGAGATATATGTCACCAGTAAACTTATTACACTAAGATATGTAATACCAGTAAACTTATTACACTGAGATATGTGTCACCAGTAAACTTATTACACTGAGATATGTGTCACCAGTAAACTTATTACACTGAGANCGCCAGTAAACTTATTACACTGAGACATGTGTCACCAGTAAACTTATTACACTGAGATATATGTCGCCAGT
>NW_018417375.1:0-217 GCF_002113885.1 Mizuhopecten yessoensis
CACATAAAACCTGTCTTTGAATTCCGAAAACAAATCTTTTATGTCTTGATCCGAGCACTCTATTAACATTGACCTTCCAATTTTGCTGTCTGCAATAAAAGTGAAAAAAATAATTAAAATTACGTTAAATTGAATTCAAGAGGCATGCATAGATGCTCTTTATGCCTGAAACATGTGTTATTATAGTTGATGGCAAGCGCTGAGAACTTGCTAATTG
>NW_018417376.1:0-217 GCF_002113885.1 Mizuhopecten yessoensis
CACGGTGATTGACCTAGACTCTATTCATCACACGATGATTGACCTTGACTCTGTTTGTCACACGGTGATTAACCTGGACTCTATTCATCACACGATGATTGACCTAGACTCTGTTCGTCACACGGTGATTGATCAAGACTCCCGTGTTCGTCACACGGTGGTTGACCTAGATTCTGTTCGTCACACGGTGATTGACCTAGACTCTGTTCATCACACG
>NW_018417377.1:0-217 GCF_002113885.1 Mizuhopecten yessoensis
ACAGGGGAGTCACTCAATCAGACAGGGGAGTCACTCAGTCAGACATGGCAGTCACTTAGTCAGACAGGGGAGTCACTCAGTCAGACAGGGGAGTCACTCAGTCAGACAGGGGAGTCACTCAGNCAGACAGGGGAGTCACTCAGTCAGACAGGGGAGTCATTCAGTCAGACATGGGAGTCACTCAGTCAGACAGGGGAGTCACTCAGTCAGACAGGGG
>NW_018417378.1:0-217 GCF_002113885.1 Mizuhopecten yessoensis
GTTATCACAATGTGACACTCTATAAATATCTAATCTCTTGCAAACCACTGTCATCACTTTTCTCAACGCGTAAGCCAACTGATACAACATTAACATTCGGAACACCTCCAGTGTTTAGTCGGCTGCAGGCATAAACAGTTTGGTCATTGACATTAAAATACTGTTAGCATGGGACCTTAGCTTCCAGGTCGAAATAGAGTTGCACCGGGTGTTCGTT
>NW_018417379.1:0-217 GCF_002113885.1 Mizuhopecten yessoensis
CTGTCGACCCCTATGGTATGATTTCTCTGTCAACCCCTATCTTATTATTTCTCTGTCAACCCCTATCTTATGATTTTTCTGTCAACCCCTATGGTATGATTTCTCTGTCAACCCCTATCTTATGATTTCTCTGTCGACCCCTATGGTATGATTTCTCTTTCAACCCCTATGATATGATTTTTCTGTCAACCCCTATCTTATGATTTCACTGTCACCA
>NW_018417380.1:0-217 GCF_002113885.1 Mizuhopecten yessoensis
CGTTCTGTTTTTACATTCTTATATTTAGAAATTGTATTTTCGGTGTTTTTAAACAACCTTAATCAACACATATAAAATTACAACACAATCCCGTATACAGGTAAACATAACCACTTCGTACATGTACCTGGACCGTAATTTTCACCCGCCCGGGGCACTTACGTAACTCGAAGGGTAGGGCCAGGGGTGTGAAAACCCAGGTGAAGGGAAGCTATAG
>NW_018417381.1:0-217 GCF_002113885.1 Mizuhopecten yessoensis
TTAGATGAATGTATATTATACTATTATCAGACTTTTTTATAATTCTGGATCACAGGGACAGGATTCCGGATCAACGGGATAGGGTATTAGATGAATGTATATTATACTATTATCAGACTATTTTCATGATTCTGGATCACTGGAGTAGGATTCCGGGTCAACGGGATAGGGTATTTATGGCAAGCCAAGTTGTCATTTATGCATGGAGCAATGTTGA
>NW_018417382.1:0-217 GCF_002113885.1 Mizuhopecten yessoensis
CCTGCTTACCTAGTTGTATATTAATTGTATGTGTAGTCCTGCTTATCTAGTTGTGTAATAATTGTACGTGTAGTCCTGCTTACCTAGTTGTGTATTAATTGTATGTGTAGTCCTGCTTACCTAGTTGTGTATTAATTGTANGCTTATCTAGTTGTGTAATAATTGTACATGGAGTCCTGCTTACCTAGTTGTATATTAATTGTACATGTAGTCCTGC
>NW_018417383.1:0-217 GCF_002113885.1 Mizuhopecten yessoensis
ACAAGCTGTGTGGACCCAAGAGGTACATATAGAACACTCTATGCACTGGGATTCACAACGTTCCTTACAAATTGCACATGGAAATTCTTCTTGGTCCATGGTGAGATGGTGTCTGGTCGGAGTTTCAACTTAATGTGCTAAAGATGGTCTAAAACTGTCTTCTTTTTAAGACTTTTTGTGTTAACAGGTGGTAATGACAGTGCAAATAACAACTGAC
>NW_018417384.1:0-217 GCF_002113885.1 Mizuhopecten yessoensis
ACCAACTCTACACTCAGTACACCCGGGGGTACACCAACTCTACACTCAGTACACCAACACTACACTCAGTACACCCTGGGGTACACCAACTCTACACTCAGTACAACCTGGGGTACACCAACTCTACACTCAGTACACCCTGGGATACACCAACTTTACACTCAGTACACCTTGGGGTACACCAACTCTACACTCAGTACACCAACTCTACACTCAG
>NW_018417385.1:0-217 GCF_002113885.1 Mizuhopecten yessoensis
GACTTTAGACCACCTCCAGTACCCTGACTTTAGACCACCTCCAGTTCTCTGACTTTAGTCCACCTCCAGTACTCTGACTTTAGACCACCTCCAGTACCCTGACTTTAGATCACCTCCAGTACTCTGACTTTAGATCACCTCCANTAGACCACCTCCAGTACTCTGTCTTTAGACCACCTCCAGTACTCTGTCTTTAGATCACCTCCAGTACTCTGAC
>NW_018417386.1:0-217 GCF_002113885.1 Mizuhopecten yessoensis
CAGTGTACATGCCCAGACACTCTCCAACTATTATTACTTCAGTGTGATTGCCCAGGCACTTTCCCACTATTATTACTTCAGTATAATTTCCCAGGCACTCTCCCACTATTATTACTTCATTGTAATTGCCCAGGCACTCTCCCACTATTATTACCTCAGTATACATGCCCAAACACTCTCCCACTATTATTACTTCAATGTACATGCCCAGACACTC
>NW_018417387.1:0-217 GCF_002113885.1 Mizuhopecten yessoensis
CTCAATCGAGCCACACCCGTCCTCTGAACTAATTTCCTGAGTCTTAGTTCTCCCAACTATTGCACCCTTTTTGTGAGCTAATTCCCTAATGTGGTGATTTCAGAGAAAAAAAATATTCTATGATATTACTTTCAAATAGTTTAAAATAAGTAGAGGTTTAATAAAAAAAAACAAAAAAACTTTGTAGACAGACTGATCAATTATCCCTGTAGACAGA
>NW_018417388.1:0-217 GCF_002113885.1 Mizuhopecten yessoensis
GTATACGTTTTGAGATGTAGATATAGAGTATTCCATCAATGATGTTATGTGTTTTTCATTTAAAAATCATTATGATGCTTCTATTGACCGTTCGCATAGCTAGCTTTTTGTACTTGATCAAAAACTACATAAATAATTTCACTTTTTGATCCTGATCAGGATGCCCCCGCTTAGGACCGTAGACGTTCTAATATATATATATGGAATATAAAATACT
>NW_018417389.1:0-217 GCF_002113885.1 Mizuhopecten yessoensis
AGGACCTAGTCTCGAGCTGATGCGCGTTTGAAAGAGTTTAAAGTACATATTTACAAATTTATGTATTGCAAAGCTTCTAAACGATCGTGCCCAATCATACTCTCTAAGGATGATGTTTTTGATAAATTTACTTTCAATTATTTACTACATTTCCTTTCGGTATCACTTTCAGTAATTCATAAAAGAACAAATTTATTTTTTCCCGTTCAAACTTTTT
>NW_018417390.1:0-217 GCF_002113885.1 Mizuhopecten yessoensis
GAAAACAATTCAGACTTCTTTCTATACATGATAAATAACTGTTTAGCATACGCAATTTAAGTGGTTTTTTTTATAATGTATGGTTGTGTGAACTAGAAACAAGAAAAACAGATATATTAGAAAGTTCTTTTTGTTGAGATAATCTTATTGCCACGGAAGATATGAACTGTTCAATGAACTTTCTGAATGTACCTTTGATAAATAATGAATAAGAAAC
>NW_018417391.1:0-217 GCF_002113885.1 Mizuhopecten yessoensis
AGGTGTATGACAATGTTAGTGGTTCATGTGTATGACAATGTTAAGCGTTTAGGTGTATGACAATGTGGTTTAGGTGTATGACAATGTTTGTGGTTTAGGTGTATGACAATGTTAGTGGTTCATGTGTATGACAATGTTAAGGGTTTAGGTGTATGACAATGTGGTTAAGGTCTATGACAATGTTTGTGGTTTAGGTGTATGACAATGTAAGTGGTTT
>NW_018417392.1:0-217 GCF_002113885.1 Mizuhopecten yessoensis
ATACTGATAATGCTAACCTAAATTGAATAACTTCCAATGGAAATTCAACAAATGTTGGTCCAACATGTGATTTCCCTATATAAAATATAGTAAAGTTTACCCCCTCCCCAGGGGAAAACGTGAGACCTCAGGGTCATGAAATTCACAATTTTGGTTAAGCACCTGAATACCGTTCCATCTATGAAGAGTATCTGATTCTACCATATCTGGGTCTTGA
>NW_018417393.1:0-217 GCF_002113885.1 Mizuhopecten yessoensis
TATCCGTACCAGACAGGAAAGGCTGAGAATCCTACCCCCAACAGGCATCAGTACAAGACCGAGAGGGGTGAGAATACAAATCCTACCCCCAACAGGTATCAGTACCAGACAGGGAAGGGGGGGAATACAAATCCTACCCCCAACAGGTATCCGTACCAGACAGGGGAGGATCAGAATACAAATCCTACCCCCAACAGGTATCAGTACCAGACAGGGA
>NW_018417394.1:0-217 GCF_002113885.1 Mizuhopecten yessoensis
TGTGTGTATACTTGTTGTACATGTAGGTACACTGTGTGTATACTTATTGTACAGGTAGGTACACTCTGTGTATACTTGTTGTACAGGTAGGTACACCGTGTGTGTATACTTGTTGTACAGGTAGGTACACTGTGTGTATACTTGTTNTTACACTGTGTCTATACTTGTTGTTCATGTAGGTACACTGTGTGTATACTTGTTGTACATGTAGGTACAC
>NW_018417395.1:0-217 GCF_002113885.1 Mizuhopecten yessoensis
CTCAATATGCATTTTACGTTCATATTTTACGTACGTAAACCGTGTTTTACGCACGTAAAACAGGTTTCACATTTTCCTGTGTACCATTGTGTTTTAAAAGGTTTTATTCATAATTATTAAAGGGGCTGGTCGGAGAAAAAAATACAAAATAAATGGGTCTAAATGCGTTTTATGGCCTTCCAAAAGTTATGCCACGGCAATATGATGGTCCAGTTCT
>NW_018417396.1:0-217 GCF_002113885.1 Mizuhopecten yessoensis
ATTTATCTATTTTCAGTATTACTTGAAATATTTACTTGAGATCTGTGGTCTTATGATTTGAATTTATTTTTTGATAGAATTTTTCTTTATTAGTGTAAATTTTGTTTCATACTTTTCATATTTTTTATTCAAAATGTAGGTTCTTTTTGTAGTAGAACAGATTTCCCATAGCTATTGCTTGCTCTGTCACTATTTGACTGACAATAAGTTGACTAGA
>NW_018417397.1:0-217 GCF_002113885.1 Mizuhopecten yessoensis
TCACATGCACATGATCTCAATGCATCATATTTCACCCAAAAAGAAGTCGTATTCAAGAAAACTACAGACCTATTCAAGTTTTAATTTTTCAGATTACCTCCCTTTGTTGGTAGTTTGAGAGCAGAATTGGTAAAAAAATCACCTGTCAGGAGAATTCATATTACTCAGTCAGTATTATAGTGAGAAAGGAAACAGATACATCGTTTTGTTTATTTTG
>NW_018417398.1:0-217 GCF_002113885.1 Mizuhopecten yessoensis
TACGTTATTACATGTTTATTTTACGTTATTACATGTTTATTAAGTTCGTTATTACGTGTTTATTTTACATTATAACGTGTTTATTTTACGTTATTACATGTTTATTTTACGTTATTACGTGTTTATTTNAACGTTATTGCGTGTTTATTTTACGTTATAACGTTTTTATTTCACGTTATTACATGTTTATTTTACGTTATTACGTGTTGATTTTACG
>NW_018417399.1:0-217 GCF_002113885.1 Mizuhopecten yessoensis
TCTTCCTAATATATGGATATATTGCATCATTTTATGAAATTTGTGAGTCAATATTTGTGTAAAATTCTGTTTATTTTGTCAGCTTAGTGATTTTATTGTTTATATTATAATCAGGTTTTTATTTATGAACAAATAAAGCATATAACTGTTACAATAGCTTGAAAATTGAAGGAATTATAAGATTTTATCTATCTTCCTAATATATGGCCATATCGCA
>NW_018417400.1:0-217 GCF_002113885.1 Mizuhopecten yessoensis
CAGATTACCAACATGTACCTAGATATCAGATCAGAACAGATCACCGATCAGAACAGATTACCAACATGTACCTAGATATCATATCAGAACAGATCACCAACATGTACCTAGATAACAGATTATAACAGATCACGAACATGTACCTAGATATCAGATCAGAACAGATCATCAGCATGTACCTAGATATCAGATCAGAACAGATCACCAACATGTACCT
>NW_018417401.1:0-217 GCF_002113885.1 Mizuhopecten yessoensis
CTTTACACATTCATGAAGGGAGTTTAAACTCATCTGTCTATATTTATAACACGTTCATGGAGGGGGTTTAAACTCATCTGTCTGTAGTCTTTACACATTTATGGAGGGGGTTTAAACTCATCTGTTTGTATTATTTACACATTGATGGAGGGGGTTTAAACTCATCTATTTTTATTCTTTACACATATGAAGGGGGTTTAAACTCATTTGTCTGTAT
>NW_018417402.1:0-217 GCF_002113885.1 Mizuhopecten yessoensis
AGTGCCAATCAGTAAAGGAGCCTATTGTTTTAGTGCCAATCAGTAAAGGAGCCTATTTTTATATTGCCAGTCAGTAAAGGAGCCTATTGTTATAGTGCCAATCAGTAAAGCAGCCTATTTTTATAGTGCCAATCAGTAAAGTAGCCTATTTTAATAGTGCCAATCAGGAAAATAAAGGAGCCTATTTTTATATTGCCAGTCAGTAAAGGAGCCCATT
>NW_018417403.1:0-217 GCF_002113885.1 Mizuhopecten yessoensis
CTCCAGGTGTGTAGACGTATGTACATACACGCTCGCTACTGAAAAAAAATAGTGAAAACCAGTCAAGCGTCCCATTACCTGTAGAGCGCCATTATCTCGCTATCAGTCGAGGTGTATACATCTATATCAGTTGTATATACACAACTTGTGTATATACAGCTGATATAGATGTCAAGTAACTATCGAATGGAGATGGACAGACGTCATATGTACAGCA
>NW_018417404.1:0-217 GCF_002113885.1 Mizuhopecten yessoensis
TCTTCCTTACAGTAATAAATAGGGTCTTCCTTACAGTATTAAATACGGTCTTCCTTACAGTAATAAATAGGCTCTTCCTTACAGTAGAAAATAGGGTCTTCCTTACAGTAGAAAATAGGGTATTCCTTGCAGTATTAAAAAGGGTCTTACTTATAGTATTACATAGGCTCTACCTTGCAGTATTAAATAGGGTCTTCCTTACAGTATTAAATAGGGT
>NW_018417405.1:0-217 GCF_002113885.1 Mizuhopecten yessoensis
GTCCCAGATGGCCAATATTTCTCCTACCCTCCAGCAGGGTATCCAGCATTCCCTACCAGGCATTCTACCGAACACTTTAGCCTTACCCAGCTTCTCGGAGTCCGCTAGTTTCCAACCCGCCGATCCCGGGGTGCTATATTATCTGACATTGACGTCCAGAGAATCGCTATGACGGTCCGCGTCCACCTGAGTAATGATCTGCAGACCATACAACAGA
>NW_018417406.1:0-217 GCF_002113885.1 Mizuhopecten yessoensis
GAGGAGACTGTCAAACGTTCGTTAGTCCCCACCAGTACTATTGGAAGAGACTGTCAAACTTTCGTCAGTCCCTACCAGTGCTATTGGAGGAGACTGTCAAACTTTCATCAGTCCCCACTAGTACTATTTGAGGAGACTGTCAAACTTTCATCAGTCCCCACCAGTACTATTTGAGGAGACTGTCAAACTTTCATCAGTCCCTACCAGTACTATTGGA
>NW_018417407.1:0-217 GCF_002113885.1 Mizuhopecten yessoensis
TCGTTGTGGTATATACCACTATATATAAACTACCAGCACTGATTCATCGGTTTGTTTGTAGTATATTACACTAAATATAAACTACCAGCAGAGATACGGGGGTTTGATTGTGTTATATACCACTATATATAAACAAACAGCACTGATTCGTGGGTTTGTTTGTAGGATATAACACTACATATAAACTACCAGCACAGATACGTGGGTTTCGTTGTGG
>NW_018417408.1:0-217 GCF_002113885.1 Mizuhopecten yessoensis
ATCCATAACCGGAAATATTTATAAACTCAAATACTACAGTGGTACGTATTTGCGTGTGAAAAGAACGCGGGACACGCCCCATTCACAATGGACACTTGAACATTTTCGGTATTGGACCAAAAGACTTTGTGAACTTTCAATGACACTATGGTTGTATAATTCCACATATGCATGTCTCAATTGAAACAGTTCGTGTTTACAAGTTTAGAATCATCGA
>NW_018417409.1:0-217 GCF_002113885.1 Mizuhopecten yessoensis
TTCTGACCCCGTGCGGGTAGTTCCGTTTACGGACGAGTCTGCCACGCCACAGCAATCTTATGTCTAAATAGAGTGAAATACTATATATACGTGTATACATGATTAAATACACAAAAAAGTAAACACAAAAACCACTAAAATATCCTCACACAAACCAACCAACCAATCAACTTATCCCCCCTCCCACAAACCATCCCCAACACCACTCCGGTCCAGA
>NW_018417410.1:0-217 GCF_002113885.1 Mizuhopecten yessoensis
TTCTGAAGGAGATACTTTGAATGATGATATTAGGCCAGTCTGATTGTGAGCATGATTAGATGAAGGGCTTTCAGATTTGTTCAAATTATTACCACCTTGGTCAGCTTTTAAGGTCGCTGGGGTTAGCTGAATTTAAAAAAAAGAACTCCTGGATAACCCAGACAGGCAGCCTTCTTGGATTTTTATAGTAAAAGTTAGTTATCGCTATTTCTCGGGA
>NW_018417411.1:0-217 GCF_002113885.1 Mizuhopecten yessoensis
ACATATCGGGTATTATCTACGAATATCACGTTACATATAGTTTTCATAGAATACATATCGGGTATTTCCTACGAGCAGAACGTTACATATAGTGTACCTAGATTACATATCGATTAATATCTACGAGCAGAACGTTACATATAGTTTACGTAGAGTACATATCGGTTATTATCTACGAACAAAACGTTACATATAGTGTACCTTGAGTACATATCGT
>NW_018417412.1:0-217 GCF_002113885.1 Mizuhopecten yessoensis
TAGGGTCAACAGAAGTAAAAAAAAAACATTTGTAGGACTGCAGGAAATTATGAGTGCATATTCTTTATATCCTTCTTTGATATTAATATTTGGCCAGGGTATTTTGCTCTTCTAATAGCAGATGGTAAGCTAATGCACAACATGGTCAAAACCTTCCCAAAGCACTGCTTTTTTTAGGTCACAGTACAAGAGTTTGGGAACACAACAATGCTTTTGT
>NW_018417413.1:0-217 GCF_002113885.1 Mizuhopecten yessoensis
GAAATCATAAAGTCCTTCAACTATGACTTTATTTACATCAAGAAAATGAATCAGAACTGGCATTTTATCTATATCTGTTCGATTTGCACAGCTGAAAAATGGCTGATGATCACAACCCCAGTATACATGCTTTTTGTATCGTACGCGTGGTATATATAGTTCAAGCAAAAAACTATATATAGTAACACAAAACGAAACTACAATACTATGCGATTTT
>NW_018417414.1:0-217 GCF_002113885.1 Mizuhopecten yessoensis
TCAGCAGTAGCATGTATGTACCGGAAGCCGGTGTGTGACACTGAGAGTTGTGGGTGCGAAGAAGGGGTTGTGAGCGAGAGCAAGGGGTTGAGGGCGAGGGCATGGGGTTGTGGGCGAGAGCAAGGGGTTGTGGGTGAGGGCAAGAGGTTGTGGGTGAGAAGAAGGGGTTGTTGGCGAGGACAAGGTGTTGTGGGTTATGATCTACACTAAGTTTAGC
>NW_018417415.1:0-217 GCF_002113885.1 Mizuhopecten yessoensis
GGGCCGACTGGCTAGGACAAATAATTAACAATTGTATAAAATCATATGTGATCACCTATGACCTTTTTTGTGTATTATAGGTAATAGATAAAGTGTTCTACTGGATTGAAATGAGTGATAGGACCATACATGTGTCACTGTTACGCTGCACACTCTAACACCATTAACATCTGATAATGATTCGTTCTTGTCGGCAACATCTACAAAACTGATTGAA
>NW_018417416.1:0-217 GCF_002113885.1 Mizuhopecten yessoensis
CATTGTTATGTAATATAAACCCCAGGCTATGAACAGATGAACAAATATGATTGAGACGTACGGTCCATATTAATAAAAAAAATAAAAAAAATTAGGATAAAAGAAATCTTGAAAAATTTAGTGTAGCTTGCATATCGGTATGCTACGCCATCGAACGTTCTGCGTTTTAACTGGATTAATATTATTATCAGTAGAGTAATTCCTATTTATAAACAGT
>NW_018417417.1:0-217 GCF_002113885.1 Mizuhopecten yessoensis
AGGCAAGCTAAATACTCACAGGTGATCTGAAGAGTGGAGTTGGGTGTCCGCATCAGGCAACACAAGGTCTGTTATAGAAAGAAAACAAAATCAATGACAAAACTTCTACAGATGTTATTATTAGTTGATCCTCAGTCCTTCCAGTCTTCTAATGTTCTTTCCCTAATTATTCCAATAGAACAAAAAAGGTACAAAGTGCAAGAGTCAAGTTTCACGT
>NW_018417418.1:0-217 GCF_002113885.1 Mizuhopecten yessoensis
GAATCGTCCTTAGTGGATGCCATGGCAAAATAGTGCGTTAGATTTTAAGTTTGTTTGGCTTTTTAAAATTTTATTTGTTGAGTCTTTACTTTGTATTTCAAAAGAAAAACAATTTTCAAAGATAACAAAAATCTCTCGATATCAAATGATGATAATGAAATGAACTTTGTTTCGATATATTGGGTTCGAACACAAGACAATTGGAGGAAAATGCTCA
>NW_018417419.1:0-217 GCF_002113885.1 Mizuhopecten yessoensis
AAGCGTCAAATATTTTAAAAACTTCAAATGACTAAAGATCTTCCAATACTTGGTGCCAAGATCACTCTAGGATCATATATAAAAGTTTACTATGTTAGTCAATTTACTGACATGCATAGAAATTATTATGCCTTGCTTGTACATCTTCAGATGATTTCAACATAGTCAAAGTGGATATCAATGACACGAAAAAAGATGTCAAAACATTGAAGGAGAA
>NW_018417420.1:0-217 GCF_002113885.1 Mizuhopecten yessoensis
AGGTATAGTAAATTGTACAGAATGGGACCAGCAGTATTTCAGTCTTTTAGTCCTTGTACATTTTGTCCTTTCACCAACTATTGTATTTACAGGTATAGTCAATTGTACAGAATGGGACCAGCAGTATTTCATTCTGTTAGTCTTTGTACAATTTGCAATATTACCAATACGTATTTTGACAGGTATAGTAAATTGTACAGAATGGGACCAGCAGTAT
>NW_018417421.1:0-217 GCF_002113885.1 Mizuhopecten yessoensis
GGACAAATGATGACAAAATAAGGACAAAATACAATACAGAATCAGTAGTATCTGCATATTTTTACATCAAAAAGGATAATTTCGTATTTGTTTTTATATTTTGAATACGTTTAGTCTCAAAATACAACCTTTTCATGTTCCTTTCATAAGCTTCCGATGAATTTATAGTTGTAAAATTCGGCGAACGACTTCTGCTGCTTGACAATCCAATGAAAAC
>NW_018417422.1:0-217 GCF_002113885.1 Mizuhopecten yessoensis
ATGGGTATCAAGAGTAACGGTACACCGGTCAGTACAGTTATAGTATGTACAGACGCTTCAGACAAAGGCTATGGAGGGTATGTACATAGTCGGTGTGTCGCCCCGTGCGTGGGTATCCTCAGGGAGGGTGATATAGACGGAGAGCCCATCGATGGATGTGGTATTCCCGTTCTGAACGAAGGTACGTTCTGTGACAGAGATGGAAATGTGTACTTGG
>NW_018417423.1:0-217 GCF_002113885.1 Mizuhopecten yessoensis
CGTTGTACAAGGATGACGTGTATCGCTGGGCTACGTTGTTGATAGATGGAAGTTGGCTGATCACCTTTGAGAGGCACTCGTTGTACTTGGCTTTAACAAGGCGTAACGTGTCTGTGTTCAACGGTTGGGCAAGTGCGTCTATAATAATAATAAAAACATTGTTACAGGAGGGAAACCGATAATAAAGCGTTGATTAATAGGCTCGCTATGGTACATG
>NW_018417424.1:0-217 GCF_002113885.1 Mizuhopecten yessoensis
TTAATGTTGCTTTACAACAAGACTTAATGGAATCATATTACAGATTTGCTGATAAGGACAGACATGATCCCACCACCTTTATCCCGTTTGGATACGGACCAAGGAACTGTATCGGAATGAGACTAGCCGAGATGGAGTTGAAAATGTCACTTGCTAAAGTCGTCCGTAACTTCAAGATTTCTGTCTGTAGTGAAACACAGGTGAATATGACTATTTT
>NW_018417425.1:0-217 GCF_002113885.1 Mizuhopecten yessoensis
ATACTCTGGTGGTTGCACATGAAATTTATTCTCCGATTATTAGTTTGAGCCCCTTAACATTATAGCACCTTACATAAATGATTACACATTTTGACATTCTCTGATAAATTACCATCTGAGGCGGGAATCAACCCGGCTGTACTCGTCCCTGGCTGGTCCTCTGACGGGACACTGCGGGCCGGAGTAACTATCCGAGCCGGTCCTTTCCGTTTCCTTC
>NW_018417426.1:0-217 GCF_002113885.1 Mizuhopecten yessoensis
AGGGTAATTCAAACAACATCATACCTTGATTTAACAATGAACATCTTAACTAGTACTTTCTTAACGCAAAAAGGTACATTCATTGGTGCATTTGTCGCTAACATTACCGTGCCGCAAAGTAATAAAGTTCATAAACTTATAAGAATATAGGTATGCAAATATTAAACTTCCAAAGACTTACATATATGTAAAGTATAAATGTAGAAAGCTTTATCCC
>NW_018417427.1:0-217 GCF_002113885.1 Mizuhopecten yessoensis
GTCATAAAATACCTATCCACCCCGATAAAATAACCATCTACCCTAAACTAAAGTCATAAAATACCTTTCCACCGCCATACAATAACCATCTACCCTATGCTATAGTCATAAAATACATACCTATCCACCCCGATACAATAACCATCTACCCTATACTATAGCCATAAAATAACCATCTATCCCCATAAAATAACCATCTACTCTATACTATAACCAT
>NW_018417428.1:0-217 GCF_002113885.1 Mizuhopecten yessoensis
AACTGTATGGTCTAGTCATTGAATACTTGATTGGTTACTTACTGGGAACTGTATGGTCTAGTCATGGGTTACGCTATAGGCTACTTACTGGGAACTGTGCGATCTAGTCATTCATTACTTTATAGGCTTCTTACTGGGAACTGTATGGTCTAGTCGTTGAATACTTGATTGGCTACTTACTGGAACTGTATTGTCTAGTCATTGATAACTGTATAGG
>NW_018417429.1:0-217 GCF_002113885.1 Mizuhopecten yessoensis
ACAGATACAGATTACATATATAAGTTACAGATACAGGTTACAGATTCAGGTTTCAGATGAAGGCTATAGATACAGGTTTCAGATACCGATTACTGATATAGATTACAGATACAGGTTACAGATACAGGTTACAGATTTAGGTAACAGATACAGGTTACAGATACAGGTTACAGATTTAGGTCACATATACAGGCTACAGATATACAGGTTACAGATA
>NW_018417430.1:0-217 GCF_002113885.1 Mizuhopecten yessoensis
CAAACCTAAACTGCAATCAACTTTCAAATGCAGGCACGGTCATCACTGTAATAAGCAAAGCGTCTAATTCTCTACAACGGCTTACCATACGGCGAACATGGGGACAGCTGGAAATGCAAAAGAAATACAATTTCAGACTCTTCTTTTTGCTTGGTACAGAGGAAAATATTAGCCTTGACAACGAAATTAATCTAAACGGAGATATTGTACAGACCGA
>NW_018417431.1:0-217 GCF_002113885.1 Mizuhopecten yessoensis
ACCTTGATTATGCAAGACAACTGCTGGGCTATTGTGTTGACAAATTTACTCAGATTCCTTCTCTGTTAACAATGTCCATGGGCTGAAACACCTTCCTGATGACGTCAATATATTTAAATGTTCCTTGAACTCTATTTCAGCATTTCCTTTCGAAAACCATCTTCAAATTTTAAAACGATTAGTTAAAACATCCAAAAATCCGATTAGCCAAGTTGGA
>NW_018417432.1:0-217 GCF_002113885.1 Mizuhopecten yessoensis
ACTCTGGACTACCTGGACCAAAAGGGGACTTAGGAACTATGGGACCCAAAGGAGACACTGGAGCACAAGGATCAACGGGAAAGAAAGGGGACACTGGACCATCTGGTTCTATGGGACCAAAAGGGGAAAATGGTTTGGTTGGAAGAACAGGACCACAAGGACAAAAAGGAATTCAAGGTAAACTATGTTGTCATAATACAATCTCCTTTTGACTCTC
>NW_018417433.1:0-217 GCF_002113885.1 Mizuhopecten yessoensis
TGTAGGTCAGAACCAGCATTCGAAGCATCACATGCGATAAGCATCCTTAGATACACAAGCCATGCAAGTTTAGTTGATGTAGGACAATTAGTAACTTGGTAAGTGACCTACCCCAATCTTCTTAACCATAGTGCAAGTGTCACTTACCAAGTTACTAATTGTCCTACATCAACTAGCTGACCTCAACCAATCTTCTTAACCATAGTGCAGATATGGG
>NW_018417434.1:0-217 GCF_002113885.1 Mizuhopecten yessoensis
GGGCCAACGAGGCCTATCACGTATCTAGCATGTCTATGTCACCAGGATAATATGGTTATTCTAGCCAACAAGTCAACAGTCTGGTCGTGCGTCAAGTGTGATTCATCTAACCATACAACTCTTTACACCATGTTGAGTGCCAGCGACAATGCTTTCGCCAGTTTGAACAGCATTTCAGAGGATAGCATTACATCTCCAACTGCTATAAGCTTTCATA
>NW_018417435.1:0-217 GCF_002113885.1 Mizuhopecten yessoensis
TTTGAGTTTCACAAATATATATGTAGTTATCCCCTTTTGACCTGGTCGCCGGTAACGAAAAGTATTACGGCGAAATGTTTTTATACCCAGCTACATTGAATCATGATGAAAATGGTACCTAAGTATATTACATCACGCTGTCCCGTAGGGGTGGGGATGTTCAAAAAGAAATCACCCATACATTTAAATTTGACCCCTGGTGACGGTTAATTTCATT
>NW_018417436.1:0-217 GCF_002113885.1 Mizuhopecten yessoensis
CACAGGTGAGATTTCAAGAAATATCGTGATTTCTCTGAAACGAAATTCGCTATGGCGTTCGCACTTTCTCCACTTTCTGTTTTATAAAGTGGTGTATTTTCAAACTAAATATTGCAAATCATTCCGGGTACACTTTCAAGGGTGCATAAAATACTATCCATGGTGTGGTATTAAGTGTTCTATATAAGCTATATTAACTATTGATTTCTTTTCAATA
>NW_018417437.1:0-217 GCF_002113885.1 Mizuhopecten yessoensis
TGTATATATCCTCAACTATGTTTGACACTACCAATATTTGTAAACTTTCTTCAGTGTCAGCTGTTTATGTTTAAAACATATGTTTTACAGAAAACTGTGACAATCCAGATTTAATAAATTAACAGCAGAAATATTTGCAAGTAACTGTTAATTATCAAGCATTTGCTACTCTCAATTCAATTAAAAATATGTGTGAGGAAATATTTTGAAAAAAAAA
>NW_018417438.1:0-217 GCF_002113885.1 Mizuhopecten yessoensis
TGCGGTTCTGCAGGTTTGTTACAGGTAAGTTATTAAATCGATACTTAGATACTATGTTGCATAAAGACACGTTGTCATCTGTTCGCAGTTGTCCATCCTTGACATTTTTCATGTGGTAACATTATCTCGGAAAGCATGCACTGATCGGTCATTTTCCGTGAAATTTATTTGATTGTTATATGTTGTCTCTATGAAAAGCAGGGAAATAGAAAAGCAG
>NW_018417439.1:0-217 GCF_002113885.1 Mizuhopecten yessoensis
TGTCAAAACACAGGTGAAATACAGGTTAATTCAGCTGAAATAGAACAAAACCCAGCAGATATTTACGTTTTTCGTTATTCAACGAGCCTTAACTCCGCCAAATGGGGTCCGCTGAAAGTGGACATCGATCTTGGCCGAGCCATTAAGGCATTTAACCCCATGACCAAGTTTTAAGAAAATCGGTTAACATTTGTTGTAGTTATTACACGGAAACGAA
>NW_018417440.1:0-217 GCF_002113885.1 Mizuhopecten yessoensis
CTGTATTACTGTACTACTGTACTACTGTACTACTGTATTACTGTATTACTGTACTTCTGTTCTACTGTACTACTGTACTCCTGTTCTACTGTATTACTGTATTACTGTACTACTGTACTACTACTGTTCTACTGTACTACTGTACTACTGTACTGATGTATTACTGTACTACTGTACTATTACTGTACTACTGTACTACTGTACTACTACTGTACTA
>NW_018417441.1:0-217 GCF_002113885.1 Mizuhopecten yessoensis
ATATTACAACCAAACACACCCGAACAGTTAGAAATACATGACAAAGTAATTGTAATGTACCAATATTTTGAAAACAAAGAAAACCTTACCTTTTCCTTCTGATGTGATAACCATTCATGAGAGAAACTTGAACACTTACCTTAATATATTCTTATTTCGTTGTGTACGAACACATTTACAACAGTATTATATATAGAGTAATTAAATGATACATTGT
>NW_018417442.1:0-217 GCF_002113885.1 Mizuhopecten yessoensis
GGTATACCTGTATCGTTTGATATCCACAAGGCAAAGCCATCGGCAAGATCTGTCGACAATAATAATAAAGTGAAAAATACCAGAGTCAAAGTTTACCTATCGTGTTCACCGAACTATCAGTGAATGGTTACGTTCACAACTGACACATAGCGTCGTTATTCAAATGAGATGTGATCTATATTTATAAAGATTCTGCAGTATGATATTTATGTGTTGT
>NW_018417443.1:0-217 GCF_002113885.1 Mizuhopecten yessoensis
CCCAATTAACGGTATAACAATGTACACTGAGGTACCTACCCAATTCACGGTATAACAATGTACCATGAGGTTCCTACCCAATTAACAGTATATCAATGTACAATAAGTTACCTACCAAATTAACGGTATTACAATGTACATTATATACCTACCCAATTAACGGTATAACAAAGTACAGTATAAGGTACCTACCCAATTAACGGTATAACAATGTACA
>NW_018417444.1:0-217 GCF_002113885.1 Mizuhopecten yessoensis
ACCTGTCTATGTCATCATTTCACAACTGTAGAAAACACCTGTCCATGGCATCATTTCATTTCTGTAGACAAAACTACTGTCCAGGGCATCATTTCACTATTTCAAACAAACCACCTGGCCTGGGCATCATTTTACTATTTCAAACAAAACACCAGTCCAGGGCATCATTTCACTATTTCAAACAAAACACCTGTCCAGTGAATCATTTCACTATTTT
>NW_018417445.1:0-217 GCF_002113885.1 Mizuhopecten yessoensis
ACCTACAGACACACAGACGAGTACATACAGAAGAACACTTTACAAATGTGAGATATGTACTAAGGAGTTTCCCCGACAAGATCATCTGTGCAGACATCACAGGATACATACAGGAGAGAATGCTTACAAGACGAGTACATACAGGAGCTCGAGAAAACCTTAACAAGTGTGAGATATGTACTAAGGGGTTTCCCCGATCATATCATCTGCGTAGACA
>NW_018417446.1:0-217 GCF_002113885.1 Mizuhopecten yessoensis
AACAGGTAACTAACTCTAGAATCAAAACAACAGATATCAACAATTAAATGAGAACAAGTTCATTTCTCAGGTATGAATCGATGCCTTCAATTGTATAAATATGTATCTGCTGTAGGTGATTTAATAGATTTCAAAACATCTAATAGGGATACTTCATCATTTCTTATCACACAGGATGGATTTCTACAGTAGTCTACATGACGTACAAACACTATGA
>NW_018417447.1:0-217 GCF_002113885.1 Mizuhopecten yessoensis
GCAATAGGTTTTTAGTGCCCATAGTAGCAGACAGTATCCATAGCAATAGATTTTTAGTGCCCATAGTAACGGACAGTATCCATAGCATTAGAGTTGTTTATTGTCCACAGTAAGAGACTGACTGTAGTAACAGACTGTCTAGGGTAACAGTTATAGTTAGTACCTGTATTGTAGACAAGTAGTACATCACTTTCATCATAATTGCTGTGTTTTATTA
>NW_018417448.1:0-217 GCF_002113885.1 Mizuhopecten yessoensis
TGTCCGGACTGACAAGGTTCTACTGTACACGCAAAGCCAAGTGTCTGGACTGACAAGGTTCTTCTGTACACAAAAACCAAAGTGTCCATACTAAAAAGGTTCCACTGTATACACAAACCAAAGTGTCCGGACTAACAACGTTCTATTGTGCATGCAAAGCCAAGTGTCCTGACTAACAAGGTTCTACTGTATACACAAATCAAAGTGTCCGGACTGA
>NW_018417449.1:0-217 GCF_002113885.1 Mizuhopecten yessoensis
TGTGTGATGTGCGACCTTATATAATGTGACAAACGTGTGTGATTTGTGACCTGAAATTATATGTGAGACGTTTGAGAGGTGTGACCTGATATAATGTGACAGATGTGTGTGAGGTGTGACCTGATATAATTTGTCAGACGTATGTAATGTGTGACCTGATATATTTTGTCACACGTGTGTGATGTGAGACCCGATATAATGTGACAGACGTGTGTAA
>NW_018417450.1:0-217 GCF_002113885.1 Mizuhopecten yessoensis
AACCGGACACACAATGATATTGTCAGTGAAGAACTCAGTCATTCTCACAATTTCATACGCTCTTCTCAAAAACCGGTGGTGTATTGAGGACAAGCTCAGCCTATTTATTTGGTAGATTCCGTTTATTTCCGGCGTTTTAATGATTCATGTTATCTTCATCAGTATGTCACAGGCGGCTGTTGTTGAGTTTCTATACGGAAGTAGATCGCGATGAAAT
>NW_018417451.1:0-217 GCF_002113885.1 Mizuhopecten yessoensis
ATTATCTCAAAAAGTTTCAAATGTACAAACAGTATGTTGAGAATAACACAAGAAACGGGTCTACCACCTGGTAAATTATCTTGTGAAAAAGTATACCAGGTACAATACTTGAATGTTTACACTAAAATAAGTGTACTTTCTCCAACAAAAAGTGAAAGCTAAAAGTATGTTTTACTTCAGACAAGAAGCCCCCTTTTGCATAATACCTCAGAGAAAC
>NW_018417452.1:0-217 GCF_002113885.1 Mizuhopecten yessoensis
ATATATTGTACAGATAGAGATTGTTCAGATAAATATTGCCTGTATGTTTCTCTCGACCTCAACCCATTGCACAAATTTCGTCGCCTGTTGACTTAACAGTAATATATACCTACGCTAATCTCATTTCTGTTAAACCATCCTTCAAAGATCAAGGAATTGCGAACGTGCAGAGAATGTAAGTGAGCGTAACTCTTTGAATGTCAAGGATGGTTGAAAG
>NW_018417453.1:0-217 GCF_002113885.1 Mizuhopecten yessoensis
AGTGCTAAAAAGATAGCAACCCTACAGTACATATAATTAGTGCTAAAAAGATTGTAACCCTGGAATTACATAACTATATTTGTCCTTGTGTTGACGCTTTGGTGTATTTGGTCCTTGTGTTGTAGTTTACACCACATGTCAATAGCATTACAGTACATATAATTAGTGCGAAAAAGATCGTAACCCTGGAATTACATATAATTAGTGCTAAAAAGAT
>NW_018417454.1:0-217 GCF_002113885.1 Mizuhopecten yessoensis
ATGGGTATGAGGGAAATAGCACATTTATGGTCCCCCTAGGTGAAAAACTATTTCCCGAGGCGGCAAAGCCGTCGAGGAGAATAGTTTTTCACCAAGGGTGACCATAAATGTGCTATTTCTCCAATTACCCATTCTATAACTGTTTTATTATAACGAAACAAATTGTTAAAGACAATTTAACAAATGAATTCATTTATTCATTTCCTTTTACAATTTC
>NW_018417455.1:0-217 GCF_002113885.1 Mizuhopecten yessoensis
ATAAAATAATAATAACCAATAGCAATGAACCACTGGGATACACTCCATGCATTATAATCATAAAACTCTTATAAGCACAAATACTACCCGTTATCAAACAGATAAAATTTCATTACAAAAAACATGTGGTACAGAACAGCAGTCGCAATACTCTTCATATAATACGGGCCACCATTAGAAAAGAGATCTGACAAACATATATTGTGTGGTAATAAAC
>NW_018417456.1:0-217 GCF_002113885.1 Mizuhopecten yessoensis
TGAAATCGAACAATTTCTAAATTGCGACCTATTAGAAGCCTCTGTATGGTTGCTATAGCAACAAAAGTACGCGATTAAATTTGCAGTCCTTTAATACCCTTATATATCGATTGTCATCAAAACCGAACAATTAGGATTACAATTGCGATCAATAGCGGAAGTCACCCCTCCCCCGCAGTTGTGTTCGTAGTGCCATACTACACCTACATACCAAATT
>NW_018417457.1:0-217 GCF_002113885.1 Mizuhopecten yessoensis
TAGTCACAGGCTAACACAATACAGTCACAGCCTGTTAGCCACAGGATAACACAACCAGGCCAAGCCTGTTAGTCACAGGACAGCACAGTACAGGCACATCCTGTTAGTGACAGACCAACACAATGCAGGTCCAGCCTGTTAGTCACAGGCTAACACAATACAGGCCAAGCCTATTAGTCACAGGCTGACACAATACAGGCCAAGCCTGTTAGTCACA
>NW_018417458.1:0-217 GCF_002113885.1 Mizuhopecten yessoensis
TGTGTTACGCCCTATTTTACTGTGTTAGTTTCAAGGCATCATAGATGTTCCACAAATAACCAGACATTTGGAAAAATAACCCATAGACATATTTTTCTTTATAATATACATCCCGTTCAGTAGCAGATGTGTTAATTGTTTGTGTCACTTTGGCCAAGGAAATACTTTGATGTACTCAGCTAACTCACCATTTCAGAAATTATTGGTTATTTTTATA
>NW_018417459.1:0-217 GCF_002113885.1 Mizuhopecten yessoensis
ATAGTGTACCTAGAGTACATATCGATTATTATCTACGAGCAGAATGTTACATTTAGTGTACCTAGAGTACATATTTGGTCTTATTTACAAACATCACATTACATATAGTGTACCTAAAGTACATATCGGGTATTTTCTACGAGCAGAACGTTACATATAGTTTTCCTATAGTTACATATCGGGTATTTTCTACGAACAGAACGTTACATATAGTGTA
>NW_018417460.1:0-217 GCF_002113885.1 Mizuhopecten yessoensis
CGAAAGAATGCAAAAATTTACAATCTGCCTTAAAGCAAAAAGATGTTGTTGATAGACTTTTACAAAAGGAACTAGATAAAGGCTTTTTGGAAGGACCATTTTCAACATCTCCATTTTCACAATATCGCATGTCGCCAATAGAAGTAGCAGAAGGAAAATATTCTGTGGACGGAGAGCTATGATGTGTAAAACTGATATCAGCGATGCTTTCAAGTTG
>NW_018417461.1:0-217 GCF_002113885.1 Mizuhopecten yessoensis
GACCATGTAATGTTATAGTACTTATGTGTTGACCATGTAATGTTTCAATACTGATGTGTTTACTATGTAATGTTTTAATACTGATGTGTTGTCCATGTAATGTTATAATAGTGATGTGTTGACCATTCAATGTTATAATACTGATGTGATGACCATGTAATATTTTAATACCTATGTGTTGACCATGTAATGTTTTAATACTGATGTGTTGACTATG
>NW_018417462.1:0-217 GCF_002113885.1 Mizuhopecten yessoensis
TCGATATTTTTTAATTCTGTTCAACTTGTTTCCTTTCTTTCTTTTTTTTTTTTTGTTACTTTTTCCTCTTGTTGTTGTTTTGTTTACGCAATCTTCAACTTAAAATGTAAAATATAAGTTACATATAAAAGTTAACAAAGGAGCATGAAAGATAATTATATATGGAAACACATTTTTAAAAGAGATAATAATATAATTAACGCATTTGATATTGACA
>NW_018417463.1:0-217 GCF_002113885.1 Mizuhopecten yessoensis
TACTCTTTTTCGAAAAACCCAGAGGGATTTTTTCCGTGCGTGATTCGACAGTTCTCACACGGGTCACCATTTATAGTCCCATCCGACATCACACCGGTTTGTACAAATGTTGAATAATATGCAAGTGTAATGTATAAGCGTCAAATTTCACTAAACGTGCTTCTTTAAATGTAGCTATATTTAGCGTGCGTGACCCGATGCACTAGTACAATATTTC
>NW_018417464.1:0-217 GCF_002113885.1 Mizuhopecten yessoensis
TATTTATACGGTGCATACAAGTATTTACACCGTGCATACAAGTATTTATACCGTATATACAAGTATCTATACCGTACATACAAGTATCTATACCCTACATACAAGTATTTACACCGTGCTTACAAGCATTTACACCGTACAAACAAGTATTTACACCGTGTATACAAGTAAATACACCGTGCATACAAGTATTTACACCGTGCATCCAAGTATTTAC
>NW_018417465.1:0-217 GCF_002113885.1 Mizuhopecten yessoensis
ACTATATGTGTTACGGTATATAATGTTAAAGAGGACGTTAGCCGATTTAATTGTGCATACTAATATAAACCGTTACCATCTTTTGCTACCATCCATCAAGTCAAGTGACGTCCCATACGTCAAGTATACACCACCTATACATCAGGTATACACCTCTTATACATTAGGTATACTTTCCTATACATCAGGTATCAGCTATACATCAGGTTAACACATT
>NW_018417466.1:0-217 GCF_002113885.1 Mizuhopecten yessoensis
TGCTGAAAATCCCAGTGATACCACCAAAAACATTCTGGCCACTGTGTTACATATGTTATCAAATACATAAGCAAGTATTTCTGAACCATGAGGAGTGTCAATACACGTGATGTGTGCCACATGAGATAAAATTCATCCAATTTAGACAGCTTTGTCGTATATTTTCCGATTCGAGTTGTAGATAAATGCAAGGTTATTAACTCTAGGTAACGTAAGT
>NW_018417467.1:0-217 GCF_002113885.1 Mizuhopecten yessoensis
CCCTCGGGATTTCCCTATCCTACACCCCTGGGCATGGACGAGTATTATAATCTTATTCCGGTTCCCCTTTATTTCTCTGTATATTAATGATTCCCTTTATTTCTGTGTATATTAATGATTCCCTTTATTTCAGTGTATATTAAAGATTCCCTTTATTTCTGTGTATATTAAAGATTCCCTTTATTTCTGTGTATATTAACGATTCCCTTTATTTCTG
>NW_018417468.1:0-217 GCF_002113885.1 Mizuhopecten yessoensis
ATGCATGTAAATCAAC
This sequence comes from Mizuhopecten yessoensis, assembly GCF_002113885.1. Taxonomy (NCBI): domain Eukaryota; kingdom Metazoa; phylum Mollusca; class Bivalvia; order Pectinida; family Pectinidae; genus Mizuhopecten; species Mizuhopecten yessoensis. The sequence goes on from NW_018417468.1 coordinate 17, forward strand.
CACGAAGGTCACTTAGTGGTGCAGTCATCGGTAACATGTTAACTCCCTTGTTGTAAAAAGGACATTTCTGTGGAAAGATTTCTGTAATGTTCTTCACGTTATCGGAGTACTGAATATTGATTGATTCGCGATTGCCCAATCGATCCAATAATTTAACCTGATATCTAAGTAAACAGTAGAGGTCAATAAAACGACATTGTT
>NW_018417469.1:0-217 GCF_002113885.1 Mizuhopecten yessoensis
CTGGCACCCTCCTCGCGGCTTTTTCTGGTCCACTGTCGGGTCTCTTTCTCCTGGGATGCTTCGTACCATTCGCCAATGCAAAGGTTTGTTGATTTGAGAATGTATCGCCTTCTCATCGACTCGAGTCTTGAAACAACGACCGATAAAGTAGGGGATCAATCTTGCACTCCAATTTTGGAAGATTTATTCTCGGGGATGCCAGATTTTTAAAAGTAGT
>NW_018417470.1:0-217 GCF_002113885.1 Mizuhopecten yessoensis
CTTGACAATATTTACTTCCTTTAACCATACAGAGGAATGCCTGTTCTTCACCCCTCGGCACTGACACAGATGTTGTTCTACTTCTAGTACTTGGCTATTCTAATAGAAAAGGAAATCTGTATTTGAGGATATCTTCTGGCTGCTGTTAAAAAGGATATATTATATGATGTAAACGAATAGGTTAGTCATTCCTACCCACACAGTATGTATAGAAGGA
>NW_018417471.1:0-217 GCF_002113885.1 Mizuhopecten yessoensis
CTTCATAGGTTACAGAGAATACTTACAAATTAGCCCTAGGGAGGATATTCTTGGTTGTTTAACTCCAATTTTAATAATGAAGCATAATACCAGCTACACGCCACACAATTACACGCCACTGAGCGATAGTATGCATCACAGCATAATTGAGCGATGCACAGTGTATTTAATCAAAAACTGACTGGTAAGGAATTTTATTTATTAAAGTTTGTAAAAA
>NW_018417472.1:0-217 GCF_002113885.1 Mizuhopecten yessoensis
ACTGGAATTCACGAAAATGTGAATCCAATTAAGCATGCTCGTATTTGTTCTGGGGGTAGTCTCCCATAGAATTAATTTGTATCTGAAATGCATATTCCACGTGAATTTCCAATTGATGATAAGTTTCCTCTATATTATGAACCTTTCACGAAAAACTCTCGTAGTTGTTCTTGACCATGGTTGTATTTTGATCTATGACAATTTTTGCTTAAGGATA
>NW_018417473.1:0-217 GCF_002113885.1 Mizuhopecten yessoensis
TTGACCCAGCAAGAGAAATGGGTACACGGAAGTCTTCATGGGGTGGAGCAGTTGGTTTTAATATAACATGAACATTACAAAATCTCACCTTTAGTGCTCAAGTTGACCCAGCAAGAGAAATGGGTAGAAGGATATCTACATGGGATGGACCAGTTGGTTTTAATATGACATAAACATTACAAAAGCTTGTCTTTGGTGCTTAAGTTGACCCAGCAAG
>NW_018417474.1:0-217 GCF_002113885.1 Mizuhopecten yessoensis
TTTGGTTATTCAGAAAAGGTCGTTTAAATATTTTAAACATATCTGACCCCTGTGACCTTGAATATAAGCTAAAGACATTATTTAAACAAACTTGGTAGCCCTTCATCATAGCATGCTACTGACCAGATATCAACATCCGTGGTCTTTTGGTTTTTCAGAAGAAGTTGTTTAAAGGGTTTCAAAGACAATTGACCCTGTGACCTTGAATATAAGTGAA
>NW_018417475.1:0-217 GCF_002113885.1 Mizuhopecten yessoensis
AGGTCATTTAAGGAACTGCCTCTACGTGTGTTGTGTATGCGTGCATGTGTGTATGTGTTGTGGAGGCAGGGTTGATGTATTTGCCTCCTTGTAATGGCACTGTGCTCATGCCTACTTTATAGTGCTACCTCACTGAAATCATATCGCATTGTAATGAAGGTTATTTATGAACACGGCTGTGTAGGATGCACTATGTTGATGTATTGCCCCCAGCCCA
>NW_018417476.1:0-217 GCF_002113885.1 Mizuhopecten yessoensis
AGTAAAACATCCAATTACAGAAAAGAATTTCTTGAAAACAAAAAAAGTGTTTGACGAGTTAAACAAGTCAAACAAAAAATAGTAGTCCAGGAGAAGACAATATTGCATATGCCATGTATAAAAACGTAAGTATTTCTGCAAAAAAAAGTCATATTAGACTTTTTTAACTTAATTCGGGCAAATCAAAAAATCCCCACAAAGTGGAAACATGCCATTG
>NW_018417477.1:0-217 GCF_002113885.1 Mizuhopecten yessoensis
GGATGAATCATTGTATAACGGTATGTAAGGCAATACAACAGGATGAATCATTATATAGCGATATGTAAGGCAATGCAACAGGATGTATCAGTATAGAACGGTATGTAAGGCAATACAACAGAATGATTCATTATATAACGGTATGTAAGGCAATACAACAGGATGAATCATCATACAACGGTATGTAAGGCAATACAACAGGATGAATCATTGTATA
>NW_018417478.1:0-217 GCF_002113885.1 Mizuhopecten yessoensis
ATTGATCCTGGGGTCTGGCCACAACCCTAGGGACCTAGTTTATGAATCACAGCTTGGAAACTGTTGAGATCCCCACCCGATAACCATACATACAAATGCTGGGCATGGAAAATCTAATACAGATATGGTATAAGGATTGGCCTTGGGGTCTGGCATATTTTCTTTGGATCTTATTTGGAGAATATTTTGCTATGATTGCTTAGATATTCAGGTGAGC
>NW_018417479.1:0-217 GCF_002113885.1 Mizuhopecten yessoensis
GTTTACCAACTTGTCTCAGGCAAAAAATGAAATGTAAGAAGTTAGTACATTTAACTAACTGGAACGTTTTAATTTGACTTGGGTTACTAATCCCCAAATTGTGAAAGAGGAGCTGACCAATTCACGAATTAACAAAACCTTTTTTCTGTTTGACCAGATATTTTTACCTTCATTGTTGAAGAAAGAAATATTAAATTGCAGCATGCATAGAATAACG
>NW_018417480.1:0-217 GCF_002113885.1 Mizuhopecten yessoensis
GTGGTGTAAGTGGTAGGGGAGGTGATGAAAGTGGTATCGAATGTGATGTTAGTGGTAGGGGAGATGTTGTTAGTGGTAGGGGAGGTGGTGTAAGTGGAAGGGGAGTTGATGTAAGTGGTAAGGGAGGTGGTGTTACTGGCAGGTGAGATAGTGTAAGTGGTAGGGGAGGTGAGTAGGTGGTAGGGAGGTTGTGTAAGTGGTATGGGAGGTGATGTAA
>NW_018417481.1:0-217 GCF_002113885.1 Mizuhopecten yessoensis
GATATGGTAAGCCTGTCACCATTGGGTTTGTTGTAGTGTTAGAGGGTAATATGATAAGCCTATCACCATTGGGTTGTTGGACGTATTAGAGGGTGTTTATGGTTAGCCTGTCACCACTGTGTTGGTGGTTATGTAAGAGGCATTTATGGTTAGCCTGTCACCACTGTAGTGTTTAGAGAGTGTTATGGTAAGCCTGTCACCACTGAGTTGATGTTAG
>NW_018417482.1:0-217 GCF_002113885.1 Mizuhopecten yessoensis
AATCAAAGTTAAAATTATCTGAAATATCAATCCCTTGACCTAAGTGTAGCCATAGTGCAGTGTATTTGGTGACGAAAACAAAATCCAGGTATTGAGAGTTTGAATCCCAGCAAATGTGACTTGTTTAAGCAAAATGTATGTACAGTTTCTTGTAAAAGTTACATATTTATGATTGAGGGAACTATGTCTGTCTGTCAACAAGCAGTTATGTACTAAC
>NW_018417483.1:0-217 GCF_002113885.1 Mizuhopecten yessoensis
CGATACTACAAGGGTTACTCTCACTTCGTCCTCAATACTCCAGGGATTACTCTCACTTCACCCTCGATACTCCAGGGGTTACTCTCACATTATCCTAGATACTCCAGGGGTTACATTCACTTCGTCTTCAATACTCCAGGGGTTACGCTCACTTCGTCCTCAATACTCCAGAGGTTACGCTCACTTCGTTCTCAATACTCCAGGGGTTACGCTCACT
>NW_018417484.1:0-217 GCF_002113885.1 Mizuhopecten yessoensis
CAAAGGTATGTGAATTGAGGCTTATGTACTTGTACATAAGCCAGGTTTAAATTAGTCATTTATTATGTCAAAAAGATGCTACAATGTGTAATGTGTAATATTTTGGTCACAGCAAAGACATTAAACATCAAATAGACATGTACTTTTGCAGAATCAAAGATCATTTTATGTCGTCAAACATTACTCAATAGTCATTAAATATTCACAAAAGGCTGAA
>NW_018417485.1:0-217 GCF_002113885.1 Mizuhopecten yessoensis
ACACATACATGTCAACTGTACTGTACCGTAGCTGTGACAGTATACACATACATGTCAACTGTACTGTACCGTAACTATGACAGTATACACATACATGTCAACTGTACTGTACCGTAGCTATGGCAGTATACACATATATGTCAACGGTACTGTACCGTAGCTGTGACAGTACACACATACATGTCAACTGTACTGTACCGTAACTATGGCAGTATAC
>NW_018417486.1:0-217 GCF_002113885.1 Mizuhopecten yessoensis
AATAGATCATAAATATCATACAAAAACAGTTCAATGCTTAAATAAGTCTTCCCGAGATATGGAATGTTTGATAGTCCTATACTAAAACAACATACAACGAAATATAATGAAAATAATACACTATAAAGATTAGTCCAGGGGACTTAATATTTTGCATAACATAAAGATATGACGTTATCATGCTTACAGAAACAGATATAGGTGTTACCTCCAGCAT
>NW_018417487.1:0-217 GCF_002113885.1 Mizuhopecten yessoensis
GACATTTTGACAGATAGATGTCTGGTGTGACATCTATCTGTCAAAATGTCTAGGTCTGGTGTCGGGGCCAGAGGGAACTCGGGCTAGATTATGAGATTGACCAATGAAATAACACCCTAGTGGGAAGCTAAAAATGTTTACCAACTCCTATCAGGTTTATCCAATGAGTCAGGAGTGAGGAAACTTATAGAGGTTGTGGGAGAAATATATAAAAAAA
>NW_018417488.1:0-217 GCF_002113885.1 Mizuhopecten yessoensis
GGTTTGTCTAATAGTCAATTGTAAAGTCACGGTTTTGTCAAATAGTCACTTGTAAAGTCACGGGTTTTTCAAACAGTCGTTTGTAAAGTCAGGAGTTTGTCTAAGAGTCACATGTAAAGTCAAGGGTTTGTCTAAGAGTCAATTGTAAATTCAGGGACTTGTCTCAGAGTCAATTGTAGAGTCCATGGTTTGTCTAAAAGTCAATTGTAAAGTCAGT
>NW_018417489.1:0-217 GCF_002113885.1 Mizuhopecten yessoensis
GGTAATAACTACATTGTGCTAACCAAGGTGTTCCGGAAGGGTAATTACTACATTGTGCTACCCAAGGTGTTCCGGAAGGGTACTAACTACATTGTACTAACCAAGGTGTTTCGGAAGGGTAACAACTACATTGTACTAACCAAGGTGTTCCGGAAGGGTAATAACTACATTATACTTACCAAGGTGTTCCGGAAGGGTAATAACTACATTGTGCTAA
>NW_018417490.1:0-217 GCF_002113885.1 Mizuhopecten yessoensis
AAAACGTTATGGCGTTGAGGGAAGATGATGACATTTTCCTGAAATGTCAAGTTAACGAGTCTCCATAATTAAGTAATTGTTCGTGAAACTAGTGATGGGGAATGGTACCGCACACTAAATCAAGTGAAAATGTTTTCTTTAAAGTATACGACTCTGACCGTTGTCAGACTTGTTATAGACAACACCACAATAGATGAGTGGCAAAACTACATAACAT
>NW_018417491.1:0-217 GCF_002113885.1 Mizuhopecten yessoensis
GGAAGGCTGGTATGTTACTACTGAGGAGGGGAGGTTGGTATGTTACTACTGAGGAGGGAAAGCTGGTATGTTACTACTGAGGAGGGAAGGCTGGTATGTTTCTACTGAGGAGGGAAGGAATGTAACTACTGAGGAGGGAAGGCTGGAATGTTACTACTGAGAAGGGAAGGCCGGTATGTTACTACGTACTGAGGTGGGGAGGCTGGTATGTTACTAC
>NW_018417492.1:0-217 GCF_002113885.1 Mizuhopecten yessoensis
ATAAGCTCAAAAACCATGAAAATGCGTTTGGACTGGCCACCATTTGGGAATATCAATTTTTCCCCCTGCGCTTTTCAGACGAAAACGAATTAGCCAGCAATATTTATTATATCCCATATTTGCAAACAATATTTGCGCAGAAAACTTAATCACATCTTTCTTACATGTACGATAAATAACGGTATAAAATAAACGGTTTTAATTTCATCACGTCGCC
>NW_018417493.1:0-217 GCF_002113885.1 Mizuhopecten yessoensis
TTCAGAAGAAGTCGTTCAAAAGAAAAAGTTGACAGACGGACGACGCAGTACGGCATAAACTCACCTGGCCCTTTGAGCTAAAAATCCATCCAATGGTTCTTGAGAAGTTGAAAATGTAAAAAGTTTACACAAGACGGACGGAAAGAGATTAGAATAGGATAGGTCACCTAAAAACCCAACACTTTTGCTCCTTTTTTTTTTTTTTTTTTTTTAAAAA
>NW_018417494.1:0-217 GCF_002113885.1 Mizuhopecten yessoensis
CTGTACTCCTGTCACTATCATTCTGCTGCTAACAAAGTTTTACATTATTTTTTTAATTCCATGCCCGTCATCAAAACCAGCTACGAAAAGCTACACACAAAAGTACAGAGTTTATGACTGTAATTACAAAAACACTATTCTCAATGATAAATTGTCCTCTATTAGATTTGTGGGGTTCCATCAGCTACCCGTGTGAAGCCTCAGTAACCGTTTGGTC
>NW_018417495.1:0-217 GCF_002113885.1 Mizuhopecten yessoensis
AAAAAATAATTTTGGAGGGGTTATTTATAGAGGGGATATGTTTAAATGCTGCTTTCTGGTCCTTTCAACGGGTAAAATATATATTGATGTTTGGTATTGCGTTACAGTCTGCATTGTAATAGAAATATGACAACAGGAACATTCAAAGCAAGGGGAAAATGCAAAGACCTTTCTCGGTAATACTGTTGTTCGTAACGCCGCGAATGATGATTTTTTT
>NW_018417496.1:0-217 GCF_002113885.1 Mizuhopecten yessoensis
CTCTTTCTAGCCAATACAAGGTGCAGTTTGTTCCTTTGTTTGATGATTAAGAATATTTATATTAATTAACAAATAATGCACTAGTTTTCATTTTTCATAGACCTGCCATTTGACTTAGACCTGTGTACGTGTGTTCATTCAATGATGCACATTCTTGACTCAATCTATCGAGTTGTAAACATCGTTGGAATCTATTACATTATATTGTGATTTTTTT
>NW_018417497.1:0-217 GCF_002113885.1 Mizuhopecten yessoensis
ATAAAAGATCAATCAGGTTGATTTTATTCAATTATTGCTTGGAAGTATATTTCCCGTTCCGTATTCCACGGATTTTTGTGTTCATTTTATAGACCACAGTCTCTCGCCAAAAGGTCTCCAGCTGCTCTGGTTTGAGGTAAGGCAAATAGTTGCTGGCTAGATGACCTGAAAAGAAAAGAAAAAGTGGAATACTCTCAAGAAACCTTTCTGCTTGACA
>NW_018417498.1:0-217 GCF_002113885.1 Mizuhopecten yessoensis
CGTCTTCTCCGGAGGAACAGATGGTAAGTCTGCAGAGTAATAAATGATCTGTTACATTTTGTATATGAACCATCGTTAGATTTTGGTCAGATTTCTGTTACTTTATTTTTACTTTCTTTTTCCTCTTCGTTCCTCTTTGTCCCCGGTGAGACATAAGGAATCAACAATATGACACCACCTACCTCTGTCCATGGCATTGAACTGAGCTTGGCCAATA
>NW_018417499.1:0-217 GCF_002113885.1 Mizuhopecten yessoensis
CAATGCCAGGATTGGATAAAGGACGATGACTATTTGGAGCCGCAGTAATGGGGTTGGTACTGCAGTGAAAACACATTGCTTCCGATAAGGTCAACGTTACCACCAGCACCGGACACCCTTCTTAAGGTTATCCGATGCAACTGCAAGCAAGGGTGTGAAACGAAAAGATGTGTCTGTCGCAAACATGGACTCGACTGCTCTGCTGGATGTGGGGAGT
>NW_018417500.1:0-217 GCF_002113885.1 Mizuhopecten yessoensis
ACAGGTTTTTCAGCACGGACAACTTTTTACATAAAAGATTTAAGGCATCTCTAGTAGTGCAGAAAGCATGTTTTTAGTCCATCGATGGACTGCTCTTAAACTACGATGAAAGTGCACTTTTGAACTAATAAAGAGTTTTATCACATATTTCGTTGCAGAGGACTCAAATCTGGAATTTTCTACTTACTGGGGGGACTGGTCTACTTGTAGTGTATGT
>NW_018417501.1:0-217 GCF_002113885.1 Mizuhopecten yessoensis
GCCAACATGACACGTGACGTTGTTATGACAACGGAAACTGGCGCGTTTCCAGACTGCGCCAAGGCATGCAAAGCCCATCCTGACTGTCTGTCGTTTGTGTTTAACTCTGAAAGTCATGCGTGTCAGGGTCACAGTGATAATTTCAAGTCATTGGAGGAGGGTGATGGTTACCTGGACAAAACGGCAAGATACTTTTACTGTGTTAGACGAGTGCAGT
>NW_018417502.1:0-217 GCF_002113885.1 Mizuhopecten yessoensis
TTTATAGACTGTACCATACAAGGCTTGGTACCTTATCTATCATTGTATAGTGTTATAGACTGTACCATACAAAATATGATACTTTATCTAGCATTGTACAGTTTTATACACTGTACCATACAAGATATGGTACCTTATATATCATTGTATATTGTTATAGACTGTACAATACAAGGTTTCGTACCTTATCTAGCATTGTACAGTGTTATACACTGTA
>NW_018417503.1:0-217 GCF_002113885.1 Mizuhopecten yessoensis
GTATTGGGAACTTACAGACTATTAAAGATGTATCCCTTATTTTCCCTACCGGTATTGGGAACTTACAGACTTTTTAAGATGTATCCCTTATTTTCGGTACCAGTATTGGGAACTTACAGACTTTTTAAGATGTATCCCTTATTTTCCATACCAGTATTTGGAACTTACAGATTATTAAAGATGTATCCCTTATTTTCCATACCAGTATTGGGAACTT
>NW_018417504.1:0-217 GCF_002113885.1 Mizuhopecten yessoensis
ACGAGGAACGTTGTCTATTGACATTACACTATTCACTGTGGCACTGAGCCCAGTCGTAAACAAAATGCTACCGCTATATATTTTTTTCTTTTTTAATGCTTTTGCTGATTAACCGCGACTACAACGATAAGAGGGTGTCATCCAAGCTTACATGCTCTAGCTCAATTACATATGTAGAAATTACGGATATTCAAGATTTCGGAAGAAAAGAATTGAA
>NW_018417505.1:0-217 GCF_002113885.1 Mizuhopecten yessoensis
CACACGTGTTATTATCAGTTACAATCATCTTCCAAGTTACAATCACACGTGTTATTATAAGTTACAATCATCTTCCAAGTTACAATCACACGTGCTATTATTAGTTACAGTCATCTTCCAATCTGATTAAAATCATCTGTTACATGAATCCGCCTGAACAGATGTTCAGGCGTGAACAGATGTTCAGGCGTAGTACGAAGTTAACGAAGCCATGTAA
>NW_018417506.1:0-217 GCF_002113885.1 Mizuhopecten yessoensis
TGTAAAACTATAAAGGCGTTTCTTTCAGCACATTGATCAGCAAAAGCGGGTTAGGATTATTTATGGCAAAAATTATATACAAATGAGAATTGTTTTACTGTGACAGTCGTCGGAGTAGTATATAGAGCGAGACCGTTCATGACCGTCATTCCGTATTGTAGTATAACTATAAGTTTCTTTACTTTCACATTCCCCTATTATAACATTTTGAAAGGGT
>NW_018417507.1:0-217 GCF_002113885.1 Mizuhopecten yessoensis
CTTTGCAGAAATTATTTGTCGAAGATATTCTTGATTTTGTCTGAATAGTAACCTTTGAATGCAGAATTTTAGTGGCGCAAAATCGCAATGAATAATGAAATTAATGAAAAATACTTACTGTACATGCATTCCTGAAGTATCCATGTATTCACTATTATCGAGAAAATTATAAGAAAATGTGTCAAATCTCCAGAATAATGGCATATGTTTCCACTGA
>NW_018417508.1:0-217 GCF_002113885.1 Mizuhopecten yessoensis
GTTCGTAAGTGTAAAAATGAATGCAAACAACTCATATTAATAGTATGCGTCTATCGATATTGGCTTGATATATTTAACACTTGTCAGGGGATTTAACATTGTAATTTTTGGTATCAAATTGTTAAATTTGGATTCCTACCCAAACCCCAGGGGCCAGGGTGGGGTCCCAAATGGGAAAATGAACCAATATTTCAAAAGTCTTTTCTTCAGACTCAGA
>NW_018417509.1:0-217 GCF_002113885.1 Mizuhopecten yessoensis
AGAGTTAAATCACTCATGAAACATGTCAAAATTAATGTAGCAATGTAGTAGTATGAATTTTTATATTTGTATTTGTTGTAATTATTTTTTATAGATGCAAGTTTTGTTCAAAGATATAGATAGCATACGTACAGTGACCTTTTATCATTCTTACTGATATTACATATGTTTGTATGTTTTGAATGTGACAACAAATATTTGAGTAACAAAACAAAAA
>NW_018417510.1:0-217 GCF_002113885.1 Mizuhopecten yessoensis
GCATTTAATCTGCAAAAAATGGTGAAAAATGTGCATTTTTTCATTCAAAAATAAGGGGTAGGGAAAACTAAAATTGCATTTCTGAGTAAAAAGAATAAAATTAAGGAATTTTAGTTCCATAGTGTCAAAGACAATAATATTTTTATCAATTCTACAATTATTCATACATATCTGATACCACACTTGGAAGAAATTGTATGAATTTGTTCTGCAAATG
>NW_018417511.1:0-217 GCF_002113885.1 Mizuhopecten yessoensis
AGACTCAGAATTCGGATTGATGAAGTCCAAAAGTTATTGTTTTTTATTCTTTTTATTTTTGGCTGCTCTTTGCTAACATATCATGGTAGTTCTCTGGATGGTTACAGGATCTGTAAGGCTAGAGCTTTCCTCATTTACACGAGCATGGCAGTGAGGACATTGGTGTGTTCTGTCTTACCTTGGTCCGTCTGTGATCCCGACCAAAAAGCGCCCTCAA
>NW_018417512.1:0-217 GCF_002113885.1 Mizuhopecten yessoensis
CAAACATAAGGCTTATAATTCAATGGTACACATTGATATTCGAGACATTATTTATTCTTCAAGTTCCTGCATTTCTGTTTTGCTTTTATCTTATTTTTTGATCAGAGAATTAATCTTAAGAAAACACAAAGAACTATTAATTGCAACTACATGTAGTTGCTATCTTCATAATATTTGCATTGTATGGATTACTATTATTTCACATTTGTAAGTAAAC
>NW_018417513.1:0-217 GCF_002113885.1 Mizuhopecten yessoensis
CTGGGAACAATATATGTCCGTATGAGGTGCAACGATACTTTCGGACTTAATCCATCGATCCCGTGGAGGCCTGCCCCCATTAGGGCATATGCGGCTCTTCTCGCAGTGCTGGTTCTATCTGATGTTACACAGTGTGTACCATGATTAGATGTACTGTCTCTTGATATGCCGTGGTGCACAGCCGAATCGGAAATGGTTATGTCCTTATCGTTTAGCA
>NW_018417514.1:0-217 GCF_002113885.1 Mizuhopecten yessoensis
GTACTGGCTCGAATCCTAACATTCGACCTTACTATTTCCCTTCGCAATAGGAATGGGTGAAACAATCCAAAAAACAATCTAAAAATTCCTATCATAGCTGTACAGTACCATATGACGAGAACGAAAGGTCGAACATATTTCAATCTTGTACAAACGGATTTCCCAGATCACTGTGACGATGGCGATTTTTACAAACATCAAAGAATATGCTTTTTTT
>NW_018417515.1:0-217 GCF_002113885.1 Mizuhopecten yessoensis
ACATATAGATGTATAATGTCTCGGTGTTACAACAAACATATATTTCTATGAAGTCTCGGTGTTAAAACAAACGTATAGATGTATTATGTATAATGTATCGGTGGTACAACAAACATATAGATGTATAATGTATCGGTGTTACAACAAACCTATAGATGTATAATGTATAATATCTCGGTGTTACAACAAATATATAGATGTATAATGTAAAATGTCT
>NW_018417516.1:0-217 GCF_002113885.1 Mizuhopecten yessoensis
CGTCTAACCTTTTGGCCCTAACATCACCGTCTAACCTTATGGCCCCAACATCACCGTCTAGTCTCTTGGCCCTAACATCACCGTCTAACTTCTTAGCCCTAAACTCAACGTCTAACCGTTTGGCCCTAACATCATCGTCTAACAATATGGCCCTAACATCACCGTCTGACCGTTTGGCCCTAACATCACCGTCTAACCTCTTGGCCCTAACATCACC
>NW_018417517.1:0-217 GCF_002113885.1 Mizuhopecten yessoensis
GCTATTTAACATCAGGGACAAGGCTGTATGTAACATCAGGGACAAGAGTGTATGTAACAACAGGGACAAAGTTGTATGCAACAACAGGGACAAGGTTGTATGTAACAACAAGGACAAAGTTGTATGTAACATCAGGGACAAGACTGTACGTAACATAAGGGACAAGGCTGTATATAACATCAGGGACAATGCTGTATGTAACATCAGGGACAAGGCT
>NW_018417518.1:0-217 GCF_002113885.1 Mizuhopecten yessoensis
ACAGGGGTCAAATATGTTAAAAAATTCAAACAACAATATCCTAAGTACCATTTGAACTAGAGTTGTGGTACTTGGTTATATTATGAAGATCAGCAGTGCATTTTTTCTCTCAATTACAGTAATGAGGTCAAAGGTCAACTTTAAGTGATAGTCAGGTCATAGGTCAATGTGAGTTAAAAGCTTCAAAATTAAAATTTGAAATTTCAATCAACAATAT
>NW_018417519.1:0-217 GCF_002113885.1 Mizuhopecten yessoensis
GGTTGGTACTGATTGTAGTTACACTGTGTTATGGTTGGTACTGATTGTAGTTACACTGTGTCATGGTTTGGACTGATTGTAGTTACACTGTGTCATGGTTGGTATTGATGGTAGTTACACTGTGTCATTGTTGGTACTGATTGTAGTTACACTGTGTCATTGTTGGTACTGTTTGTAGTTACACTGTGTCATGGTTGGTACTGATTGTAGTTACACT
>NW_018417520.1:0-217 GCF_002113885.1 Mizuhopecten yessoensis
TGTCATTACCCGAGTACGAAAAGGCCAGAAATCTATTATTTTACTACCCCTATCTAAGCTTGAAATCATGACAGTCAGATAATGAGCTAAATCAGAATTCTTTTATCATATATATATACTGCAGCACAAATTATTGAACAGTTTTAAGTCATCTGAGTCAAAGTAATATAATATAAAATCTAGCATGTTGGCTCCTGACTGATCCTGATTTTCTCAC
>NW_018417521.1:0-217 GCF_002113885.1 Mizuhopecten yessoensis
TGCTCACAAAAGCAGATAACTCTGCAATACGAAAAGACGGAATAGCGTCCAGTTGTCCGATAAAAAATGCATTTTGCCATTTTCATGTGTATTGTATATGAACGTGTGTTATGTTGTGGATTACAACATATATCACACGCATCAAGGCGTTTCATATTGTACATCCATACGATAAGTTAATGGTTGTTGCTTGTATATAGCTCCTATACTAGCTACA
>NW_018417522.1:0-217 GCF_002113885.1 Mizuhopecten yessoensis
GTCCTGAACGAAATTACACACGTCTTCACCGTATACTTCCTTAACTGACGAGACTGCCCTACGCATTCCAAATGTCGCGATCGCTGGCGACGGCGAGTTCCCGAAAGTATGCACGCGCATACGATACTCCACAAGTTCGAGTTCTGGGTCATTGTTTCTATGCCGTAGAAATCTAAGGAAGTCGCGATCTTTCTCCTGCACGTAAAAACAATGAAAC
>NW_018417523.1:0-217 GCF_002113885.1 Mizuhopecten yessoensis
GCTGTATAGTGGCTTATGTTACATTTTAGCTAGATAGGGCGCTATATCAAATGCTGTTTATTATTATTTTTACTATGCAATTATCACAACTTTAGTTGAAAGTCATTAAATGCAGTACAAAGTTACTTCAAGTGTAAGGTCTTAATTCAGTTACCTGAAACTTTTCTATTTCTGTGTATTTTATTCAGTAATTACCTTTGGCAGATTAAGTAGCTTC
>NW_018417524.1:0-217 GCF_002113885.1 Mizuhopecten yessoensis
GCCATAGACATTTGAATTATGTATTTAATTATAAATTACTCATGTATTACACATGAACGATGTATTTCGTCATAGTTGTATAGCTATATTAGTTTTGATTGTTTAACAGCAGCGTTGTTGCACATTTTACATATCATACTCTGTTCTCCTTGAGTATATATGGCCAAACTATTTCTGCAATTCAAACCAGAGAAAAGGAATATTTATGTGCTTTATG
>NW_018417525.1:0-217 GCF_002113885.1 Mizuhopecten yessoensis
AGATCCCAGAGGGATTTTGGCGCCCATCACTGTCAAAATCAAAGTTTTGTTTATCTGATCAGTCTCATATGAAAATATGCATAACTTCGTAACAAGGGGAACCTACATGTAAAATTTCAGAGGTTTCTATCCAGTTCTAAGATAGCCATAAAAAACTTCACTGTCAAAATCCAAGATGGCTGCTTGTCGGCCATTTTGTTTAATATCTGAATATTCT
>NW_018417526.1:0-217 GCF_002113885.1 Mizuhopecten yessoensis
ACGAGGTTAACCCCTTGGTGAGAATGAGTCTGGTCGTGTTTTTTTTGTAAATCACTGTATCACTAGGTTAACCCCTAGGTTAGACTGAGTCTAGTCGTGTTTGTTTGCAAATCACTGGAGCACGAGGTTAACCCATTGGTTAGACTGAGTCTAGTCGTGTTTGTTTGTAACGCAATGTACCACGAGGTTAACCACTTGGTTAGACTGAGTCTGGTCG
>NW_018417527.1:0-217 GCF_002113885.1 Mizuhopecten yessoensis
ACCTTCTGACAGAAGAGATGAAGCACATTCAGCTGCACCACAAGAACATGCTTCATTCAAAACGGCAAGTTTATCAATGTTTCTGTCATTCAACAACCTGACAAATCTTGCAACAAAATCAGAATTGTTCCATACATCTAGAGAGCCACTACCAGTACCATATAGATACTTATTACATTCAAACTCTCGGAGTAGACGCTCACACATTTCTGTATAA
>NW_018417528.1:0-217 GCF_002113885.1 Mizuhopecten yessoensis
GTCATACATGTGGTACAATGGTCATACATGCGGTACAGTGGTCATACATGTGGTACAGTGGTCATACATGTGGTAAGCGGTCATACATGTTATATAATGGTCACATATGTGGTACAGTGGTCATACATGTGGAACAATGGTCATACATGTGGTACAGTGGTCATACATGTGTTACAATGGTCATATATGTGGTACAGTGGTCATACATGTGGTACAA
>NW_018417529.1:0-217 GCF_002113885.1 Mizuhopecten yessoensis
GCCGACACAGCATTGCCTCTTTCTGACACTCCACTTGGGCCACAAAGACGTTTTTGGTATCCTTCAGCATCTATCGTCAAAGAAAAGCAAGGTTAATTTTCTAGCAGTAAAATTTGATACATGTACCAACAACATGAAAAATGACAACACAAATATACACTTTCATTAACATTAAGCAACTACTTATTTTACATTCATGAAAGTTTTGATTTGATTT
>NW_018417530.1:0-217 GCF_002113885.1 Mizuhopecten yessoensis
GGTCTATGTGTAACCCTCTACGTAGTCTGATTCTGTCTACCTTGTTAATATAAGCTGTTTAAAGTGTCTACCTATAGTACCCTACCCTGTGTTGTTTGCGTACCAATTGTACACATTTGTATAATCTGTTTGTCCCCAGCTGACTTGTAGATAATTAATGATTATGTTGTTCTGTAAATAGTTTTCCCATTTTTCTATACATTGTCATTATATACAA
>NW_018417531.1:0-217 GCF_002113885.1 Mizuhopecten yessoensis
GAAAAGATTCGTTGGTTTATTCCTTTTCAAGATGGTCACCAAAACGTTCATTCTACTGCCTATCTCAGTAGTCAGATTCCCAGACAGATTTCTTGCAATATCAAAGGGATTCAGATATTGTGTGTTTGTTTGTTACTTTGTTTTTATACATCAGCACTCCAATGACCTCATCCGTTGTCAGGTTCGTTCCAGTCACAAAAGCCAGACTAAATATAAT
>NW_018417532.1:0-217 GCF_002113885.1 Mizuhopecten yessoensis
AACTCTTCCCTGTGTAGTGCTTTCAGTACGGATCAGCTATTCAAGATACAGAAAAGAAACCTGCACCAGTGAAGTAGCTAAGTATAAATACTAATAAGCACTAATTTCCACGCTCATAACATTTCAATATAATTTAATTTTTACAACCAGCGGGGTGGCACAGGTGTTTGAATTGAACTCCGCAGATCGTCGACGTCTTCAGACTAAGATTTGAAGT
>NW_018417533.1:0-217 GCF_002113885.1 Mizuhopecten yessoensis
TCTATGACACAGTGTTCAGTCTATGAGTGTTCAGTCTATGACATACAGTGTCCCATCTATGACATATAGTGTCCAGTCTATGACATATAGTGTCCAGTCTATGACATACAGTGTTCAGTCTATGACAGTGTTCAGTCTATGACACACAGTGTTCAGTCTATGACATACAATATCCAGTCTATGACATACAGTGTTCAGTCTATGACACAGTGTTCAG
>NW_018417534.1:0-217 GCF_002113885.1 Mizuhopecten yessoensis
GTGTTTTGTCCTTGTATGTTGACGCTGTAGTGTGTTTTGTCCTTGAATGTTGACGCTGTAGTGTGATTTGTCCTTGTATGTTGACGCTGTAATATAACGTGCCTTGTGTGCACGTGTTGACGCTGTGTTTTGTCCTTGTGTGTTGACGCTGTAGTAGTGTTTTGTCCTTGTGTGTTGACGCTGTAGTATTGTTTTGTCCTTGTATGTTGACGCTGTA
>NW_018417535.1:0-217 GCF_002113885.1 Mizuhopecten yessoensis
GTGAAGTTATCCGTAGATATTAATGAAATAAATCAAGTTTGCAAAGTTTACAGTCAACAGAGGTGTCCTAATTATTTTCAAATTGAAAGTACATTACATCAACGATGAAATACTTTACACATAATTCTTAAAGCATACACGGTCCTGGGCGGGGACAACATTATCATGAAAAAACATATATTTTTCTATTTATATATATCCATATCTGTTGTTATTT
>NW_018417536.1:0-217 GCF_002113885.1 Mizuhopecten yessoensis
TTATATTTCTCTTTCCTGTTTTTAGAATCACTATTACATTTTTCTTTTCTGTTTTTAGAATCATTATTATATTTCCTACTGATTGCCGTTTATCCTGATATATAAGCACATTTCGCTTGCTCTTTTTTGTATTTTTGTACAGCTATATTTTTCACACACAAATATATCTACCATAACGTTCACACAAGATAAATTCTGACGACAATGTCAAGTTTTG
>NW_018417537.1:0-217 GCF_002113885.1 Mizuhopecten yessoensis
CAACTACAAGGGTTTGAGGTGTTACTACTTTATACTGCTGTCATTATCAAGTACAACTATACAGGTTTAAAGTGAGCTTTACATTATAAATATTGCCAATATGGATTATAACTACAAATGTTCATTCCTCGTTATCTAGGAATTCCAAATAAAACAGCAGTGCTCCACCTAGATATACTCTCTGTTTTACAGAAATACGGCGAGGATCGTTTGTTTA
>NW_018417538.1:0-217 GCF_002113885.1 Mizuhopecten yessoensis
TTAGTTATAACATGTACCAGTATTAGTTACAACATATACCAGTATTAATTACTACATGTACCAGTATATGTTACAACATGTACCTGTATAGGTTACTTACCGTTTTAGTTATAACATGTACCACTATTAGTTACAACATGTACCAGTATTGGTTACAACCATTATTAGTTACAACATGTACCAGTATTAGTTACTACCAGTATTAGTTATAACATGT
>NW_018417539.1:0-217 GCF_002113885.1 Mizuhopecten yessoensis
CAGATACTGTCTAGCTCATATGAGATTTACACATCATATTCCCATGCATCTGCTGTTCTTTTTCATGTCTGTTCTGTTGTATTTTGCAACATTTGTGGGAGTTATTTCTGAATATTAACATTTCTGTTGTTCAGCCCTTAGATAAACATACCTACTAAAAGTGTTAACTTAAAAGAAGCAAGAAATATTTCATATCAATTTTTTTTAAGTCAAAAGC
>NW_018417540.1:0-217 GCF_002113885.1 Mizuhopecten yessoensis
AGGATATATGCTACCTCACACACCAATGATTTGTGTTAGAGTTAAAGATATATGCTACCTCACACACCAATGATTTGTGTAAGGGTTAAGGATATATGCTACTTCACACATACCAATGGTTTGTGTTAGAGTTAAGGATATATGCTACTTCACACACACCAATGGTTTGTGCTAGAGTTAAGGTTATATGCTACCTCACACACCAATGATTTGTGTT
>NW_018417541.1:0-217 GCF_002113885.1 Mizuhopecten yessoensis
AAATAAAATTGCCGCCAATAGTTAACCGTAATCATTTGAGCGTTTGACGTAGGGGCATTTTCCATGTTATCCGAATCGAAGCGACAATGTAAGACTCTCATTGAACATGGTTAATCTATGACGTCATAAGTAAACCACGTGTTACGTCACGAAAGCTTTTGCTTTCATACTCAAATATTTACATTTGTGTTGTAGTGCCACTAGATAACAGTACCAA
>NW_018417542.1:0-217 GCF_002113885.1 Mizuhopecten yessoensis
TAGAAGCACGTTATCTGTCAGATGTAGAAGCAGATGTACATGTATCCATTTGGTTCGGTTTAATTTTCTTAAACATCCTAATATCTGCTTAGTACATTTAAGGACGTGTCTAATGTGTGTAGTCAATGCGTGCTTGCGTATGTGTATGTAGGAGACATGGTCTGTTGGCGGTCTTGCCTTCTTGTGATAGCGCTGATCTGATGCCGACTTTATAGTG
>NW_018417543.1:0-217 GCF_002113885.1 Mizuhopecten yessoensis
TCGAGACAGTCGGAGCAGAATACATATTTTCCTTTGTACATGTAGTTTTGTATTTGCATTTTTGCTCTTATATCTTGAACCGATGAATGTTTTCAAAAAATCTGAATGCATTGAATCGCTACCTTTTTCAAGTAAACTAATTAATCGAAGTAAAACTAATTAATCGAAGTAAAACTAATTAATCGAAATTAACTAATTAATCGAAATTAACTAATTA
>NW_018417544.1:0-217 GCF_002113885.1 Mizuhopecten yessoensis
TCTGATCAACATTGCTTGTGATCGAATCAACATTGTTAGTGTTCCGATCAACCTTGTACATGTAAGTGTTCGGAACAACATTGCATGTGCCCAGAAACATGGTTAGTGTTTCAACCAACATTGTTTGTGTTCACATCAAGATTGTTAGTATTCACATCAACATTGTTAGTGCTCTGATCAACATTGTTAGTGCTCTGATCAACATTTTTGACGTTAA
>NW_018417545.1:0-217 GCF_002113885.1 Mizuhopecten yessoensis
TATGAGTCAATGTAACAAGTTCGCTTTGTGTACAGTATGTTACTATAAATGTTTGTACGGTTGATCGGATGTACATAGTGAGAACATATGTAATATTCAAACTTATTTATGAAATGTGGCTTTCTGCCCAGTGTCTATGCTATTTATAGTGTGTACATTCTTAAAGAATACTTGATCTTTAATCTTTAAACGTTTTAAATTTGGATTCTTCTGAATT
>NW_018417546.1:0-217 GCF_002113885.1 Mizuhopecten yessoensis
ATGACCACGTGACGGATTCTCATTGAAATATCGAAGCCACCTTAGAAATGAGTCCCGGTTAGACCGTAGCCGGCAACGGGGCTAAAAGAGCCGTGATAAATCCACCCGTTTGAATACTTTTTCTTCTTTTTACTTATAGCTAGGTTTCGTCTTTAAGATCTTTCTGAGTACCGAGTTATGTCGTTTAAGAGCCAAACGTTGTGTCCCCGTGCAGTGT
>NW_018417547.1:0-217 GCF_002113885.1 Mizuhopecten yessoensis
TTTTTGTTTTTTCTTACAGTGACAAATGTTGGCGCGCAAAAAAACCCGACTAATTTAAATAATTAGATTATCTACCTCACATTATTTTATTCTGCCAGTTTTTATTTGATTTGATTTGAATAAAAATCTAACGAATTTCAAAATTTGGGCTGAATATATCTGTAATAAAAAAATATAACTGTTATCTGGGTAATTTCTTTCTTCATTTTCTTATATG
>NW_018417548.1:0-217 GCF_002113885.1 Mizuhopecten yessoensis
ATGATCTTTTTGCATAATTGTACAAGGAGTTTCATTTAAGGATTTTACTACTTTTTAGAACATACTTTTATAAAAGATTTGTGACCACTCGTCATTTTATGAAAGCTAATCAGACTTGCAAACATTCTGAAGCATATGCAAATGTTGTTCTTGGTTAAACCATGTCTGTCAAATATTTCTTCTAATGTACGCAGATGATATGGTTTTGTTAGCTGAA
>NW_018417549.1:0-217 GCF_002113885.1 Mizuhopecten yessoensis
AATATATCCACTGACTTACCCGTATTTGTTACCCATATAACATACTCACTGCCTTACCCGTATTTGTAACACATATAATCTACCCACTGGCTTACCCGTATTTGTAACACATATAATATACCCACTGGCTTACCCATATAATCTACCCACTGGCTTACCCGTATTTGTAACCCATATAATATATCCACTGACTTACCCGTATTTGTTACCCATATAA
>NW_018417550.1:0-217 GCF_002113885.1 Mizuhopecten yessoensis
ACTCCTAAATGAATCCACTTTGAACAAGGGCTAGCTATACACCCCCTTGAAACTAGGGTCTTGGACCTGCTCCTAAATGAATCCACTTTGTGCAAAGGCAAGCTATACACCCCTTGGAACTAGGGCTATAGACCTACTCCTAAATGAATCCACTTTGAGCAAAGGCTAGCTTTACACCCCTTGGAACTAGGGCCTTGGACCCGCTCCTAAATTAATC
>NW_018417551.1:0-217 GCF_002113885.1 Mizuhopecten yessoensis
AAATGTCAGATTCTGAGTTCTGTACATGTATCCACCACAGAGAGAGTCACACTGTTCTGGAATCCTAGTGATAGTCAGTGCCGAGCAGTCGGGTTGGTCAAAGTTAACAAAACTGACATTACGAATGGTGAATCCAAACTTGTAGGGAGATACAACACCTCCATTCGTGCACCCCTGTGATGGCATACTCGGAACGTAGCCAACGATTAGAGAGTTC
>NW_018417552.1:0-217 GCF_002113885.1 Mizuhopecten yessoensis
AAACAACAATATCCTAAGAACCATTTGGACTAGAGTCATGATACTCGGGTATGTTATTTAGACCAGCTGTGTGAATTGTTTCCTTTAAATTATTACAGTAATGAGGTCAAAGGTCAACTGTAAGTGCAAATCGGGAGTCAAAGGTCAATATGGGTAAAAAGCTTTAAAATTAAAACAACAATATCTTCAGAACTGTTTAAGAGATGTTAAAATGTCT
>NW_018417553.1:0-217 GCF_002113885.1 Mizuhopecten yessoensis
AATTCAAGCTGTAGGTATGTATGGAAAAAAAGGAATGAACCCAATGTATAGTATACTATCTACTTGAAACTCAACCTAAAATATACATAATTTTAGTATTCAAAATTAGTGTTAAAGGAACTTTCTTTGAGGCCCCTATAGCCCCCCAACCTCATATGGGCCAGTGGATTTCTGATCCAAAGTATTTAAATTTCTGTACGATATTTAAAGGTTTTCT
>NW_018417554.1:0-217 GCF_002113885.1 Mizuhopecten yessoensis
TTTAAATAAATGTGATACACTTACCTTTATTCGTGTTTATGTGTACGCTTGTTAGATGTATTTCACTGAATCAACATTGATCATTAAGTACTGCATGTGTTTTGTGGTGACGACAGGAACCTAGCTAGGACTAAGTGTATCGGTATGTGAGCAATGTCCAAATGGTG
This sequence comes from Mizuhopecten yessoensis, assembly GCF_002113885.1. NCBI lineage: Eukaryota > Metazoa > Mollusca > Bivalvia > Pectinida > Pectinidae > Mizuhopecten > Mizuhopecten yessoensis. The sequence continues at coordinate 168 of NW_018417554.1, forward strand.
CAGAGAGCAAACGTAAGCGTAACACCTGGAGTATCGATGATGTTGAATGG
>NW_018417555.1:0-217 GCF_002113885.1 Mizuhopecten yessoensis
TCTCGGGAGTGTTTTTCTACAGACTACTAGTGTACGTTCCAGGGGTTTGTTGTTTTTTGCAATCCTTGCAAGTGTGTGTTCAAATCTGTAGTATCGGAGACATGGCGCCAAAGCGTCGTACTACACGCCGTACTCCATATGATCCTACCCGGCCGGATAATTGGCTCGTGGTTAAATTAAGGGAAGAACTGAACAAAAAAGGAATAAATCCACCTAC
>NW_018417556.1:0-217 GCF_002113885.1 Mizuhopecten yessoensis
ACAAAGGGACCAGTTGGTCTTGAAACGTCAGCTCAATTATAGCTTAACAAAGGGACCAGTTGGTCTTGAAACGTTTACTCAGTTATAGCTTAACAAATGGACCAGTTGGTTTTAAAACGTTAGCTCAGTCATCGCTTAACAAAGGGACCAGTTGGTTTTAAAACGTTAGTTTAGTCATCGCTTAACAAATGGACTAGTTGGTTTTAAAACGTTGGCT
>NW_018417557.1:0-217 GCF_002113885.1 Mizuhopecten yessoensis
AAAATCCCTTAATCCCTATGGTAGAAGATGGATTTTAAAGGTTTAACCTCTATTTCCCGTATTTGAACCAACCCCTCTGCCCCCAGGGGGGGCCACACACACCATTTATACAAAATTTAGTCCCCTTCGCCCAAGGATGCTCAAGACTAAATTTGGATAAAATCCTTTATCCCTATGGTAGAAGAAGATTTTTTAAGGTTTTACCTCTATTTCCCCT
>NW_018417558.1:0-217 GCF_002113885.1 Mizuhopecten yessoensis
TTCAAAAGTAAACATGAACAATAAAGGATAGTGGGGAACCTACATGTAGAATTTGAGAAAGAACCCTCCAGTACTTCCTGGGATACAGCACTTACAAACCTTAATTGTCATAATCAATGATTTGTTTATCCGATCAGTCTCATAAGAAAATATGCATAAATTAATAACAAGGGGAACCTACATAAAATCAAAGATGGCTGCTTGTTGGCCATGTTGT
>NW_018417559.1:0-217 GCF_002113885.1 Mizuhopecten yessoensis
TCTATTTGAAATGCTGTGTAGTTTCTTGGGCAGCATTCCAAGTGTCCCAAACTTGGTATATTGACGTTAAATACACCGCTTGAAAAGAGAATCTAACAATAATTTATGAGGAAATAATTTGTGGGGGAATATTATGTAAAAATGCAATTGACTACACAAGAGATACATACCTTTATCAGATGAAAATGTTTCTCTGTTTCAGCTCTTTAGCGAATTA
>NW_018417560.1:0-217 GCF_002113885.1 Mizuhopecten yessoensis
TTAAACAATATTTATTACTTAAATTTATTTACAATACAATACAATTACATCAATTGAAAGGATCTGGCGACAAGATATGAAATCTTATATAAGGCCATCTCCTTCAGGTAACATTTAACAAACACTTGTATTCTCTGACTGACCATAATTATTTAACATATATAACACACATTTTAATCTAATAAGTAAGAAAGAAAGAAATGAGAAATAAAGAGTT
>NW_018417561.1:0-217 GCF_002113885.1 Mizuhopecten yessoensis
ACCTTAGGGCGTGATCTGGACGGGCAAGGTCATTTTGAATCATCGATGGCCCGGTAAGCTGGAGACTTACCCCCTCAATACGACAGAACACGGGCACCGCCCGTGAAAAGGAGTCTATAAACCCATCAACAAACAAACAAACCTCCTGCTGTCAGCACTGGGCACAGGTGTTTAGTGTTATTTTATGGAAGGGGATCACCGCCATAATTATTTTTTT
>NW_018417562.1:0-217 GCF_002113885.1 Mizuhopecten yessoensis
GACGTCAAATTTTCAACAATAATCTAACAAAAACGTAGCAACAACGCCAGTCAGTAATTCAAAGTTATAAACCACGTTTGAAAATTTGCAACTTTATAGTATTGTTACAATAATATTCGATATTTTTACATTATTTCAAGGTTGTTTAATCAAAATTGAGTCCCCTAGGCCCAAAGGGTTAGTTTAGAACATTAGGATTAAAACTCTTTAGCCCTAC
>NW_018417563.1:0-217 GCF_002113885.1 Mizuhopecten yessoensis
CAGAGACGGACACTGAGAGTAATAAAATCAGGGAACATCTCAAAACTGTTTTTCATTTCATCTGTATTCAGGATTTGTGTCCCCTGCTTGCGACAAAACACCAGAGAACGATCTTTTAGATTATGGTTTATATTGAAAACAAAGACTCGGTGCATGCTAGAGTTGATTGCAATAGTATAGAAATCCGAAAATTCACTCCCTGAAATGATCCCTAGAA
>NW_018417564.1:0-217 GCF_002113885.1 Mizuhopecten yessoensis
GAAATGACAAAATAACAAAAAGCATGAAATAGATATAAGGAAAACAAACTATTCACAATTTTCCCTATTTCCTCTTCCTTATAGTATTCCTTCCGATATGATATGGATCGAATGATCTAAATTGATCATTGCTTGACGATTACGATTGCATGTCAATATCAGTGAATATTTGATATTTAATATTTGGTATAACTGATGTATGTCAGTAAAATGCTTG
>NW_018417565.1:0-217 GCF_002113885.1 Mizuhopecten yessoensis
ACTTTGGTATGTCCCGGCATGGGACAGAACCTATTGCATTCCTCACCTGGGCAAGCGCTCAACATTCAATCCAACCAAAAGTGAGATGTTGCCAAGCAAGGCGCTGGGAACTGAAAGCTAGTAAGAAGTAGAAAGGTAAATATCTCAAATATTGCAATTGGTACAGCATATTTATATTGGTCGTTTTTGTGTCCCCAAATAGAGGACACCAAAGTAA
>NW_018417566.1:0-217 GCF_002113885.1 Mizuhopecten yessoensis
TTTTGTAGGGTAATGGTCGATCAGTTGAAGTGCTTTTTGAAGGCTCCTCAGATGAGTTATGTGATGAAGCAGCAGTACTTCGTGAACCATTTTATGTAGACGGTTTATCTGGGGACCAGATAGACGTGATAGGACAACAACTTCTGTTAGATTCCAAATTAATGGCAAGCACACAGACAGAAAAGGTTGTGATTGTGTCAGAGGATGAGGACATAAG
>NW_018417567.1:0-217 GCF_002113885.1 Mizuhopecten yessoensis
TCTGATACAGGAATGTATCTCACTATTGAGCTAAACTCTTCCATCTACCTACAACCAGGTATATTGGAAAATTCATCAGAACCCTTATAATGTGGAATCAATGTAAATGACACCCTGAAATGGAACTTCCATATAAATTAAATCTCAGACCAAGAATGTTTTTAAACAGGGCTTCATTAGGCGTAATTGAAGCCACTGTTACGTAAAATAAAAAAAA
>NW_018417568.1:0-217 GCF_002113885.1 Mizuhopecten yessoensis
GTGTCTAGCATCTTTAACTACACTGGTGTCTTACCTCTTAACTACTTGCGTGTGTAACCTTTTTAACTACACTATTGTCCTACATCTTTAACTACACTAGTGTCTATCCTCTTTAACTACACTTGTGTCTAACCTCTTTAACTACACTAGTGTCTTACCTCTTTAACTACGTTTGTGTCTAACCTCTTTAATTACACTAGTGTCTAACCTCTTTAAC
>NW_018417569.1:0-217 GCF_002113885.1 Mizuhopecten yessoensis
GGCTAGCCCAATATTGAATAAGTAACCAACTTCACGCTGGTGTATATTCACGAAAGCCGAAAAATACCACATGAGAAAAATTAAATTATCTTGTAATTACGACATACGTTATCTCGTTGTCACGAGTTACGTTATGTCGTTATTACGATATATACGTGTACTGTACGTTAAATCGTTTTGACTAAGTAAGCTATCTCGTTGTTACGAGTTACGTTAT
>NW_018417570.1:0-217 GCF_002113885.1 Mizuhopecten yessoensis
TAACATTATCACTAACGAGAACGAGGTCGATCAATGTACTAGGGTTTACAGTTACACGTGACGGTTCGGTAATTACATTGTTGAGATTAAAAAGCATGACAATATCGTGGAGTTTACTATTCGTTACAGTGAGACAATCAACATTAATATCTCCATGTATAACTACATCAGTGCTGATAGAAAATGCGCTATCAATAGAATTTTGAAAATCATCCCA
>NW_018417571.1:0-217 GCF_002113885.1 Mizuhopecten yessoensis
CTTTGTTAAAAATCTTTGTCTTGACAACTCTTTCTTAGGTTCTAGAACGATTTCAGTAAAACTAGTTCATCTGGGCTAACAAGATTTGGTATGTAAGAATATTTATCATTGGAAGGGAGTACAAGAAGTATGTCAGTGACCTATATACTTTTGGCTTACAGTTCTAGTTATAATTTTATTTTGCCTATTGCCCATTCACTAATCAAAATATGAAGGC
>NW_018417572.1:0-217 GCF_002113885.1 Mizuhopecten yessoensis
ATTCAGTTAAAGGACACGTTGGTGTAACAAGCTTATGCATTATCAAATGACCCGTTTTTTATATATATATTTCATTTACGCTTTGTGTCGAGTAAAGACCGACATATATTTTTAAAAAATGTGAGAAAATGTCCATGCTTACACGTATAGTAATTGTCAGTTTACTTGCACTTATAGTAATTGTCAGTTTACATACACGTGTAGTAATTGTCAGTTT
>NW_018417573.1:0-217 GCF_002113885.1 Mizuhopecten yessoensis
CGTTCAAGCGGTTTATTTCAGGACAAAACAACATTAAATAATACGATGGTATTAAGTTTACTTTTTTGTTAACTCCTGTGTTACTATTATTATGTCGTACTTGTAACATTTGACACTGATAATATCACGAATATGGAGGATAAGTAGGGGTAAAAAAGTGATAACTGAAATTTAAGTACACGACATGTAAATAAGAAATACAAAGTTATTACCTTTT
>NW_018417574.1:0-217 GCF_002113885.1 Mizuhopecten yessoensis
TCTCTGCTTCTCCCTCTCATCACGTTCCCTGGCTTGCTCGTTGAGAATATACTCCTGAAGTTCTTTTCCTGTCAATTCTAGTTCCCCTCCACGATCCTTCAGTTCTCGAATGGAAGACATGATGAAACAATAGTGCAATATACAACTTACCACTATCCAACGACTCAAATAGCAAACGTATGATGATCTAATAATCAATATCTAAAATAAAATTCTA
>NW_018417575.1:0-217 GCF_002113885.1 Mizuhopecten yessoensis
AGAAGATGCACAAATGATGAAATCATGAAGATGCAAAATTATTTCTTTTATTTTTATTCTGTATTGGCGTAATAATTAGGTAATGATTGGCAGGTGGAATCACATTTCAGTTTTGTATAACGTATAACACTAGCGTCGACGTTCGTCAGATTTGCAATAACTAAAAGCAAACACAAATGTTCTGATAAACAGGACTAAGCAGAGTATCTAGTGTAAA
>NW_018417576.1:0-217 GCF_002113885.1 Mizuhopecten yessoensis
TCCGTTTTCGTTGACTGTTGCAAAGTTATGAAACAACAAACAGGCCAAAAAAACATAAATTTGCTGTATTCCATTCCTTTCTGGAGAATATATTGTTCCCTATTTGTTTTTTTCTTTATCGTTCCTGATTTGTCTCATTTTCATGCTGGAACAAGTAACTGCTTTCCTATTTTTGTGTTCTCAACATTCCTGTAGTTTGTATTCTAACCTTATAGGT
>NW_018417577.1:0-217 GCF_002113885.1 Mizuhopecten yessoensis
TCTGACAATCAACGTATTTAAACAGTCGATAAATGACAAAAAGATTATTACAATATTTATTTACAGTGAGATCGTTGTTTTATGACACAATGTTAATTAGTCCCCCGCCTGTTCCCGGGCCAAGTGAGCGTATGCCTTGGCGCAGCATCCGGCGTCCGGCATCAATATTTTGTTTTAAACAACTTCTTCTGAATAACCAAAAGGCCTAGGGTGATGA
>NW_018417578.1:0-217 GCF_002113885.1 Mizuhopecten yessoensis
ATCGGTGTGGAGATGTTCGCGTTGTTACTATTAATACTGATATCGTTTAGGGAATGATCGCGTTTATACTATAAATACTAATATCGATGTTGAAATGATCGCTTTGTGACTTTTTAAACTGATGTCGATGTGGATATCTTCACGTTGTTCCTATCTATACTGATACTCAGTGTAGAGATGTTCGCGTTGTTACTATTAATACTAATATCGATGTGGA
>NW_018417579.1:0-217 GCF_002113885.1 Mizuhopecten yessoensis
GGGGGGGGGGGGGGGGGGGGGGGGGGGGGGCATGTAAGACCACCTATCAGACACATTTATTCTATTCAAATAAAGTGTCCATCATAACAAGATGATTTATGCAATGACCTTATCAAAATTTGTAGTCACTGGACCTTGACAAGGACATACAGGTCAAATTCTACTATAAATAGCTTAAAGATATATCCTACAGTACATATTAAACATTGTGTTTAAA
>NW_018417580.1:0-217 GCF_002113885.1 Mizuhopecten yessoensis
GACACCTTAACAATTGGCCACCGCGGCCCCTGTCTGTCTGGGATGAGATGACACGTCGTTTACGTGCGCTGCATAACCAGCTGGTGACGTTGGTAGCGTTGGCAGCGTTGTGTCGGACGTAAGTCTTAATTTGGAACGGAATTCCCCAGGTATTCTTCAACAATTTGGCACGCTCTAGGGACCACGGAACCAAATCAAAAATAGATTGTGGGTTTTT
>NW_018417581.1:0-217 GCF_002113885.1 Mizuhopecten yessoensis
CATTATCCTTGAGAATTCTCTGTCCTCTTGGGATAAACCAATCTCCTCGTCATGCAGAGTTGTCTGGAATACATCCGAGTTCATATGCTCGTCCCTTAACTCGAAATTATCAGGGCATGGCTTCAACACAGACTCCCGACCATGGTCTTGTAAAACATGAGTCTTGTTAACACTCACAACATCCGAGGTGTGGACTTTTCCTAAACATGTTTCGCCA
>NW_018417582.1:0-217 GCF_002113885.1 Mizuhopecten yessoensis
TTAGATTTCTTGTCAAATGATTGTGCAGTATCTATCGCAATACTTCCTTTATGTAATAACAACCATTTGGCGCGACAGAGTGTGTTTACACTCGGATACATTTCCGACATTATGAAGAAAGATACGTAGGTTTTACCTTTGTACCAAAATACCCGTTTCTAGCCACCGCCTACTTTATATAGTCATGTACTCTAATAGATCTTTTAAAATGACGATT
>NW_018417583.1:0-217 GCF_002113885.1 Mizuhopecten yessoensis
TATAGATATATGTAGGTATGTGCCGATATTTACTAAAGGATGTATACACTGTTTGTATCAATAGCTAGTTAGATTGTTTAATATATATACATATATATCGATATTAACTTATAACAGTATGCATTGTCTGTGCCAATATCAACTTACATTGTATAATATATGTACGTAGGTACCGATATTTTCTTAGACATGCATATATTGTTTGTTTTCGTCGTTC
>NW_018417584.1:0-217 GCF_002113885.1 Mizuhopecten yessoensis
TGTTGCGTCTTTGAGAATAAATATCATTTGATCTTTTCTTTGTTTCGTCGTTTAGAATGATTCCATTTTACCTTTTCCGTCTTGTGTGTTTGAGAACAAATACAATTTGATCTTTGATCTTTTTGTGTCTTTGAGAATAAACACCATTTGATCTTTTCTTTGTTGGTTCTTGGAGAATAAATACCATTTGATCTTTTTGTGTCTTTGAGAATAAATA
>NW_018417585.1:0-217 GCF_002113885.1 Mizuhopecten yessoensis
AAATTTAGTCAAAATCTACTAGGCTGTTCAGGACTAGTAACGTTTAAAGGAAAAGTTGACGGACGGACGGACGGACGACGGATGCTGCGGTATGGCTAAATCTCACCATGGTCCTTTGGACCAGGTGAGCTAAAAATGAAACTTCCTTCGTTTGGAACTATGAAAAAAGTTGCTTCCTTGGATTGGAACTACAGATAAAGGTACTTCCTTCTATTGG
>NW_018417586.1:0-217 GCF_002113885.1 Mizuhopecten yessoensis
ACTGACGTCAACCGAGAAAGTTAGTTTTACTGGACAATGTCGTTAATGATCTCATCGACACTGACCTCCACTGAGTAAGATTATTCAAGTTTACTGGGCAATGTCAACAATGATTGTAACGACACTGACAACCACGGAGTAAGATTGTTTCAGTTTACTGGACAATGTCATTAATGATCTCATCGACACTGACCTCCACTGAGTAAGATTGTTCCAG
>NW_018417587.1:0-217 GCF_002113885.1 Mizuhopecten yessoensis
ATACCCGAATCCAGTCGTATGTAATCATATCAAGGAATGACAATTTAACGTAGGCTTTATTCGTAATTCAATTCAACGCTAATTGTCAATTAATGGGATTTCCTCTGATTGTCTTTTTAACACCATAACCGGTTTCCTTGTTGTTTTGAAAGCCAACTTGCTCAACTTTGACAATATTAAGGCGTTTAAAACCGCGATGTTTCAGACAAAAAAACTG
>NW_018417588.1:0-217 GCF_002113885.1 Mizuhopecten yessoensis
TTGTGTTAACTTGTCTACCCCGTACAGTCTTGTGTTAACTTGTCTGCCCTGTACAGTGTAATGTTAACATGTCTACCCTGTACAGTCTCGTGTTTACATGTCTACCCCGTACAATCTTGTGTTTACATGTCTACCCCGTACAGTCTTGTGTTTACATGTCTACCCCGTACAATGTAGTGTTTACATGTCTACCCCGTACAGTCTTGTGTTAACTTGT
>NW_018417589.1:0-217 GCF_002113885.1 Mizuhopecten yessoensis
CTCTCCGTCCTGTATACCACTGACTCCTATACACCCTATACTTCGCTCCGTCCTGTATACCACTGACTCCTATAAACCCTATACTTATCTCCGTCTTGTGTTACATCTGACTCCTATACGCCCTATAATTCTCTCCGTCTTGTATTACATCTGACTCCTTTACGCCCTATACTTCTCTCCGTCTTGTATTACATCTGACTCCTATACACCCTATACT
>NW_018417590.1:0-217 GCF_002113885.1 Mizuhopecten yessoensis
TTTCCTATTTATCCTCTAATTAATTTCTCTTTTACTTGTGTAGATCATGCCCATGATCACAAACATCGTGGATTAACTTTTTCTGAAGATGGCACTTGGTCTACCCATGTCCATTTCATATATGAAAAGGCTAGTAAAGGAATAAACATGCTTAGGTATCTGAAATATAAGATTGATAGGAAAACACTATGCAATATATGTACAACATGTATCCGTC
>NW_018417591.1:0-217 GCF_002113885.1 Mizuhopecten yessoensis
GTAAAAAGGAAATATGCAAAAGTTTCGTCAAAGCTCAATAGTCAACACACATATGTATTACTAAACTTTAAAATATAACAAAATATTAATTTCACTTTTAATAGTAAAAATATATTCTGTTGATCAGCTTTTTCACAGATTATTTTGGGATTATCAACACTATTCCCCTTTGAGCTTCCCCATCAACAGTAAATGTATATGTAGTGACTTCTTTAAC
>NW_018417592.1:0-217 GCF_002113885.1 Mizuhopecten yessoensis
AATTAACTGTGCTACATACGGTATCTTTTTATGTGATTTACATGTGGAACACTACATGGATAAGCTTATTAATTTTATCAAGAACATATTTAATATGAAAAATATACATGTTTACACAAATAAAAATGTATATGTAAGTACATGTATTACATGGTAAAGCATGTACTTAGATATACATTTTGTTTTGTTATCACATGTAAGTTTTTACAGGTAGATT
>NW_018417593.1:0-217 GCF_002113885.1 Mizuhopecten yessoensis
CTGGTGACTGGGTGATGGGTGATAGACTGACTGGTTGTGACTGGTACTTGGTGATAGGTGAGTGGTTACTGGATGACAGGTGAATGACTGGGTGTGACTGGTGACTGGGTGATGGGTGACAGACTGGGTGTGACTGGTGACAGGGTGATGGGTGACAGACTGGGTGTGACCTATGACTGGTTAATGCGTGAATGACGAGGTGACACAAGTGACTGAT
>NW_018417594.1:0-217 GCF_002113885.1 Mizuhopecten yessoensis
ATAAATAATAAGCTTAAGGTGAGCAAAACAAGCACAACACTTATTGCATGCAGCATACTGCTTTCTGATTGGTCGACGGTCTATGCACTATTGTCAGATATGACAGGATTCTTATGAGAATTTGTCAAGAAAGGATGCGTGCCTATAAGCCCCTTTTTGGACCCGGTATATCCAGATGTTTACCTCCTCTGTTTGTTGAAAGATGTCTTGTGGTATC
>NW_018417595.1:0-217 GCF_002113885.1 Mizuhopecten yessoensis
TCCATTTCTTCGTTTTTAAAAACTCTCTTCGCCATTCTTCACACTGAATATTTCTTAAATACTGTTCATTAATTCGAATGGTTAAATATTGTATTTCACATTTAAAAAGTTCAATGACTTTATAATCATCTACGGCTCTAAAATAGTGCATTACATCCTTCTCCTAGCTTTGCTAATATTGTTATAAATCACCTGCGCGTAACACAAGTCTAACAAA
>NW_018417596.1:0-217 GCF_002113885.1 Mizuhopecten yessoensis
GGGACTGATAGTCCAGCTACAAAGTTATGGCCGACACATAAAATTAACATTATTAATGCCAATTCGGGTCTTAAAATGTTCCAAAACATGTGTAGAAAATTAGAAAAGGGAAAACATATATATAAAACCTATTTTAGCTGTACAAATTTACGACGTTTGACTGAAAAAATATTTATTCTTAACAAGAAGGCCGACCTCAACCTCGGGGACTCAAAAT
>NW_018417597.1:0-217 GCF_002113885.1 Mizuhopecten yessoensis
ACGTCTGTCACGTATATGTCTGTACGTATGCTACGTATCTGTCTGTACGTCTGTCACGTATCCGTCTGTACGTCTGTCACGTATCCGTCTGTACGTATGCTAAGTATCCGTCAGTACGTACGCTACGTATCTGTCTGTACGTAGGCTACGTATCTGTCTGAACGTAGGCTAGGTACCTGCCTGTACCTCTGTTACATATCTGCCTGTACGTATGCTA
>NW_018417598.1:0-217 GCF_002113885.1 Mizuhopecten yessoensis
GGAAATGATTTGATATTCATTTACGAAGTGTTTCTGCGATGACCGCATTTGGAAATGATTTAATATTCCCTGACGTAGCTTTTCTTAAATGACAAAGTAAGGAGATGTTTGGATATTCCCTTGCGTACATTTTCTGACATGACCGTATACTAAAACGTTTTGATATTCTCTTACGTAGTGTTTCTACGATGAACGTATTTGGAGATGTTTTGATATT
>NW_018417599.1:0-217 GCF_002113885.1 Mizuhopecten yessoensis
AAAATTTGCGTCAAATCTCTTTATTAATACCAAAAAAATAAGACTTTAAGAAATGTGTCCATTTGTTCAACCTAATGGGAACCACCCATCTGCTCCAACTGGGCCATTTCCTCCATTTATATAAAATTGAATTTCGCTTGCCCAAAAATGTTCTAGACTATTCTTGGTTAAATCCTTCCATTCGTACAGATGAAGATACATTTCAAAGATTTCCCCT
>NW_018417600.1:0-217 GCF_002113885.1 Mizuhopecten yessoensis
ATGCCATAATAAAGAGCCTTTAAACTGATCCCAATTATGCCATAATAAAGAACTTTTAAACTGATCCTTATGATGCCATAATAAATTACCTTTGAGCTGACCCTATGTATGCCATAATAAAGTACCTTTGAGCTAACCCTTACTATCCACAATAATTTACCTTTGAATTCTTACTATGCCATAATAAAGTACCTTTTAACTTACCCTAATTATGCCA
>NW_018417601.1:0-217 GCF_002113885.1 Mizuhopecten yessoensis
ACTCATACACCTAAACACTGCCCCATTTGGCCTTGGTGTGTTATAGTCGTTAACTGGATATCCAAAAGTACTGCTGTACCTTATTTGCTATTTGAATAACGAAAAAAATAAATGAATAACGAATAACGGGAAAACTCGTTGTTGGTTTTTCGTTTTTCGAGCTCATGCGCTTAAACACTGCCGTAATTGACCTTGGCGTGTTAGAGTCGTTATCTGG
>NW_018417602.1:0-217 GCF_002113885.1 Mizuhopecten yessoensis
GCTATAATTACACAACATAAGCTGTGACCTTGACAATAGCGATGTATTTTTGGAAATTTAGCTGTGACATCGACAATAGGGGTGGAGAGTTGGAACTTTATATGTGACCTTGACAATAAGGATGTATAATTGGAACTTAAGCTGTGACCTTGATAATAGGGGTGGAGGATTAGAACTTACATTAAGCTGTGACCTTGACAATAGAGTGGGACAGTTG
>NW_018417603.1:0-217 GCF_002113885.1 Mizuhopecten yessoensis
GAATAGTTCATTATGAAATTTCAGGGGTGAATGAGTTAAGGCCCTTTCCCTTGAGAGTAATTCTGTAGTATATGTAGAGGAATGATTCCCTAGGGAAAGACATGATATGAAAGAACTAGTCAATGTGATATTAGACCTTTCCTGGGCCGTTTTCGTTCAAACAGTTGAACCAGTCGGACCACAGTTGTTCGTTTATTAAATAAGGTTGGACCTAGTA
>NW_018417604.1:0-217 GCF_002113885.1 Mizuhopecten yessoensis
CAAAATTTTATATTTCTCTCTACTGATAAACTGCATTTTCATTCTTCGCGCGTTGTTTGCCTATACCTCACTTTTAGCTTTAATGTTGAATGTTCGCCAAAGGTAAGGAAGGCAATAGGTTCTGTCATTGAAAACGGTAGTTGTTATTCTCTGCTTAACGTTCGACATTTGGGGTAAAGGCAGCAACTGGTTTACCCGTTTTCAGTATAATGTGACC
>NW_018417605.1:0-217 GCF_002113885.1 Mizuhopecten yessoensis
CTGAGAGCAAGTTTAGCATCGTTTTACATCGTATTGAACGCAACCTACATACGCAACGCAAAGACGCATGTGCAGCATTATCAAAGCAGCTTTAAATATAGTACACTGTTAATGAGCAATTGATAAAAAAATATCCTAAAAAGTGTTTATACAAGGACATTACATTTAGCCTTGTTACATAGGCAAATTAAGCCTTGGATTACATAACACGCATTAG
>NW_018417606.1:0-217 GCF_002113885.1 Mizuhopecten yessoensis
GAAATGCCTTCCCTTTGAATATATTGCTCGAAAAGACTATATTTTGCAACAACAAAATACAATACACGGCACGGTTGTGCTATAATTAAAGAGATTCAGTATTATTGAACGATCGGTACAGCTTTTTCTATTCGATCGGCATTCTTTAGTGATATTATTAAATTGTTGTCTCCATGCTCTGATAGACTCTGGGGTACGTTACGATAATAAACGAGGT
>NW_018417607.1:0-217 GCF_002113885.1 Mizuhopecten yessoensis
ATGGTGCCTGTGAAACATTCACAAATTTCATGCAAAGCTCTTTATCATGAGGGTAAACAAGTGATTAGGTCTCGGAGAGTTACAGTTAAGGGCTTATCTGGAACAGAGGAATTGTTGAACAATACACTGTATACCTGTGTAATAGTCAAGAGTGGAAGTTTTATGATGCCAAGTTTTAAGTATGAGAAACACCTCAAACTGTGGAATAGTCAAGATA
>NW_018417608.1:0-217 GCF_002113885.1 Mizuhopecten yessoensis
GATGTATGTGTACCCTCTGACTGTCACATGATGTAAGTGTACCTACTGACTGTCACATAATGTACATGTACCATCTGACTGTCACATGATGTAGGTGTACCCACTGACTGTCACATGATGTATGTGTACCTTCTGACTGTCACATGATGTACCTGTACCTACTGACTGTCACATAATGTATGTGTACCCTCTGATTGTCACATAATGGACCTGTACC
>NW_018417609.1:0-217 GCF_002113885.1 Mizuhopecten yessoensis
GTAAGCCATAATTGTAACACTTATTAACATTTCAAATTTGTATGACTCTCTAGATAAGATTGGTTGCAGTATAAATTACAAAACCGTCTCCATCACTTTGACATGTTTAACAAAGTAAAAATGGCATGTGTCTACTTTCGTTTTCAAATTCAACTTCGGGGTAGTGATATGTAACTGTTTGGTGGTGGATAGAATTAAATTATTTACATGGGTAGCC
>NW_018417610.1:0-217 GCF_002113885.1 Mizuhopecten yessoensis
TCTGCCCTGTTGACATCAGAGACAGTCTCGGTAGCTTCCAAATGTGGTGACAGTAATGAATTTTCCTCCTTGATGTCCTATAAGCTATCTTCACTGTCCTCATAAGTCCCCTCTAGTACGGATACCGCTGCACATTCAAACACACCAATTTTAGTGTCTGTCACTGACAAGTTTTTACGTTCCACATACTCTTTCAACGTGTTAGCATGAACAGTTT
>NW_018417611.1:0-217 GCF_002113885.1 Mizuhopecten yessoensis
AATCTGCATTCCTCAAGGAAAAGGATATAGCACAGAACATTAAGAACAATCCTAAACAGTTCTGGAGGTACACTCGTTCTAAGATGAAGACCAAAGCAGCAGTGTCCAATGTTTACAAAGAAAATGGAGTCCTCACAAACAATGACCAAGAAAAGGCGGACGCATTGATCAAATTTTTCGCGAGTGTATACACAAGCGAGACGGATGTTGAATTACC
>NW_018417612.1:0-217 GCF_002113885.1 Mizuhopecten yessoensis
AAAAATCTGTGAAAACCAGACATATACAATTGTGTTCCGAGTTGTTGAAATGTACATTTTCTGGTGTGAAGATGGGTAAACAGACAATGGGTACTCCCGGTCACGCCCTGGGTCATAGGGCAGACAACAAGCTGTACAGAATACAGACTCCTCAGTCACCAATGGTCCGCCCCTACATGTACGACTATTACAACGTTGACGAGTACCCTGTAGGAAC
>NW_018417613.1:0-217 GCF_002113885.1 Mizuhopecten yessoensis
TAACAAGGTTTTACAGTATAATGGTGACAGTATAACAAGGTTTTATCGTATAATGGTGACATTATAACAAGATTTTACTGTATAATGGTGGCAGTGTAACAAGGATTTAATGTAATTTAGTTGCAATATAACAAGGTTTTACTGTATAACGGTGACAGTGTAACAAGGTTGCACTGTATAACGGTGACAGTATATCAAAGTTTTACTGTATAATGAT
>NW_018417614.1:0-217 GCF_002113885.1 Mizuhopecten yessoensis
CACTCTCTGTAGTTCGGATTGATAAAAGTTCCCCGTGATTGGCTCTTTTAAAAAGTCTGGTACTGTGGTATACCTTGACGTAAGAAACGTTTGTTGACCTTGAATATTTCTGAAGACCATTGTTATTGATAAGCTCGTTTAAACGGTTGTTTTAAGTATGAGATTCTCACCAGGCTTCCAATTTTAAACATAAACTTTTGTTTCTGTTTTACCGTGA
>NW_018417615.1:0-217 GCF_002113885.1 Mizuhopecten yessoensis
TTGTGTGAAGTGGAAGTGGCTTGACTGTCTGAGGCGGCATGACACATGTTACATTCCACATTGTATGTATAGTTGCGAACATATGTATGTTCAAGTCTTTTCTCTCCAAGTAATCTTTCCCTAAAGTTTTTGTTCTTGAGACGGTTTCCCCATTGTTGCACACATGGTTCTCTAGGTTGGGGCACTTGTTCGGATACTTTTCATAATTTCCGCTCAA
>NW_018417616.1:0-217 GCF_002113885.1 Mizuhopecten yessoensis
GTAAGGAAAGCAATACCTGGAAGTTTGAGCTGCATGTAGTCTTTGGCTGTCCATATACTGTAATCTCTGTTGTATCCGATAATCGCATCATTAACTACCTCACCGACGGTCACGTCTCCATTCTGCCCGGCTAGAGTAGGATTCCAGTGAAGGAGATACAACAGGGGACGAGCTTTAACACTGTAACAATAATGCATACATGTCTTTGTTTTTGACA
>NW_018417617.1:0-217 GCF_002113885.1 Mizuhopecten yessoensis
CCATGCCCTTTGCTGTAGATTTCATGCTTTTTGCTGTAGATTCCATGCCCTTTGCTGTAGATGCCATGCCGTTTGCTGTAAATGCCATGCCCTTTGCTGTAGATGCCATGCCATTTGCTGTAGATTTCATGCCCTAAACTGTAGATTTCCTGCCCTTTTGCTATAGATTCCATGTCCTTTGCTGTAGATGCCATGTCCTTTGCTGTAAATTTCCTGC
>NW_018417618.1:0-217 GCF_002113885.1 Mizuhopecten yessoensis
TAAACATGGATAGTCAGACATTGTAAACATGGATAGTCAGACATTGTAAACATGGATAGTCAGATAGAAAACTGACGTAAACATGGATAGTCAAACATTAAACTGACGTAAACATGGAAAGTCAGACATTGTAAACATGGATAGTCAGACATTTAACTGATGTAAACATGGCTAGTCAGACATTAAACTGATGTAAACATGGATAGTCAGATATTAA
>NW_018417619.1:0-217 GCF_002113885.1 Mizuhopecten yessoensis
CGTCCGTTCGTCCGTCCGTCTGTTAACTATTTTCCTTGTCATCGCTCTCCTGCCTTTGTTCATGAACATATCTTGATAAACTTCGTTCACATATTGCATACCAATATAGCTGGAACAAGTTTGCATTTCAGAAGTTTACGTGCATTTTTTGTGGAGTAATACCCTTTTATTACCAAATAAGGGCATTGTGTAGTAAATGCAAGAACTTTTTTTTATT
>NW_018417620.1:0-217 GCF_002113885.1 Mizuhopecten yessoensis
TAATTCTGGTAAAGATAAACTATAATTTAAGTATTTGTTTTATTGAGGTTAACAGACGATGCTTTGTTAAAAAGCTGCATTGTATACACTTTAACCTCTATATAATTTATTTTATCTCTGAAACATTGTAACTTTCTGAATGTGGTAGACTCGGATGGTGGATTTCGGGTTCCCGTGTTAGCAGTAACCTTGTTAACAAAATAACTATTTTGAGTAG
>NW_018417621.1:0-217 GCF_002113885.1 Mizuhopecten yessoensis
GCGAAGACCAGCTGTGAGATTCTCCAAAAGCTTATCTGACTGTCAAAATTATACCAATGCCTTCTGTACGTATCAAATCTTATCTGACTGTCAGAATTATACCAATGCGTTCTGTACCTCTCAAAGCTAATCTGACTCTCAGAATTATACCAATGCGTTCTGTACGTGTATGAGCCCCTCTCAAAGCTTATCTGACTCTCAGAATTATACCAATGCG
>NW_018417622.1:0-217 GCF_002113885.1 Mizuhopecten yessoensis
TATCTTCTGTCAGAAGGTGTAAAACCTGACAAGGACACAGCATTGGCATTGTTTAGTGGAAATTGGGCTGATAGTAACAGACAAGTGTGTTTACTTAGGAAAATTGTTGTGTACTTGAATGATGAGACAAAAGTTGCTGTGTTGAATAACGCATGTTTTTATGATGCAGAAAAATGTGTTTTATATCTTCTGTCAGAAGGTGTAAAACCTGACAAGT
>NW_018417623.1:0-217 GCF_002113885.1 Mizuhopecten yessoensis
ATTCGACGCTTTAATACAATAAGCAGGTTTTAGACTGCAGTTTTTAATAGTTATTTTCGTGAAATATTTCACCATCACAATAATTAAGCTGATTGGTATAACAAGGCTTTGGACATTTATATGCAGGGTAAGTAATATGTTGACAATTATCCAGAATCTGAACAACTATTTCTTTGGAGTAATCGTGATTGTGATGAACCTCGAACCTGGAAACAAT
>NW_018417624.1:0-217 GCF_002113885.1 Mizuhopecten yessoensis
CGGAACTGAGGACCTACATGTACAGTGTTCTATGACCACCAATATTGTATTGTTCGGAACTGAGTATCTACATGTACAGTGTTCTATGACCACCAATTAAGTAATGTCTGGAACTGAGTACCTACATGTACAGTGTTCTATGACCACCCATATAGTATTGTCCGAACCTGAAGACCTACATGTACAGTGTTCTATGACCACCAATATAGTATTGTCC
>NW_018417625.1:0-217 GCF_002113885.1 Mizuhopecten yessoensis
ATAAGTCTCGTCAAGCCCAGCAAGTGTATATGATTATGGGGTGGGCATCTCAACCAGACCAAATTAATATCAATGCAAAGACCAATCACCATGTGTGCGCCACGCCCCTGAGGCACTGTGTCTTTATGCCCAGTTAGCTGGTATCTAAACCGGTACAAGTACATATTCGAACAATACACGTTTTCTGAATGTAGAAATATATATATATACTGTACAT
>NW_018417626.1:0-217 GCF_002113885.1 Mizuhopecten yessoensis
AAAGACAAATATACACAACAGTGCCAACACACAACAATTTCAACATACAAAAGTGTCAGCATGCCAAGGTAAAATATACAAAAGTGTCAACACACAGAGACAAAAAACACTAAATGGTCAACACACAAAGACAAAACACACAAAAATGTCAACACACAGAGACAAAAAACAATAAAGTGTCAACACACAAAGACAAACATACAACAGTGTCAACACA
>NW_018417627.1:0-217 GCF_002113885.1 Mizuhopecten yessoensis
TAGACTACAGATTGTGTGACATTCACAGGGTTATAAGTAAGATGACTAGTTGACTAGTCTACAGATTGTGCGACATTCACAGGATATAAGTAAAATGTCTTGACTAAGATTGCGAGACATTCACAGGATTATAAGTATAATATCTAGACTACAGATTGTGTGACATTCACCAGATTATAAGTTAAATGTCTAGACTACAGATTGTGTGACATTCAAA
>NW_018417628.1:0-217 GCF_002113885.1 Mizuhopecten yessoensis
AAAAGAAGCAGAAGATAACATCACAACATAAAAATCAACAGACATAATAACATTCGTGTTGGAATGGTGCCTATGTTGTTTGTAATACTTTCCAGCATTTAGATATTCGGGTAAATGAGCATTAGATTCATCGGAATGTAAACCCCTATCGCATTTATAGAAGAGAACCCTGTTTATGTATGCTAACACGGGTAATATATACCTAGCTGCATGGGGA
>NW_018417629.1:0-217 GCF_002113885.1 Mizuhopecten yessoensis
AGTCGTTAACCGCTAATTCTGCGTTAGTTAACGCCCTGCGTTAAACCTTTTTGGCCCTAGTTTTATTGATTTTAAGTCGAATTATGCTTTAGTTGACTCTTTGCTATGGTGTTTTTTTTCCATAACCATATATAAAATTGCTTAGTATGATGGGATTAACATTTAAAAGAACTAGCAGGATTGATCACAGGGTATGGATTCGTTCTTGAGAGACTTA
>NW_018417630.1:0-217 GCF_002113885.1 Mizuhopecten yessoensis
CTGAATAAAATGGTGGCAAAATGTCGACTGTTTAAGAATCATAAAGTGTATAAGCTGTCGTTTCCTTATAGGTAGGTGAACTGCAAAACAGTTCATCATGAGACTCTAATATATACAATTAATACAATTAGTATATACATTAATCATTACAATTTTGAGGAATTCACAGGAACTACCTTATCAGGCGCTAACTACTAGTCCTATGCCACCTGGCTAA
>NW_018417631.1:0-217 GCF_002113885.1 Mizuhopecten yessoensis
TGGTGTCAATTACATATATGACATCAGAATAGCGATATTTCAAATACAACAGATTTCATCATATTAATCAAACAAAACTCCTCTTTCTTTTAAGAGAAGGAATTTCTACAAAAATCTACATGTACCTTAGCATATATACTTCACTAATATTTACATACAGTGTCTGGTGTAATTTATTTTTGATATAGGAATAGGGATATTTCACAAACTGATTTTG
>NW_018417632.1:0-217 GCF_002113885.1 Mizuhopecten yessoensis
CGTGCAGATAAAATATCTTTTGGCGACAAACTGCACCTTTCAGGTCCTTTTAAAGGACCGATATATATATATATACCTGATTGACAAAGTGTATTGATTTTTTCCTCATCTACGCCATTAAATTTCCCAATTAAAAATCTTTGAAAATTAAATGTATGAATAAATTCCTCCCAACTGACTAGTTCTCTAAATATAGTGTATGTAATTAGAAGGTAAT
>NW_018417633.1:0-217 GCF_002113885.1 Mizuhopecten yessoensis
TTATTTAAGGTTTCATAATATCTTAAAAGTTACATTGGCACAAGTGTAAGATTCGATCATACACATTTCTCTTGTCTGTGAAAAAATAAACAATGTCCTGTAAGACCAAAAGATTTCACCGAATACCTTTCACGGATGTTGCGTCCTGTAGAAACAGAGATCATGGAATGGCGTCATTGAATATGACGTTACACTAGTGTTAGAGTACGTGTAAAAT
>NW_018417634.1:0-217 GCF_002113885.1 Mizuhopecten yessoensis
AATGAAAACACAATACCAAGCAGTTTAAAGTTTGAAGTTGACCAGTTTAATTTCATATTTGGACATATTCTATCATTAGAGAACTTTTTATTTCCTATCCAGTACAGGCTTGATTTTTATACGCTCGTCAAATTTGACGGGAGTGTTATGGTATGGCGTTGTCCGTCCGGCCGGCCGGCAATCTCCTCCTACATTTTTCGACCGATCTCTTTGAAAC
>NW_018417635.1:0-217 GCF_002113885.1 Mizuhopecten yessoensis
AATGTATATTATACCAATACAATGTGTATTATACCAATACAATGTATATTATACCAATATAGTGTATATTATACAAATACAATGTAAATTATACCAATACAATATATATTATACCAATGAAATGTATATTATACCAATACAATGTGTATTATATCAATACAATGTGTTATATCAAAACAATGTGTTATACCAATACAATGTATATTATACCAATACA
>NW_018417636.1:0-217 GCF_002113885.1 Mizuhopecten yessoensis
TTAATAGCATAATTAATTTGAAGTGTACAGCTGTTCCCAGTGTTCTCTTGAATATAAAAAAAATCTAATAGGACCAATTATTGTTGAATAAATAATTGGTAAGGTAGGAAAAATGAGGTGTACATCTGTTTCCAGTGTTCACTTAATTTGTCCTACATATTTCAGGTGAGCCTGATCCTGCTGTAGGCCCTACTATATTTATACCAAACTAGAAAAC
>NW_018417637.1:0-217 GCF_002113885.1 Mizuhopecten yessoensis
CTCCATAGCCAGAACGCTTTTACCATCACCACAGTTGCCTTTTATCAGTAGCAAGTTAGTTTTTTTCAAGATATCGATTGCAACGTTAAAGGCGTTTGTCGTTATGAATGTAGTTTGCTTCCGTTTCCACTTTATCCAGTTTTCGGTTTGATCTACAGGGAAAAGTAAAGGGAAAATAGCAGTCAAATATACAAACAGAGAACTAAATTTTACCTAC
>NW_018417638.1:0-217 GCF_002113885.1 Mizuhopecten yessoensis
TTTTAAATTTAACCAGATATCCTCCTGAATCAAATGTTTGATAAAAATAGGAGAAAACATGAAAGACGTTTCTTCTCCAAATATTTGTTTTTCACAATTTTTTATTTGGCAGTCACATTTAGTATTTCACATAATGGACAATAAGACTAGAACTGAAATAATGTTTTGTGCCACTCAATAACATCTTTTTAATTCGATCTTCTGCAATCATACCGTC
>NW_018417639.1:0-217 GCF_002113885.1 Mizuhopecten yessoensis
TCGGCAATCTTCCTTGGTCCTGTACGTCACGGGAAGAGCGGCTATTGGACCCTGTTGAAGCAACATTTTGAGATACCGTTGTCTTTTTAATGGTAGAATAAATCAATCAATATATATGTGCATATAATATTCATTTTTAGAGGTATAGAAGTGTGCATTTTTAGGAAAGGGAATACAAATTATTTATTTCACAATTTATTTATTGTGATAATATATA
>NW_018417640.1:0-217 GCF_002113885.1 Mizuhopecten yessoensis
CTTTAGCTTGTGATTCGAGCGTTACTACCAAACTCGTAACATATGTATGTTCTAAACCTGCAGCTGAAGACGATTTCTGGTGAGGAAGGCAACGAGTTAAATCCACAGGCCGGTACATACCAAAGTAATAAAAATTGTAGTTGTTATCTCTCATCTTAACGTTCAGCATTAAGGTAGCTATGCCCAACTAATTTTTTTTAAACCAAAAGTGATTTAT
>NW_018417641.1:0-217 GCF_002113885.1 Mizuhopecten yessoensis
ATCTGATGGAGGTACACCTTGGTGTATCAGTCTACATGATGACCGCACCCTCTGGGTCCGACACGGAAATAGAACAACAAAGGTCATCCAATATAAATAGACGTGTGAGGAAAAATATATCCCTACATATAGATAAACTAATTTCATTTCCTTACGTTACCATAGTAACAACAAACATTGATGTTCCTCAGCCACCGCCATCGTCAGAAAAGTGATT
>NW_018417642.1:0-217 GCF_002113885.1 Mizuhopecten yessoensis
AGGAACAGGAGGAGATATGCCATACGGTACTTGCTACAACGACCGACCGTTCTCCTGGTCAGGAGGCACTCCGATATATAGTATCCTTAATGGTAATAAGCGAGTGTTTGTTGACACAGCGATAGGCATGAAGAAAGAAAACATCATGTTGATATGGGATATCATCATGGCTGAGAAATGCACAAACGCCGTCTTCCTCCCTTATGCCTTGGTCGAT
>NW_018417643.1:0-217 GCF_002113885.1 Mizuhopecten yessoensis
TATGACGTCACAAATGCCATGGAATACATATTTATCTTCCAATTTGTCGCTACTTTTGCCCTAATATTGAGCAATAGACTATCCTACCTCAATCCCGACTCCTTGGGATCTTATATTTGTCCGTGGACAGTTCTAGTCAATTCAGATCGATCTTAACGCAACATGTTACATTTAAATTCAATCGAAAAACTAGAACGTTATTTTCCAACCAAATACT
>NW_018417644.1:0-217 GCF_002113885.1 Mizuhopecten yessoensis
TATGTAGCCATGACGACATCACATTGCATTGCTGTCACATGTTTTTTGTAGCCATGACGACATCAATGTGCACTCTTGTTACATCTTGTTACATTGAAAACAATGAAAACTGGTTTTATGTCTGTCCGTAAGCAGTCAACATCTATCGTGGAAATCAAGATATTTGATAAACTCTTGGGTACCAAATCCATTTGTAAATACAAAAACCTAAGATCGG
>NW_018417645.1:0-217 GCF_002113885.1 Mizuhopecten yessoensis
GTGTTATAGATTTTGACAACGGTCATATTGATAGTGTTATAGATTTTGACAACGGTCATATTGCTAGTGTTATAGATTATGTCAACGGTCATATTGATAGTGTCATTGATTATGACAACGGTCATATTGATAGTGTTATATATTATGACAACAGTCATATTGATAGTGTCATATTATGACAACGGCCATATTGATAGTGTTATAGATTATGTCAACG
>NW_018417646.1:0-217 GCF_002113885.1 Mizuhopecten yessoensis
GGTCATTTAACACAGGTGGTCTTCTAATAGAGGTTGTCGCATGAGTAGGTTCACCTGTAGATAGAAGGTAGATATAAAAAGGTTGAAGGTAGAATATATATTTAAAATCTAAACCGAAACTAAAGTCGAGCCAGCTCTACAAAAAATAAACATCTACCCATTCATGTGACGCATTGTTGTACGTGTATATCAGCGAGAACTAGTTTGACTTCACAGA
>NW_018417647.1:0-217 GCF_002113885.1 Mizuhopecten yessoensis
TGACACAGCTTTGCAAGCAAACAACATAATGCGCGCTAGCATAAACACCATACACAAACAGTTCAATACTTATATTTACGTTATCTCTGCTCTTATGTTCTTTTTTAACTTACAATTTATATTTTAAATTTTAAATTCCCGCCTCATCGACAGTCCACACAAATTCGTTCACTAGTTGGAACAGCGTGTTGTCGCGTGCTGATTAGCAAACAAAGTA
>NW_018417648.1:0-217 GCF_002113885.1 Mizuhopecten yessoensis
AACAGCGTACACAAATATATGTTAGTAGAACCAGCGTACACAAATGTATGTTGGTAGAACCAGCGTACACAAATGTATGTTGGTAGACACAGGGTACACAAATAGATGTTAATAGAAACAGCGTACACAAATAGATGTTGGAAGAAATAGCGTACACAAATAGATGTTGGTAGAAACATCGTACACAAATAGATGTTGGTAGAAAAAGCGTAGAAAA
>NW_018417649.1:0-217 GCF_002113885.1 Mizuhopecten yessoensis
GTGTATAACAGTTAACACATATACACCGTGTGTATAACAGTTAACAAATATTCGCTGTGTGTATAACAGTTAACAAATATACACCGTGTGTATAACAGTTAACACATATACACCTTGTGTTTAACAGTTAACAAATATGCACTGTGTGTATAACAGTTAACAAATAAACACCGTGTGTATAACAGTTTACACATATACACCGTGTGTATAACAGTTA
>NW_018417650.1:0-217 GCF_002113885.1 Mizuhopecten yessoensis
GCAGTCTTGACGTCATACCATGTGAACAAGCAGCATGGCATAAAATAAGATAAGAAAGGGAAGCACAAAAAGTGAAATAGATATACACTCACTACGCGTGTTAAAAGAAAACAATATTTAAACTTTCAAACAAAATCAGCTGCTTTTTTAACCAACCCATGCAAATTATGACATGGCCCTTAAAGGGACATCACGTGAAAAGCCATTTTTTTTTTTT
>NW_018417651.1:0-217 GCF_002113885.1 Mizuhopecten yessoensis
GTATAGACACACTACCTACAATGTGTATAGACACACTAACTACAATGTGTATAGACACAATACCTACAATGAGAATAGTCACAATACCTACAATGTATATAGACACAATAACTACAATGTGTATAGACACACTACCTACTATGTGTATAGACATGATACCTACAATGAGTATAGACACACTACCTACAATAAGTATAGACACACTACCTACTATGTG
>NW_018417652.1:0-217 GCF_002113885.1 Mizuhopecten yessoensis
AACGATCGCCTGTGACAAACGTAAACAAATAGAAGTTTTGCGCGGGGGAATACAATGAGCCTTAAAACTACGTAAAACATATATTTAAAACAATCCTATCGTCATTGGTTTTTCCATATGCACATTTACATCTGAAACTGTGTTGTTATTCTCACAATATTTTTCTGTAACGCTGTATTGATATGTTTATGACGGACTATTTTCTTACGCGGATCAC
>NW_018417653.1:0-217 GCF_002113885.1 Mizuhopecten yessoensis
CAGGTAAAGGTGTTGACTAAAGAGAGGGGTGATACTAGCCGCTCAGGTGTGTACGGGATGAGGTCACGCGCGGATGTTCCTAGGTAAACGTTCGCTCGGTCACTTCTCGATTCTAAACAACATGATTGATAACAGTTAATTGCGGTATTTGAAAAATAACAAAATATGATTTCCTTTTCTTTATTAAAGGTGATTTGAAGCCAAGTCCTATTAACCT
>NW_018417654.1:0-217 GCF_002113885.1 Mizuhopecten yessoensis
TACAATAAGGTACATATAGATAGTACCGTGTACTGTACAATAGGGTACATATAGACAGTACCGTATACTGTACAATAGGGTACATATAGACAGTACCGTTTAATGTACAATAAGGCACATATAGACTGTACCGTACACTGTACAATAAGGTACATCTAGACAGTACCTTTTGCTGTACAATAAGGTACATATAGATAGTACCGTGTACTGTACAATA
>NW_018417655.1:0-217 GCF_002113885.1 Mizuhopecten yessoensis
AGACGACGAAGAGATCCGCTCCGTCGATTTTACCAGACTCTATCCGTAAGTGAACAAATATTGTGAATATCCTACGGGACACCCACAGATAATTACAACTTGCCCGTGAAGTGCAACAACAAACTGAGGTTTCCTCTGTGCTGCAGGTGTGCCGTCGAAGAAAACCAGGAACGGCGTTCTTGTACCGACGGAGAGCGTGCCATCTTGGGAACCTGGT
>NW_018417656.1:0-217 GCF_002113885.1 Mizuhopecten yessoensis
AATTTCTTGGAGTTTCAATTTGTTCACATGGCAAGCGTATCACACTTTGCTTGTTAAAGTACGTATTTACTGTTGTGAGCTAGTACCATTGTAACGAATTTATCAGATTCAGGCCTTAGTACACATTGAAATATATGTGTAAACAACTCCTTTAACCATTTATATCGTAAACTGCTTTTGTGAATCCGTACGAATCGCTTTCGCAGTGTGATCAATG
>NW_018417657.1:0-217 GCF_002113885.1 Mizuhopecten yessoensis
ATTGGATGCACATTTATGCAAACTGGTGGCCTGTCCTGCTTTTTTTCTAAACTCCTATTCATCAAAAAGCACCGCAGAGGTTTATTCTGTAAACACTGTGTCCACTCCCGATGCTCCTGAATGCGTGAAAGACTTCTGGGAATTTGAGGCCGAATACAACATGTAACTACAAAAATAATAGTAAATTACTACGATATTCATCTTTATTGCATTTAGC
>NW_018417658.1:0-217 GCF_002113885.1 Mizuhopecten yessoensis
AAAGCTGAAAGTAGCTGATAATTAGCTGTATTTGCTTTACAGTAAATCTAAAAACTCGTAAAAAACGACTATATTAATATCAGAAAGTATATACATGAGAAAAACAGGTATTTTTTTTCCTGATCAGGATGTCCCTCGCTCAGGACCGTAGACGTTCTAATATCTATATACTGAAGATAAAATACTTTAGACATAGTTTAATTATTGTTTCTAAATC
>NW_018417659.1:0-217 GCF_002113885.1 Mizuhopecten yessoensis
ATACTTTCCCATCCGAAGATCAACTTTTGAATAAACTTTTTGATTCCGTTGCAAAGCAAAACAAAATGAACTGGTATTATCGCAAAGATATTTCCGAACATGCGGGAACATTCATCGTCAAGGACACTCTCATTTGTTTTAAATGCAGAAAGATTTCAGAGAGATTTGTATTATCACTCAGGCACACTATTGTGTGCATCAAGAGGTCAACATAAAG
>NW_018417660.1:0-217 GCF_002113885.1 Mizuhopecten yessoensis
AGTTACCATTAATTGTTCATAAGGAGTATACCTAACTATAATATTATGAAGAACTTTTCATTACTGCTTAATTCGCTAAATTCGCTACATGTATATAAAACAAACAAAAATAGCCATGAAGAAAGAGAAGACCTATGATTCCGATTTTTCTTCATACAACAGATCAAATGCCTGAACAGTTTGAAACTGATTCCTCATTAGAGCCTTCTGTTCCTTA
>NW_018417661.1:0-217 GCF_002113885.1 Mizuhopecten yessoensis
TACTTTACTCTGCTTGTTCCAGTCTACTAAGCTGTAAATGAGTACATGGTTTGGCAATGCTAAAATTGTTGAAAGCTAGTTGTGGGGGCCGAAATGGCATCACTGGCTGTATGCTCCCCAGGGAGTTGAAAAAGATATTGGCTGTCTGCAAAGGCCCTTTAACCATGGATAATATATTGTGAACCTCTTTTAGACGACCTACAAACTAGGTTGTGAT
>NW_018417662.1:0-217 GCF_002113885.1 Mizuhopecten yessoensis
CGAATACTTTGTAGCATTAGAATCGTTAGTTGATAATTTGGTTTGGCTTTAATTTGTTAAAGATCCTTACTATTGCAATGCGTGCAGCAGATTTATTTTGGTCGCTTTTGTGTCCCGAAATAGAGGGCACCAAAGCAAATGCCCAATCCCGCAGGTGGTTCCACATTAGTCGCTTCTCTACGACACATGCAGTGGGTAACAGCAGCTGTATTCTCGT
>NW_018417663.1:0-217 GCF_002113885.1 Mizuhopecten yessoensis
TGTATGTATGTACTTATGTATGTATGTATGTACTTATGTATGTATTATGTATGTATGTATGTATGTATGTATGTACGTAGTACGTACTTATGTACTTACTTATGTTGTATGTATGTATTTACGTATGTACGTACATATATGTATGTATGTATGTAAGTACTTATGTATGTACGTATGTACGTATGTACGTATGTATGTATGTATGTATGTATGTATG
>NW_018417664.1:0-217 GCF_002113885.1 Mizuhopecten yessoensis
TAGATTTTTCATGCCCAGCAATTTTAACTGTTTCCAAGCTGTGACTCAGAAACTAGATCCCCAGGATCAATTCTAATATCATGACATCGGGATCTCAACCGTTTCACAGTTATGACTTGGGGGTTAAGTCTACAAGAGTGGGGGCCGACCCTGGGGTCAATTCTAATATGACTGCATTCATCTGTTTATGCCCAACAATTGTATATATAGTTTTGGG
>NW_018417665.1:0-217 GCF_002113885.1 Mizuhopecten yessoensis
CTTTTGTGTACATCAGAAGTAGTTCGCGGTCGCATAAAGATAACATTACACGGCTTTGAAGTCCGGAGTCGCTCCTCCGTAATATTCAAAGAACGGGCATCAGCCTAGCGATTGGTCAGGTGGTTTTTGTTTTTACCTGAGACCAATCAAATCGCTAGCCGCGTGCCTTCAATGCTATGACATATTCCAGGGGTGCAGAGAGCGAAAGTGAGCGGAA
>NW_018417666.1:0-217 GCF_002113885.1 Mizuhopecten yessoensis
CCTGTGATCAACCCTTGTTAGGGTAGCCGAATCTTGGTTATAACAGTGTTGCATTTTGGGGGCGAAACTTAAAAAACGGAGGGAGGAATATATAGTGGAATCTGCAGACTTAGTAGTTTCCAACGAGTGAGAAAACCTACTGTGGTTGTGGAAGAAACAAATGTGTCAAATTGTCCTTTGGTAGTTATGATATTCAAGGAACGCCACTGTTTTAAAA
>NW_018417667.1:0-217 GCF_002113885.1 Mizuhopecten yessoensis
CTGTACTGTAGTCACTATAATCAAACACTGAGTACTTATATAACTCTACTGTTTTCACTATAATCTAACACTGAATACTTATATAACTGTAATGTTGTCACTATAATCAAACACTTGAAACTTATAAAACTGTACTGTTGTCACTATAATCAAACACAGTACTTATAAAACTGTAATGTTGTCACTATAATCAAACACTGAGTACCTATATAACTGT
>NW_018417668.1:0-217 GCF_002113885.1 Mizuhopecten yessoensis
TACACCGACAACAACCCGTCACTGATGCATCGACAATTATTCGTCACTGATACATCGACAACAACTCGTCACTGATACAACGACAACAACTCGTCGCTGATACATCAACAACAACTTGTCACTGATACATGGACAACAACCCGTCACTAATACATCGACAACAAATTATCATTGATACATCGACAACAACTCGTCACTGATACATCAACATCAACTT
>NW_018417669.1:0-217 GCF_002113885.1 Mizuhopecten yessoensis
GAAATCATACCCTAGACAGAGAAATCGTACCCTTGGACCTAGATGTGACAGAGAAATCATACCCTCGAAGGTGACACAGAAGTCATACCCGAGGAAGTGACAGAAAAATCATACCCTAGAAGGTGACAGAGAAATCCTACTCTAGAGAATGACAGAGAAATCATACCCTTGAGGGTGACAGAGAAATCAAAACATTGGGGGGGGGGGGGGGGGGGAA
>NW_018417670.1:0-217 GCF_002113885.1 Mizuhopecten yessoensis
ATTGTCAGGTATTGGACGACACACGTGGAACATTCAAAGTGAGAAACTCTCCTGCATTAATACCTTCTATAATTATTTTTCAGGATAATGAGGTGTGTTTTTGCATATTTTCAATTAAAATAAATAAAAAAGTATCTTATTTGAATTTCAAAATTGCCAAATCCCTGTACCTATTTGGACAATAGAACATGTTTAAAGTTAAAGAGTTTGAATTTCA
>NW_018417671.1:0-217 GCF_002113885.1 Mizuhopecten yessoensis
AAAAGAATATGAAATTCTGTCCTATGAATATCTGGGCTTTTTACAAAGAACACACACTGAAAATAGTTTATGTAAATACAGTGAACATAAAAACAACATGACATCCATGAATGAGACTGTAAAAGACGCCATGGACTCAATAAGGGACATTCCTACTTCAAAGGATCCAGTTTCTGAGGAAATTGACAATTCTGTGAAAGTAAGGAAGAGTAGTGTA
>NW_018417672.1:0-217 GCF_002113885.1 Mizuhopecten yessoensis
GCTCCAAGTCAATATCGGTTTTTATCGGTGGACACGTGATGCATTTCTGGCCAATCAGTTGTCGGGAATAATATGAAAAAATAATAAACCTTATTAGTGGTAGCTAATGATATCGCTAGAAACGCTACATTAAGTGGACGTGCATGTTACGATGCTTGCATGCACTTTGTTAATTAACATAGTACTAATTAATAGAACGATTACACTTTGGCATATA
>NW_018417673.1:0-217 GCF_002113885.1 Mizuhopecten yessoensis
TCAGGGTCAGTGTGTAGGTGTATAGTGACAATAATTATGATATAACACTTGGTTTCAGGGTCCGTGTGTAGGTGTATAGTGACAATAATAGTGATATCAGACATGGTTTCAGGGTAAGTGTGTTGTGACAATAATTGGGATATAAGACATGGTTTCATGGTCAGTGTGTAGATGTATTGTGACAATAATTGGGATATAAGACATGGTTTCAGGGTCA
>NW_018417674.1:0-217 GCF_002113885.1 Mizuhopecten yessoensis
GTTTAATACACTTGACTACACACGTCGTTTATAATAAATGTTTAGAACAATAAACTACACACATCGTTTATAGTAAATGTTTAGTACAATAGACAACACACATCGTTTATAGTAAATGTTTAGTACACTAGACTACACACATCGTTGATAGTAAATGTTCAGTACACTACAATACACACATCGTTTATAGTAAATGTTTATACATTACACTACACAC
>NW_018417675.1:0-217 GCF_002113885.1 Mizuhopecten yessoensis
AAACGTTTTTACCCCTTTCTGATTTAAATATAATGGTTTCTACGTTCTATAGTGGATTATTTGTTTATATCAAGTCATACATGATTTTCAAAGAAACTGTATTTTGGGCGCGACAAATGCCGCTAACGAAACTTCAGTTCATTTTACCTATAACGAAGAACCTGAACTTATGTTGTGTTCAGCGACGGAGTCTTAACCGTCGTGTTGGTCGCTTAGA
>NW_018417676.1:0-217 GCF_002113885.1 Mizuhopecten yessoensis
TGACTATCTGTCCCCGAGGTTTGCTGGAGGACTATCAGTCCCCGAAGTTTACTGGAGGATTATCAGTCCCCGAGGTTTACTTGAGAACTATCAGTCCCCGAGGTTTGCTAGAGGATTATCAGTCCCCGAGGTTTTCCGGAGAACTATCAGTCCCCGAGATTTGCCGGAGAACTATCAGTCCCCGAGGTTTACTGGAGGATTATCAGTCCCCGAGGTT
>NW_018417677.1:0-217 GCF_002113885.1 Mizuhopecten yessoensis
TATGTTTAGTGGCACCTTCGCAATTCTTATTAAGGTAGTATAGACGCGAATAAATTTGCTGTTCTCTGAAAATAGAAATTATGAAATAAAACTGTTTTTTTTTTCTTTTGCTTTTAAACAAAATCTAAACATTTGAATTTTACTCGTGTACGAAAAGATATTACGTTTAATTAAAATGTGCGACATGTGCTAATTTCGTAATGCAACAAAATTTCAA
>NW_018417678.1:0-217 GCF_002113885.1 Mizuhopecten yessoensis
GGGGGGGGTGTAAAACCAGCTATTTCATCACCTTGGCGTTAACACATCGTTATACTCTAACCATTTGTCCAGAAAAAGTTGGTGTAAAGCTATAAAGGGAGTTAGCGATTAATTGAGGGAAACGCAAGAAATTTTGAAGAAATGTAGCGAATGGGATTGATATATGTTAGCGTTAACAATTACATGTATGTAACTTGCTTAATCGATGTGCAACGTG
>NW_018417679.1:0-217 GCF_002113885.1 Mizuhopecten yessoensis
GCTAGGAGCCAAACCCATTCTTGACAGTCTAACGGTCACTGTATATTGTGTTACATGCATTGTAAAATTGTATATTATCCTAATTATTGTGATGAGAAATTGCAGTCATATGTATACAGTGTACATAATTGCATACGTGCCTTCCATATTTTTTTTCATTCCGTAATATTGCTCAACAAATTGTACCAAATCGCACAGTTGTGCGGAGAGAAGCGCA
>NW_018417680.1:0-217 GCF_002113885.1 Mizuhopecten yessoensis
AGAGTGTCACAAATCACAGGTACAATATATAAATGAATACTGTTTTATTAACTCTCTCCAACATTATTTACAATTGAAATTATGCATCTTATATTCACTTACATGCTGATATGTACTTCCAATAGCATACCAGATACATTCCATACATTAGACATTTAACACTACCGTTGATATCATTAACTTATCCACTTTTCATTTTTAAATGAATTATACTTCA
>NW_018417681.1:0-217 GCF_002113885.1 Mizuhopecten yessoensis
ATGTGGATTTTGTCATTATTATTTTCATTGCATTTGAAACTGTTCATTATTTAAAAAATAAGTCTGTAACTACTTTGCACTGCACGGGACAACAATTCTATTGTCGAAGTACTTTGGTTTGGATATATATATAGAGTCAGCTATTTTTATTCAAATCATGTATGTACATAAGAGATAAGATGGCACCCGGGTATGTTGACGTGTATAGGCCGCGGAG
>NW_018417682.1:0-217 GCF_002113885.1 Mizuhopecten yessoensis
TTTACTCAGACTGTCTATATCAAACCCCCATGATGTTTTACTCAGGCTGTCTATATATAAAATCATGGGGGCCTGAGGTTTTACTCAGGCTGTATACATCAAACATCATGGGGGCCTGAGGTTTTACTCAGGCTGTCTATGTCAAACATCATGGGGGCCTGAGGTTTTACTCTGGCTGTCTATATCAAACATCATGGGGGCCTGAGGTTTTACTCAG
>NW_018417683.1:0-217 GCF_002113885.1 Mizuhopecten yessoensis
ATTCAGATATAGGGTAGTTATACCTGAGTGTGGCTCAAGGTACATGTAACTCAGTGAACTATTAGTATAATTAGTGATTGTGACCAGGCATCTCAGTGGTTTATAGTATAAATAGAGTGTGTGACCAGATATATCAATGATCTGTAAATAGAGTTTATGAGTGACCACGTATCCCCAATTGCATGATCGTAAGAGGCGACTAAAATTGGGACCTTAT
>NW_018417684.1:0-217 GCF_002113885.1 Mizuhopecten yessoensis
ATGACTATAGATTTCACGTTCTATACTCTCTAATAACATTCCTACGTAGTAGCATTGCCTGGAGATATGCACCCTTGTAATAAATGTACGCCTGTTCCTGGTTCCCTTACTTATACAAATATGGGTAGAAGGATAGTGTTACTAGGTATTTGCCAGTTTCTTTGTATAATTGATTATTAACATGTATTTCACCTGTATGTTCACCTGTGGATAATTG
>NW_018417685.1:0-217 GCF_002113885.1 Mizuhopecten yessoensis
CCTTTGAAAGGAAAATAGGCGACTGTGAGGAACGAGCAGTTTACTATAAAGTAGGAGCAATTTACTGTAAAGAACGAACAAGATACTGTAAAAAAAATAACGATTTACTGTGAAGAACGAACAAGATACTGTAAAAAAACCGATTTACTCTGAAGAACGAACAAGATACTGTAAAAAAATAACGATTTACTGTAAAGAAAGAGCGATTTACCGTAAA
>NW_018417686.1:0-217 GCF_002113885.1 Mizuhopecten yessoensis
AGAGTCCTTTCACAGATTACTGTTGTAACAAATGGTGAACCGCTTCGTGTAGATCACCAGGTATCAAAGGAGACATAAGGGATCACTGACAAGATTCGCAGAGAATGCATGTAAAGTCAATAGTTAATCAATAAATGGATCTAGTAGATCACGACTTCTTGTATATATATGGCATGTAATGAAACAAAATGACATGGATCATGTTTTACATCATCAT
>NW_018417687.1:0-217 GCF_002113885.1 Mizuhopecten yessoensis
TACCAGTCCAACACGACATACAGTATTGTGTACACACTGATCATTTCACAAACAATATACAGAACTGTGTAGGCTCTGATCAGTCCAACACGACACACAGTATTGTGTACACACTAACCAGTCCAACATGATATACAGTATTGTGTACACACTGACCAATCCAACACAACATACAGACCTGTGTACACACTTGCCAGTCTAACACAATATACAGAAC
>NW_018417688.1:0-217 GCF_002113885.1 Mizuhopecten yessoensis
CGCCATAGACAGGCCTTCCAAATATTGATAACGGGACATGGAGAGAACGAAATATTTCCCGACATTGTTACATGACTTGTTTGGGTTTCACAGATACATATACATTACGTCTCTGGGTTTCAAGACCTGCACACGCGACGGTATGGCGTCGAAACGATAACGACGTCTCTATCAATTTTGCCTGAAACTAGCGATCAAATATTTAAGCATCATCTTC
>NW_018417689.1:0-217 GCF_002113885.1 Mizuhopecten yessoensis
TTATAACATCTTACTGTGCATGCACATCTAAATATGGGGGATCAGAAAAAACAAATATATTAATATGCAAACTACGGAAAAAATATCCTTCAACAGAATTCAGATTTGTGATTGTGGTAATTAAAGTGAAGACGTAGGTCACTACTTCCTCTATTGCCCTTACTATTTAAATGAAAGGTTTGGTTTGGTTTGGTTTAGTATTGTTTAACGTCCTATC
>NW_018417690.1:0-217 GCF_002113885.1 Mizuhopecten yessoensis
TCTGTGATACCGTTTCCCTAGTGTACAATCTTCTGTGATACCATTTCCATCGTGTACAACCTTCTGTGATACCGTTTCCGTAGTGTACAACTTTCTGTGATACCATTACCTTCGTGTACAATCTTCTGTGATACCATTTCCATCGTGTACAATCTTCTGTGATACCATTTCCATCGTGTACAAACTTTTATGATACCGTTTCCCTCGTGTACACTGT
>NW_018417691.1:0-217 GCF_002113885.1 Mizuhopecten yessoensis
ACGAGACTCTGTCGGGTCGCACTATTTTTTAACAAGCAGCCCCAGAATGACCTTTTGGACAAAAGCTTTCCAAGTACTTGTGGGGTCGACCCCACATGCAAAAACGACCCCAAAAGGATGAAGTGGACAAACAATCAATCCCAGAATGTTCCTCTCCTAAGAGCGGACGGACGGACACCATTTCTTTGTAAACAAAATGACTGGCCGTGTGAAGTAA
>NW_018417692.1:0-217 GCF_002113885.1 Mizuhopecten yessoensis
AAGGTGAAGCTGAGAATGACAGTCATATCTGAGGGGTGACTGCTTGATGACAAAGTGATAATTAACACTAATATTTACAGCTGGCATGACAGGTAGTGATAATTAACACTAATATTTACAGCTGGCATGACAGGTTATCAACCTACCATGAAAATACGAAAATACACCAAGACATCCCCTGGTAAACAGGAAGTCTATCACTACAGTACATTCCCTG
>NW_018417693.1:0-217 GCF_002113885.1 Mizuhopecten yessoensis
GTAGACTGGAACAAGCGGAGTAAAGTATCTTGCTCGTGTATTAGTGAACTGAATATTTCTCCTGGAATCTGCTTCAAACTCGATAAAGGAAATGGCAAGTCTTGATGACTTATTGAAGGAAGAAATTTTGTTTTATAGCTATCAAGAATTTACACAGAAATTTAAAATGCGTACAATTTTTAGCCCACCATCATCTGATGGTGGGCTATTCAAATCA
>NW_018417694.1:0-217 GCF_002113885.1 Mizuhopecten yessoensis
TTTTGACCTTTGACCTACATCAAAGAAAACATTTGTCTGGGCTCTATCTCCTACACTACTAGTCACTTATACTTCATACTTAGTGTATGGATTGTCCTTGGTGAGGCGGTGTGTCATGATCAAAAGTATGTCACTCTGACCTACATTTTGACCTTTGACCTACATCAAAGATAAAGTTTGTCTGGGCTCTATCTCCTACACTACTAGTCACTGGAAC
>NW_018417695.1:0-217 GCF_002113885.1 Mizuhopecten yessoensis
AAAAGTTATTGCCCTTTGATTATTTCAGTATTTGATTTTTGTCCGTCAATATCCTCCTACATTTTTCAAAAGATCTCTTTACAGTATTTTTTTCTCCGGGGATTTTCTCCTACATTTTTAGCTAACCTTGCCCGAAGGGCCAAGTGAGCTTATGCCGTGTTGCGGCGTCTGTCGTCTGTCGTCCGTCGTCAATATTTTACTTTAAACTACCTCTTCT
>NW_018417696.1:0-217 GCF_002113885.1 Mizuhopecten yessoensis
TAAGTGCTCAGTACCATATCGACTGACTGTCTGAAGCGAGACGCCATTAAATGTTATCCATTGTAAGTGACATCATACTCATATTATTTTAGTCAGTGGAAGGACAAATTATGCATCTAACATTGCATCACTGAAAGAAGCGGGTACTAAATTTTCTCTGAACCAGAAATGCTTGCATCAAACGTATCTGAATTTTATTTAAGGTTAAACAAGCCCC
>NW_018417697.1:0-217 GCF_002113885.1 Mizuhopecten yessoensis
ACCCATACATCATCTCGTACACAATACCCAGGTATATAACATACCTATACATCATCTCGTACACAATACCCAGGTATATAACGTACCAATACATCATCTCGTACCCAATACTTAGGTATATAACATACCCATACATCATCTCGTACACAATACTTAGGTATATAACATACCAATACATCATCTCGTACACAATACTTAGGTATATAACATACCCATA
>NW_018417698.1:0-217 GCF_002113885.1 Mizuhopecten yessoensis
ATATATCAGATGGCTGGCTTGATGAAAAGAACGATATTTCAGTATGTGGCCTCCTGTATTTGCCAGACATCGTGAAACTTTCTATGTCGACAGCTGATCTAACTACAACTCAAAAACCCTTAAACACAGTGGCGGATCCAGAGACCTATCTGGGGGAAGGGGGGGGGGCGTGTCGATGCGGGGAAAAATCGAGGAAAATGGTGAAAATACATTAAAA
>NW_018417699.1:0-217 GCF_002113885.1 Mizuhopecten yessoensis
TTTGAGAAAGTTTGATTTATTGAAGTTTGCCTGTAACTGAGTGGTGTTCCCCACCTGAGCACATGCTTAAAGTCTGATAAAATACCATAAATGGTATCATGTGGTTCGAAGCCTTCCATAGCTTATGTTTATCATTATATTACCCAACGAATCTAAATAGAATTAATCTTATTGTGACAGAGGTCATTATTTTTTCATTGCCTCTGCCAGAAGTCGA
>NW_018417700.1:0-217 GCF_002113885.1 Mizuhopecten yessoensis
GGTTCCGCGCAGGTTCAGGGAAAGAATCGGCTTGCTGTTTCCCAAGAGGCGCCTAATGAGGGACTAGGTAATAAGCAAGAGATATAATCCATCCCTGATATGAGGTATGGATCAGGTAATTCAAACCCTCGGGATAAAATATTGAATCATATTTCATCCCTTGGGTTTGAATTACCTTATCCATACGTCACATCAGGGATGTTTTCTATTAGTCTCA
>NW_018417701.1:0-217 GCF_002113885.1 Mizuhopecten yessoensis
ATAGAAAACAGCATTATGTACATGTACGCCGAAAATGAAAACCGGAAAACAGCACTTTACATGTACTACACAGAAAATGAAAGCGAAAGTACAAAGTGTTATGAAAACCGGAAAACAGCACTATACATGTACTACACAGAAAATGAAAGCGAAAGTACAAAGTGTTTTCAAACGTAAACAGTCTACATTGACAGTAGTAGGTTCCCGTGATCAACTT
>NW_018417702.1:0-217 GCF_002113885.1 Mizuhopecten yessoensis
CATAAATCACTTGAGAAATATTAATGAAAATCAGTCGGAAGCTCCCTTTATATTCCACATACCTGGTAACTAAAACAATATTTGGGAATCTCCATAAAAAGTAAACGTGTATGTACCAGAATGTTTGGTGTAATTAAG
This sequence comes from Mizuhopecten yessoensis, assembly GCF_002113885.1. Lineage (NCBI taxonomy): Eukaryota > Metazoa > Mollusca > Bivalvia > Pectinida > Pectinidae > Mizuhopecten > Mizuhopecten yessoensis. The sequence goes on from NW_018417702.1 coordinate 139, forward strand.
TTTTCGAGATTTTTTTTAATTTTCATGTTTCTTTTCTATATTATCTTGGTAAACTTATCCCCAAACCTGCATTTAAAGT
>NW_018417703.1:0-217 GCF_002113885.1 Mizuhopecten yessoensis
TTGAAGTAAGTAATATATGTCTGCTTTATACACAATTTTATCAAACATCTAAAATGTATTTGTACCTTGATACATAGTTTTCAAATTAAGATGAATGCCGGTGTTCTTCATGAAATAAAGTGCAAAGTACTTTTATCAAAATTAAATCAGTTGAAGAAGAAATGCGACAGATTTAAATACAAGGTTGAAAAATCAAAGTAGAGGTATTTGCCATAAC
>NW_018417704.1:0-217 GCF_002113885.1 Mizuhopecten yessoensis
TGACATTTGACCTCATTACTGTAATAAAGAAAACAATTCACACAGGTGGTCTATTTAAGAAGCAGTGTACAGTAGCGTACGGTTGTCATGGTGATATTTAAATACAATGAATAACGCCTGTAATATTACATGTATCAAAATAAAAAATAAAAAATCAGCACTAAAATTGGCATATACACGATGAAGTGGACTATGTGGGCTTCATAATTTAAAAAAA
>NW_018417705.1:0-217 GCF_002113885.1 Mizuhopecten yessoensis
AGGTAGGCATCCATATTGTCGCGAGTCTCATCGAATGCTGGTAACTTAGGTCCCCGTTTCATAGACGAATCCCTTGGAGTAAGAGTACTGGGTTTCTCCTCTCCACCTCCAGCTTGTAGGATCTCCAGTTTCCACTTGTGCTCCTGTTCCATTCGTGCTTCCGCTCGTACTTCCCGCTCAGCTTCTATCTTAGCCTGTTCCAACAGTAGATTCTTCT
>NW_018417706.1:0-217 GCF_002113885.1 Mizuhopecten yessoensis
AAGAAATGCAAACACAGCGGACATGTTTGCTAACGATTGCTAATCAAGAAAAACATATTTCCGCCTCATGAAATTACCGTAAGATTTGCCATAATTGCTGTGTGCTGTTCAGGTTTTGGCAATTAAAACAGAGTGCAATATTCTTTGATTAATACTTGCGTTAACGACACCAGATATTGCCTCCAAACAGGCGGTGATCACACGAGATGCAGTTGAA
>NW_018417707.1:0-217 GCF_002113885.1 Mizuhopecten yessoensis
TATACATACAGTGTTCCTATACACACAGCGAGTCGTGTAAAAACTATAAACAACTATCGCATGTGAAAGTCCTTTTTTGTACGTCAATGAGATCGTCAAATGGTATACCATAACTTTTAAGCAATTGAAAGTAATGTTGTTATTACACAGACATATAATTTGTGTTCGTTAAGAAAGAACGAATGAGTGGGAGTACAACAGGTATTTATGTTATATA
>NW_018417708.1:0-217 GCF_002113885.1 Mizuhopecten yessoensis
AACTAGGTCCGGAAGCTAGGACGCTAAGATGCTAGAACACAATGTGATGTAAACTAGGTGAGGTAGCTAAGACGCTTAGACGCTAGAACATAATGTTATCAATGTTATGTGAACTAGGTGAGGTAGCTAAGACGCTAAGACTCTAGAACACAATGTAATGTGAACTCGGTGTGGTAGCTAGGACGCTAAGACGCTAGAACACAATGTAATGTGAACT
>NW_018417709.1:0-217 GCF_002113885.1 Mizuhopecten yessoensis
ATAAAGACAGAAAGAAATAATTTTGAAAATTAATTTCAGCTGTCTTTTAACCTATTTGTATAGATGTATTTCCCCTTTTCAAATCAGGTACACTTGTATCACATGCCCATTAATAGTGGATTTGTATTTTTACAGCACGATAAGAATAAAATACACAATGTATCACTTCTCTCAAACCTAAGCTACATATCGGCTGGCACTGTTGATAATGCTGAAA
>NW_018417710.1:0-217 GCF_002113885.1 Mizuhopecten yessoensis
ATATCTTTAGTCGACTTAACTACAAGTTATAAGACACATCATCATTTGAATGTCGACATTTCGTGATATATCAGAATTTGTCGAATTACTTTCTACGTAGAAAGACAATGTCGAGATGCGGAAACTCCATTCGAATGACGTATAACCGTATATTTAATTTGTTATTGTGTTAGAGGGATTACCGGAAAATGTAATACATGTTTTCAAGTTATTTTAC
>NW_018417711.1:0-217 GCF_002113885.1 Mizuhopecten yessoensis
CATAGTTTTTCCGTTGATTTATTTTTCAATTTTCCCAAAAATATATATAAAAAAAATGTTGATAGTTTAAGGAGTCAAACTTAAAATTCATTACTTACTTTTGGGAAACGGGAAACGTTACATTATGGAACAGCAATTAGAAAAAAAGAGATGAAAATAGAGTGTACATTCTCTATTGAACAATTTGTCTCTTCAGCTAAGCTTAGATTTAAATGTT
>NW_018417712.1:0-217 GCF_002113885.1 Mizuhopecten yessoensis
ATATACATGTATCGAGCACCATTGAGTACAATCACATTCTCAGTGACAATTAAAAAAACGTACATTGTAGATAAAGAGCATCACTCTTCTTACCCTTGTTCTTAAATTCTGACTTGTCCTTTGTGTTTTTTTCATTAAAGCTTGTACTCCCGGGTATTATGGCAGCCATTGTAATCAGACTTGTTTGTTCAACTGTAAAGACAACCGATGTATGCAA
>NW_018417713.1:0-217 GCF_002113885.1 Mizuhopecten yessoensis
GGACACTCCTTTCCCTGTGCAAACCGAATGTAGTTCACATCCGGCGCACTTTCGTCTCCATTCTTCTGTAGTGTATGCGAATAAGACCCAAAGTGATCGCACGAAAGGGGCCAGTGTGCCGGTTTCAAACATTCAAAACAAATATGTGTTCCACACGAACAGGTGATATTCGCCCGTTGTCCCATAGCGTTCTTCTCACATTTGATTGCACGTCCAC
>NW_018417714.1:0-217 GCF_002113885.1 Mizuhopecten yessoensis
CACACCCCTGATGTGGTCAGTGTATGCTAACGTATCTCAAACACTTGATGTGGTCAGTGTATGCTGGTGTATCTCACACACCTGATGTGGTCAGTACTAGTGTAAGCTAGCGTATCTCAAACACTTGATGTGGTCAGTGTATAATAGCGTATCTCAAACACTTGATGTGGTTAGTGTATGCTAGCTTATCTCACACACCTGATGTGGTCAGTGTATG
>NW_018417715.1:0-217 GCF_002113885.1 Mizuhopecten yessoensis
CATCGTATGTAGTCACATGTACCCAGGGCCTATATCATGTAGTACCTCGTATGTACCCAAGGCCTATATCATGTAGTACATCGCATGTACCCAGGCCCTATAACATATAATATAACGTTATATCCATGGTCTATATCAGGTAGTACATGGTCTGTGTCCAGGGCCTATATCATGTAGTACATGGTCTGTGTCCAGGGCCTATATATTGTAGTACATG
>NW_018417716.1:0-217 GCF_002113885.1 Mizuhopecten yessoensis
CATTGCTTTTAGATCGTGTTCCGATTACGGGACTTCGTTAAGCCTAAGTCTGTGCGAGGGATAAATCAACTTATCAATTAATTAATAGCACACGAATTAAGAGTATCGTATTAAAAACAACTAATTTAAAGAAATGTATCTCTCTTTTTGCCGCACGGGTATAGATTTAACGTTCTAGGTCATATTACTTTGCTCTATTTGTTGCGAGTTTATAACC
>NW_018417717.1:0-217 GCF_002113885.1 Mizuhopecten yessoensis
AAGTTTTTTTCATTGCTAGCTTGTAAGTACTGGAGTCACATGATGAGATATTAATATCATACGCAATGTTCCTAATATGTTTGAATTATATTATAAACTTTGCGGTCCAGAATATAAAATCATGGACAGGGTAACTTACTTTCGGTTAAGCTTTTCGCCTTTGTTAATACCAACTTAAATGTAAAATGTTTATATTTTATTCTGATTTGTTAATTTT
>NW_018417718.1:0-217 GCF_002113885.1 Mizuhopecten yessoensis
AATCCAAGAAATATCTGTCAAGTACTTGTACTTGTTTTGTCACGCAAGGTAACCTGATTTATGACAAGCAGGCCATATGCTTGCTAAATTAATTTTATTCCTGAAAGGTAGGATTAGCTTCCAATGCAAAATTTTGAATTATTCAATACTTACATTCAAGAAATTCAAATCTTTTAAAAGAGACTCAGCATCATCTCTCATAATCACATCTTGTCTT
>NW_018417719.1:0-217 GCF_002113885.1 Mizuhopecten yessoensis
ATGCTAATTATTGTTGTGCAATTTACCACTACTTTGTGTGTCTTTCAGACCGTGTTCATTGCTGCATAAACATATCTTAAAGTAAACGGAACAGAGTCCCATTTACTTCTTGTTTCTCGCACTGTCCCAGTCTACATCAATATTGACGGGGTCATTGATATGTTTTTGAACGTATATTTAATTTATGCAGTAATGAATATAAGAACCTTAAAATACA
>NW_018417720.1:0-217 GCF_002113885.1 Mizuhopecten yessoensis
GAAATGACACAAATAAGCCACCATAATTTGCTGTGTTTACTTACGACAATAAAATATAACATAGCACCAGACAATTACTACACTATCATCAGTATACGACAGTAATAGCCTATAGTAGGATGTTGTGTCAGTCCTGACGAACCTTTTATAAAGGGTAGCTATTAGACTTTAACAGCGTTTTGACGCGAGTCACAACAATTTATATACATATATAACG
>NW_018417721.1:0-217 GCF_002113885.1 Mizuhopecten yessoensis
CAAAGACATCTTACATTGGGAATCTTATACACTGTGATTATACACCACAGGTATAAGGCGTCAAACACATCTCACACTGTGGATCTTATACACTGTGATTATACAGCACAGGTAAGGCGTCAAGCACATCTTACACTGAGGATCTTACCAGTTGTTGAAAACATTACGCACTTCGGTGTTGTTTTGAATTTTAAATTATGTACATCGGACAGAACTG
>NW_018417722.1:0-217 GCF_002113885.1 Mizuhopecten yessoensis
AATACATCGAAGTACATGTTTTATAGAACAGAAAAGGAAACAAAACAAGTGTCGTGATACTTATGTAAATTTGCTACCTGCTTAATAATCAACTTTTCAACACTAGCTATACGAATGAAGTAATATTACCAGTTGATAAGGGCAATGCTAGTCGTCGCGGGTATAGACGATTATGATAGCTAGGTCGTGATTATGCTCCAAGACAACAAAACATATG
>NW_018417723.1:0-217 GCF_002113885.1 Mizuhopecten yessoensis
TTGTTATGGGTGTAGAATTGGTGTAGAGTTGGAATGGGTGTAGAGGTGGTGTAGAGTTAGTGTAAAGTGTGAAGTTGGTGTAGAGTTGTTATGGGTGTAGAGTTGGTATGGTGTAGTTTTGGTATGGGTGTAGAGTTGATGTAGAGTTGGTATGGGTGTAGAGTAGGTGTAAAGTTGTTGTAGAGTTGGTGTAGAGTGAAGAGTTGGTATGGGTGTA
>NW_018417724.1:0-217 GCF_002113885.1 Mizuhopecten yessoensis
AAAGTTTCAACCGAACGTTTCACAAATGCTTTTCGAATGAAAGATGTAGACGCAAGTGCTACGGAAACGCTACGGAAACGCTGAGTTATAGTTATGCGTTGACAGTTCATCTATGACTGAAATCAAACACTACAAATGACAGCGTCGACAAAACAAATACCAATCGAAATATGCAATACGAACTGACAAAAAAATATGGCATTGTTACGTCCTCAAC
>NW_018417725.1:0-217 GCF_002113885.1 Mizuhopecten yessoensis
TCCTTTGAAAGCGGGAGCTCAAATTTGCTCTAGTTCATGATTGTGCTGCTTGTAATTGTTTTCTGCACTTGTTTCAAAACACTGTTGATCAAGGTCTGATATTTTTCATGTTATGGAGATATAACACACAAGAAACAGAGTGTACTCTAAATAAACTGTGAAGCGGTTTATCATGAGAGTACACTCCGTTTTTTTGTGTTATATCTCCATAACATGA
>NW_018417726.1:0-217 GCF_002113885.1 Mizuhopecten yessoensis
TTCTTATGTGTTTAGCTGGCCCATTGGTGTATGTATCTACATTCTGACCTGTTTAGCCGCCCATTGGTATATGTATCTACATTCTGACCTGTTGAGCTGGCCCATTGGTATATGTACCGACATTCTGACCTGTTTAGCTGGCCCATTGGTATATGTTCCGATATTCTCACCGGTTTAGCTGGCCCATTGGTGTATGTACCGACATTCTGACCTGTTT
>NW_018417727.1:0-217 GCF_002113885.1 Mizuhopecten yessoensis
GCCAAAACATACTAGAGCTTTGAAACAGAGGGCCAAAACATACTACAGCTTTAATACAGAGGGCCAACACGTACTACAGCTTTGAAACAGAGGGACAAAACATACTACAGCTTTGAAACAGAGGGACAAAACAAAGTACAGCTTTGATACAGAGGGACAAAGCATACTACAGCTTTGATACAGAGCGACAAATCATACTACAGCTTTGAAACAGAGG
>NW_018417728.1:0-217 GCF_002113885.1 Mizuhopecten yessoensis
GTCCACTGGAGGTATTATCACGAAGAAGCTGTATTTGATCGTGTATTAGATGGAGGGATTCAAGTACAGACAGTGAACTGAAGGTATTATCTCGAAGAACAGCTATTTGATCGTGTGATAGATGGAGGGATTCAATTACAGACAGTGCACTGAAGATATTATCGTGAAAAAACTGTATTTGATTGTGTGATAGATGGAAGGTTTCAAGTACAGAAAG
>NW_018417729.1:0-217 GCF_002113885.1 Mizuhopecten yessoensis
TTCCTACAGGTAAATCACTCAGTTCAGACTTCCTACAGGTAAATCACTCGGTTCAGACTTCCTACAGGTAAATCTTCAGTGTTTAGTACCAGATAGAGGCACTCAGTTCAGACTTCCTACAGGTAAATCACTCACTTCCTACAGGTAAATCTTCAGTGTTTAGTACCAGATAGAGACATTAAGTTCAGACTTCCTACAGGTAAATCTTCAGTGTTGA
>NW_018417730.1:0-217 GCF_002113885.1 Mizuhopecten yessoensis
TTAAAGAAGGAAAATGATATTTCACATTAAGACTGCCTTAGAAAATGAAATTTGTCAGATTAACATTATATAAACACGATAATGAAATTCGTTGTAATTCACAAAATGTCTCTCATCCATGACTATCGCAAGGATGGAATATTTGCTAAATGTTGAACAGATATGGAAATAGTAAGTCAATAAAAATCTCAAGTGCCTGGCTATTAACTCATTCACC
>NW_018417731.1:0-217 GCF_002113885.1 Mizuhopecten yessoensis
TCAAATAGATCATAAATACCATACAAAAACAGTTCAATGCTTAAGCAATCGCAAGGAAGAGGGAGACAACAAAAAACGAAAACTACACTTATGATAAGTCATGGTCCTATTTTGTACTATGTAGACCGATACATAATTATGTAGCTTATAGCAGACATAATAGCATTCCTTTGTTAATTCAAATTACAAAACTGTTAATTAAATCAATAAAGATAGC
>NW_018417732.1:0-217 GCF_002113885.1 Mizuhopecten yessoensis
GACATCACCAGCTAGTGTCACACAGACATTACCAGCTAGTGTCATTTAGACAATATCAGCTAGTGTCACAGACATTACCAGCTAATGACACACATACATTACCAGCTAATGACACACAGACACTACCAGCTAGTGTCACAAAGACATTATCAGCTAGTGGCATACATACATTACCAGCTAGTGTCACACAGACATTACCAGCCAGTGTCACATATAC
>NW_018417733.1:0-217 GCF_002113885.1 Mizuhopecten yessoensis
TTACCAGAATTAGAGAATGATCACATCCTTCCAAATTCACGGGAAATGGAGTTGTTAAACGCCATGAAGGGTGTACCAAACAGAAAAGATAAATTGTTGATTGACAACATATATGCAGTTGGGGCTTTAAATAAACAACGACTTTCAGAGAAACATCAAGCTGTATTGACTCAATTTCTTGGATGTCATCATTTTGAATATCTGATATTCAAACGAA
>NW_018417734.1:0-217 GCF_002113885.1 Mizuhopecten yessoensis
TTCAACTTTCCTGACTCTCCCGTCTTCACTAGGAAAAGTTCTCTCCACAATGCCCATCGGCCACTCGTTACGACTACAGTTCTGATCCTTCATGAGAACCACATCACCAGACTTAACATCGAGACAGTCCTTAGTCCACTTTTTACGAGTCTGGAGAGTTTGCAAATACTCTGTTCTCCACCTACACCAGAATTCCTCTGCAAGAACTTGTGCATGC
>NW_018417735.1:0-217 GCF_002113885.1 Mizuhopecten yessoensis
AATTTACATTTCATCTTATAACGTTATACTGTTTGTTACATTGAAATGCTTAAAGATACCATCATTTTCACTCTTAATTTCTTCTGATTATAGGAAACTTCAAACATCAAACGCATATCTGACAGTAGTTTAATGGTTATTTTATTTGACTGGAATTTAGTTTAGTTTAGTATTGTTTTACGTCCTATCAACAGCCATGGTTATTTAAGGACGGCCT
>NW_018417736.1:0-217 GCF_002113885.1 Mizuhopecten yessoensis
GATTCCTCAGTTTGGAAATTTGTGATATCAAAGTTTTACTTTCTGTACAAAGAATTTACGTATTAAACGTGTTGCAACGTTACAAGACCGACTGGTCCCTTTGTCAAGCTTTGGCTGATTGAGCGGTTTGAATTTTTTACCCGTACAACGATGTGACGAAATTGTATATTTGTTATGTCACTCGACCCGGCATGTTTCGCCTAACGATAGGGATCGT
>NW_018417737.1:0-217 GCF_002113885.1 Mizuhopecten yessoensis
TATCTTGCTGTGTTTTATTTAATTAAGGATTATAACGTGGTGCAATACAAAATAAAAGTAAGTTTAATTGTAGTACGACACATTTATGCGTAATGCGTTATTTGGGTGTCTTTGCCGCATTGGATAGCACGCACGACTTTCACCAAGGCAGCCAGGGTTCGATTCCTCAATCGGTCATGAAAATGTATTGGGTCGACTGCCCGACCACGTGTTTTTT
>NW_018417738.1:0-217 GCF_002113885.1 Mizuhopecten yessoensis
ATTATGCAGTAGCAGTACCAACAAGGAATCAGACAGCTAAGACTAGAAGACCAACTATGATCGCCGCATTCGTGGAGCTGTATTAGAGGAATGAGACAGAGTGCTTGTAAAGATTGTTTCGTTCGAGGGAAAGCATAAACTGGCAAATAGATGGGAGGAAGATCCACATACCGTCATTTCTAGACCAAACAAGGACGTTCCAGTTTATGTGGTGAGG
>NW_018417739.1:0-217 GCF_002113885.1 Mizuhopecten yessoensis
TTCATATGTTTTATGTTGGCTATCACTCATATATAAAGCGACTGGAAAACAAGAAATCAATGTTAGTATTTTAGCAATGTCAATTTACTGTCCAGTGTGGTCAATATGATGCGCAGCTAATGTACCTTCGATCGGGAAATTTGCTTTATTCAATATTACCAAATAAATGTAGTCCGTAGTTTGGCAGGAAATTAATGAAATCCATTGCAGCATATTA
>NW_018417740.1:0-217 GCF_002113885.1 Mizuhopecten yessoensis
GTCGAAATACTCCATCAATTACAAAAGACAGATAAGTCGATCGCGTGCAAACCATGCGAGACTAAAGGAAATGAGAATGTCCCGGCGAAGTTTTGGTGTAAACATAACAACACTTATTTTTGTACAGATTGCAAAATTAACGTTCATGATTTGCTTCATGAAGAATGTGAACCGCAAGACATTTCTGAAATAAACGTGTCGGCTTTACTACAACAGA
>NW_018417741.1:0-217 GCF_002113885.1 Mizuhopecten yessoensis
TATACCTAGAGAACGTAGATATTGTAAAAAGTGTAACTTCCCCTCTGAAGTAGAGGACGAATTTCATTGTTTATTGGTCTATTCTTAATTCCAAAATCTCAGATCTCGTTTTATCAAAATCTATTATTGGAAAAAACCCATCTGTGTTTAAAGTCGTCCAGTTATTGAGTGACCATAATATTAAAGAATTGTGTATACTAGGAAAATTCATATATGA
>NW_018417742.1:0-217 GCF_002113885.1 Mizuhopecten yessoensis
TTCAAGGTTGCATGAAAATTGTCGTTTTACACAAATAAATGCCACGAATCTTGACTATTGTGATAAACAGGATAAAAAAGATCTTACACTCGTTTTCATTTTGTATGAAATTTATGAAACTCATCACAAATTTTTCATTTGAGCTCGCCAGAGGCTTACTAAATTGAAAAAATCTTAAGACTTGTTTCATAAATCTCATATGAAATGGAAACTCATG
>NW_018417743.1:0-217 GCF_002113885.1 Mizuhopecten yessoensis
AGTGGTTTACAGTAAGTCAACTAGAAGAGGTTAACAGTAAGTTAACTAGAAGTGGTTAACAGTGAGTCAATTAAAAGTGGTTAACAGTAAGTCAACTAGAAGTGGTTTACAGTGAATCAACTAGAAGTGGTTAACAGTGAGTCAACTAAAAGTAGTTAACACTAAGTCAACTAGAAGTGGTTAACAATAAGTTAACTAGAAGTGGTTAACAATAAGT
>NW_018417744.1:0-217 GCF_002113885.1 Mizuhopecten yessoensis
TATATGAAACGGAAGGCAATTATATACAACTATATGCAAAAGTATTATTATGAATATTGTAAACAATTAATTATTTCGCAACAATTATAGAAGAATTGTAATTATTTTATTGTTAACTATCTATAATTTAAAAAATAAAGTTCTTTCTGTTCAAATGTCTCCATCAGAATACGACAGCGGCTTTGTTATAAGAATTTTAGAAGGTATACATGTCGTG
>NW_018417745.1:0-217 GCF_002113885.1 Mizuhopecten yessoensis
TATGTACATGGCATTGGCATTTTTTTAATATCTGCTTATGATATCGGATGAAAATGATGACATATGATAATGATGGCTGATGATGGTGATGATGATAATGTTGATGATGTCATATGAAGTCAGATGAGAATATTAAGAATACTATCTTATATGATGATGATGTTGATGATGTTGATGATGTTGATGATGTCATATGATGTCATATGATGTCAGATGA
>NW_018417746.1:0-217 GCF_002113885.1 Mizuhopecten yessoensis
TGTGTTCTGTTTGTAGTGGGACTGTGCTTCCAACGGCATCATTTAAAGTGCCACCTCACTTGAATGTTACAGCGCAGATACCGACGACTTCAAGGATCGAACTCCGGCCGCCTGCGTGGAAGGCCGAAGTATTAACCACTTGACCAATCCGCCCTATATGGTATGGCAAGCGCATTGCTCCAGCTTGTCTGGTTTTCGATCATATTCTTTCATATTA
>NW_018417747.1:0-217 GCF_002113885.1 Mizuhopecten yessoensis
CAGACATGAAACTGACATGAGTATAGCTTTACAGCATCATGATTGCTCCTCTTGCCCCTCTCTCTCTTTCTCTCTCTCGCTCTCTCTCACTTTCATTCTCACTCTCTTCTCTTCCCTTCTCTTCTCTTCTCTTCTCCTCTCTTCTCTTCTTTTCTCTTCTCTTCTCTTCTTTGACTTTGAAAATGGAGGTTGTGCCTTTCTTGAGTAGAGCTTGGGC
>NW_018417748.1:0-217 GCF_002113885.1 Mizuhopecten yessoensis
TATTCCGTTTTGAGGGTGCAAGTGAACTAATCTACAGCAAGAACATTTTATAACACCGTGGATTTTTTAACGGATGGACATGCTATTCTGATCAGGGAGATTTTCGGGAATCCTGGCACCAACACGATTATAATTTCCATCAATACCTCACTCATCAAAATGGGTTTTACTCAATGTATCGCAATTGAAGTCAACGTTGTTTTCGTATGTGGAAGAG
>NW_018417749.1:0-217 GCF_002113885.1 Mizuhopecten yessoensis
AATGATGTCGTATGTTATCACAGAACCTATTAAACACATGACACTTTTTGTTACAGGTTCCAGCTAGTAATACTGTCGTATGTTATCACAGAACCTATTAAACACACAATACTGTATGTTACAGGTAACTTAGGGAATGAGCAATGATGGATACTTATAGAGAAGATGTACCGTCTTACCTAGGGAATGAGCAATGATGGATACTTATAGAGAAGAT
>NW_018417750.1:0-217 GCF_002113885.1 Mizuhopecten yessoensis
TTGTGTAATAAGACATACCTGTACTGTGGGTAGATATATCTGTGTCTAGTGTTATAAGACATACCTGTACTGTGGGTAGATATAACTGTGTATCAGGTCATAAGATATACAGTATTAGGTAATAAAACATACATGTACTGTAGGTTGATATAGCTGTGTTTTAGATAATAAAACATACCTGTACTGTAGGTAGGTATAACTGTGTATTAGATAATAA
>NW_018417751.1:0-217 GCF_002113885.1 Mizuhopecten yessoensis
ACATGTGTATACTGTTATAGACAGGTGTTACACATGTGTATACTGTTATAGACAGGTATAACACATGTGTATACTGTTAAAGACAGGTATTACACATGTATATACTATCACAGAAATGTATTACACATGTGTATACTGTTATAGACAGGTATTACACATGTATATACTACCGCAGATAGGTATTACACATGTGTATACTGTTATAGACAGGTATCAC
>NW_018417752.1:0-217 GCF_002113885.1 Mizuhopecten yessoensis
TAAATCAATGATTTGATTGATGACAACGTGTTTCGCTGCAGGAGTGTTTTACGTCCTATTAACAGCTATGGTCATTAAATGACATGCCAGGTTTTGTTAGTGGAGGAAAGCGGGAGAAAAACTACGACTGCCCCATGTAGGCCTCGATCCCGCGACAAAGTGGTGGAGGGCGAGTGGTAGCAGAATGTCAGACACCTTAACCACTTGGCCACCGCGG
>NW_018417753.1:0-217 GCF_002113885.1 Mizuhopecten yessoensis
AATACCAGGTGAGCTATTAAGGCCCCTGGGCCTCTTGTTCTTAACAAGATTCTATCCTGATCTACTCCAGTGATGGTGTCTGCACCTGTGTGTGGTCCACCTGAGCCAGTGATTTATTACCAATCCTCCACCTCAGAATCAGAGCCTGCTACCATAAGAAAGCGTTTTCATCTTGAAAATCTTTTGGAAGATGAAGTAAGAAAAATAACTTTAAGTT
>NW_018417754.1:0-217 GCF_002113885.1 Mizuhopecten yessoensis
GAATATGATTCAAGGTCATACATTTAAACAAACTTGGTAACCCTTCATCTCAGCATGCTACTGGCCAAATAACATAACCCTGTGCATTTTGATTATTCAGAACAAGTTATTTAAATATTTTGAATATATTTGCTCCTTGTGACCTTGAATATGCTTCAAGGTCATACATTTGAATAAACTTGGTAGCCCTTCATCTCAGCATGCTACTGGCCAAATA
>NW_018417755.1:0-217 GCF_002113885.1 Mizuhopecten yessoensis
GGTCATCTGAGCTTATCTCAAGTGACCTATTGTTATCCGGCGTCGTCCGTTAACATTTTACATTTTCAACTTAAGCTTAAATACTGTCAAAGGGATTTCATTGATACTTCATTACTGTTACTGACTACTCGCTGACCAAGTGTTATTATTGTTCGGGTCGATCAGAAATCCGATATGGCCACCATTTTGAAAAACTATTTCAAACTTAAAGTCAAGT
>NW_018417756.1:0-217 GCF_002113885.1 Mizuhopecten yessoensis
AGGGGCCTGAGGGGCGGGGCCCAATAGGGAAACATAGCAAATTATTCTTTCAAATCCTTCTTCTTCTGTAATTATATGAAAGGATTTTGGTCCATATTTGGTCTGAAGCATCCTTGGGTGAAAGGTATCCAATATGGTATACAACGTGGGTCTGGCCCCCAGGGGCCTGAGTAGCGGGGCCCAATAGGGGAAACATAGCAAATTATTCTTTAAAATC
>NW_018417757.1:0-217 GCF_002113885.1 Mizuhopecten yessoensis
TTATATCTTATCTAAGATTGGGTAATAAAATAATGCCAGGAAAGCAATACAACATGTGCGTAATCTGTTTAATGCGTACGTTTTGCACGTTCTTGACATCATTTCGTTGAGGTAGGCATTGCATACATCACGATTGAGCTGAAATCACGGCGAGTTAATACTGTTATACAAAGTATAGAGTATTTGTAATACATGTGCCGGTGACAAGAATTGCAAA
>NW_018417758.1:0-217 GCF_002113885.1 Mizuhopecten yessoensis
GATATGATTCACACGGCATTGACACGACATCGATTAATAAATTGTGTCCTAGGAAGAATGTGGACGTTATGGTTAGCTGGACACAGCGACAGGGCAGACCGACCAGGCGCTGCATTTCGCGTCACGCATCATCAAGCCGTGGAAAACAGAGAGCAGCGTTTCAGTTTTGCAGCAGGAGTTCACTTTATACAAAATACGAACACCAACGTGCATGAAC
>NW_018417759.1:0-217 GCF_002113885.1 Mizuhopecten yessoensis
TTTGCTTAAAGGAGTTCTAATGAGCGATCACAAACACCATCAATAACTAAGAGATTTGAAGAAAGTTATAAATAGATTATAGTCACGTGATCAAGGTGCTTTGCACTAGTGGTAATTGTACAACGCTTGCAAAATAAAATATACAATTAACACATTTTAGAACCTGTTTAAAGATAAAATTTACTGTTGCGTACGGGCTACGAATTGGTATTACCCC
>NW_018417760.1:0-217 GCF_002113885.1 Mizuhopecten yessoensis
CCGCCACTGAAATCGTTTTGATAAGGATTTGAAGAGGGTAAGGTACGTTATATTAAGTCTATAGAAAGTTTCGTTATTCAAACAGGTTGTTCCGCCGACTCATTAACACTTTAAAAACAAAAAACCTTGAAAAATAAAGGAACATAATGTGGACAAATTTAAAAACAGCACAAATTGTTTTAAAAGCGCATGCGCGCACTTAGTGTCTGGGTAAGAA
>NW_018417761.1:0-217 GCF_002113885.1 Mizuhopecten yessoensis
CTATAATTTTGAAAAGGTATTAGAATGTGAAAGAAAAATTATTTGTTCAATGTTTCTCCAGTTGGTGTTGATAATAGTTGAATTAAAACCAACTTAATAATTTATGGAATTCCTCATAATAGAACTTTGGATTGTCACGTATGGATTTCATTTATTTCAAACAAAAGTAATAGGTCCTATTGGTTTTTCTTGACTCAAACATGCTCTTATATAAAAT
>NW_018417762.1:0-217 GCF_002113885.1 Mizuhopecten yessoensis
ATACCTACTATTTCAAATATTGCTGACAGTAACGATAAGGTATACAGTAAAAAGCCAATGTAATAATAGTGATTGGAACAAAATCAGAAGAGCAAGGGTGTGGAGAACTAATACATTCACATCAGGGATTCAGAAACCAATAGTCTGAATCCCAACGAAATATTGATTCTTCCTTTCTCAAACTTCATAACTTAACCGAGGCATGTAATTCACTTGG
>NW_018417763.1:0-217 GCF_002113885.1 Mizuhopecten yessoensis
TAAAAAAAAAAAAAAAAAAAAAAAATGCTGTGTATTTGGTACATGTGAATAAAACATAATAATTGTCTTCTATGGTAAACCCACAAGTTTATGAAATAAATGATCGTTGAGTGAGCTACATTTGAGCCCGAGTCTAGAGTGGAGTATTCGACCTTTGGGATTACCGGAGTTGAAGTTGTTTGGAGCAGCGTTTGTTGTATTGCTATTGCTGAGATTA
>NW_018417764.1:0-217 GCF_002113885.1 Mizuhopecten yessoensis
ATTTATACAGTGAAATGCTTATCAATGTTTCCACGACAATACACCTGGTTGTCACAAAATGTGCCCTATAGATAACATACATCAAACCATAATGTTTAAAATGTTTCTAACATCGATGGAATTGGTTTTTATCATTTATGTGTAGAGAAAACTGAATTCAATTTACCCCAATTTGTGAATCTGAAAACTGAAATATTCATAGAGTGACATACATGTA
>NW_018417765.1:0-217 GCF_002113885.1 Mizuhopecten yessoensis
CAGGGATTGTCAGAGTGTCAGCTTGATGTTGTCCCCTGGGGATAGCTACCAGGAATCCAACCTAAAGTCTATGTATAATAGATGGCTGGGTGGTGATCATCAAATACCAGTCCAGCTCAGGCGGCAATCTTATCAGATTGTGGCAGGAGAGTAAACCTCCCTACAGACCATTGGTCAGTTTGAATTTGTAAAAATTCAAAATAATTGACCTTTCCTT
>NW_018417766.1:0-217 GCF_002113885.1 Mizuhopecten yessoensis
CAACTTCCGGTTTACGCTAGGGGTCAAAGTTCAAATGCAAAATGCACTATATTGGATATCAAATTTAAATAAAACACTTCTTCTTAAGTTCTACGAGGTGTAGAGTTTTGATATTTATTGTATAAGATGCTGAGATGTCCTGCTATCAGGTTTGAAAAAATTGTTGACCTTGATCAACTATGAAGGTCACAAAGGTCAACTTTCACCCCCCCCCCCC
>NW_018417767.1:0-217 GCF_002113885.1 Mizuhopecten yessoensis
TGTTTTAGATAAAATATTTACTTCTGATAATGATATGGATACTGACATTTATAATATCAATTGTACAAATTCATAAAATACGATTGGTTATGTCCATACGTGGATAGAATGGCGATCATGCTTGGAATACATATACAATACCTTATTTGACCCAATAAGGGCGCAGGGCTTGGGTAATTGAGAGAAGGGACGCCCTTATTAAGTAAAATGTATGTGC
>NW_018417768.1:0-217 GCF_002113885.1 Mizuhopecten yessoensis
TTTTCATAATTTATTGGCTACATTTGTGACGATAATAAAGAATATATAGTCGAGGTACAAAAGAAAACATTCTTACCTGATTCTCCTCTGGTTATTCGGTATTCGTTGAACACAGTCTATACCTTGGGTGTTCCGAAACTAACTGAACGTGTCGCTGCCCGCAACCCTATACAGCCACATATGTTTCTAGTAAACATACTTAGTATGGTATATCAGG
>NW_018417769.1:0-217 GCF_002113885.1 Mizuhopecten yessoensis
GTCTTCGGTACAAACAGTTGCATGTCCAGGTGTCGCTCGGTATCTTACCATCTATAACGACCGACGGGTGAAATCATTCACCTGGTACTCGGATGATGCATTTTTAGAACTTTGTGAAGTGGAAGTGTATGGTAAACTTATATATGTTCATATAAATTAAACGATTTTAACATGAGATGTGCTACAACTATGTCGTACTTCAATAGCTCTTTCAACT
>NW_018417770.1:0-217 GCF_002113885.1 Mizuhopecten yessoensis
ATATATATGTTGTTCTCTATCACATGTTTTGTTGGTGCACCAATTTAATGCGCTAAAATTTGAGCGCACAAAATTAAGTGTTTACAGTAGTTGCTATATATTTATAAAAAACAATTATCAGTATTTTTTTATTTATTGGTAGTATTGTGCTTATAATGACTTGGTAGAAATACCAATAATCAGGAATGCACAATTGCAATAGGCTGATGCCCAGGGT
>NW_018417771.1:0-217 GCF_002113885.1 Mizuhopecten yessoensis
CATTTTGTTATTGTGTGATATCATGGTATGTTTTTGTCGTTTTTTCGACACTGTTATATTTCTAAACTATATCTAAGTGTCCTGTCGCAGTGACACTGATTTCGTTTCATTTAGTCTTCATATGAAGTTTGCGTGCTTTTATTTACTTTGTTTGAAAAGCAAGTGAACTGTAATGGCCTGCATTTCACGAATACAGAATTAATACATCACGCTAGTA
>NW_018417772.1:0-217 GCF_002113885.1 Mizuhopecten yessoensis
AATCTCCAAAACTCTTAATAATTAATTAATACTATATAAACATGTATCAGCTAAATTTTTATGCAAGCTTTCTACAAATAATGTGTTTGATTGAAACTGTTATGCACTGACAAAGTGATTATTACAAACCTTCGAAACTAAGTACTGGTGTAAAAACTAATAGAGGGCTTGCACAAAGTTGACATATATAGAACGTTTCCAAAAAGAATGGTTAGTA
>NW_018417773.1:0-217 GCF_002113885.1 Mizuhopecten yessoensis
CTTTGATCAGTCTTATCAACACGAGGAATTGAAATACCTTCTTATCATTATGTTACCATGAAGTAAACAGTAAAACACTACAGATTCCGCTTCATCCCGTATGACATCAACAGTCAGCTCACTAACAAACTATGTGAAGAAATGGACGTTATATATGATATAATTGTAAAGTTTTCCTCTCATGCGCTTTACATCTATATGAAGTATTTCATGAAAT
>NW_018417774.1:0-217 GCF_002113885.1 Mizuhopecten yessoensis
TTTGATGACACAATTACAACGAGTTGTGAATTCAACCCACATCCAATCTGAGAAAGCTATCCAGGATAGTACACAGGTAACATCATTTGTAACTCAAAATTGATTAACAGACAGGAAACCATGAAAAAGTATTCTTATACAATAGTGTTACACATTTAGGAATGCATGTAAACATAAGCAAAATGTAACGCACGTATGGAATACCAACAAGTGTAAT
>NW_018417775.1:0-217 GCF_002113885.1 Mizuhopecten yessoensis
TGTATTAATGTCTCGTAATCTCTAAGCCACAGAAATGTTTTTACAATTGAAAAGAAAATGTCGTATTAATTCTCCTTTTAAAAAACACCGACAAAAACAAAACACCAGTAATTAATGATATTGACTCTTTTGATCAATGTTAAGGTTAACGAAGTACGTGTAACAGCGAAAGTACGATATACTGGTAACAACTTAAAGGCGTGATGTTTATTTTCGC
>NW_018417776.1:0-217 GCF_002113885.1 Mizuhopecten yessoensis
TGCTGAAATGAAAATGAAACTTAGAGACTTGAGAATTCAAATCAGAAGTGTAATTAGAGTCTTACGAGTGCCACGTTCCAAGGTAGAGCAGTGGGAAAAAAGTGTCTTAAAAAATGGACTAAGCTTGAACAAACAATCTCCGTTATTACATGAATACAAAAGCCATGTAAAGAATTCAACTTTGGATTATTTTAAAGGTAAGATAATTGCTTTAGCT
>NW_018417777.1:0-217 GCF_002113885.1 Mizuhopecten yessoensis
ATACACCAGATATAATGTGTATAGTTTAGTGTATCCTTTGATAAGTAGTATTCACATCTTGGTTTTGTAGAAGGAGGCCGTTATGCAATATTTTTTTTAATTTTATTCCACAGATAAAAAGCCTTTGACAGAGACATCTCAGCCAAACGGTGATAATATTTATTGTGTAACTACAGGCATGCCTCAATCCAAGAGTAAAATCTGTCAAACTATGGCA
>NW_018417778.1:0-217 GCF_002113885.1 Mizuhopecten yessoensis
GCTTCTTCAACTTCACGTCACATAAGGTAAGTTTTAATCAATATTGTTATGTAATTAAACAAACTGAAAATTAAATACATTTGTCCTTAGATTCTTGTTTTTTTTTTTAGATATTGAGATGTTTTTGAGATGCACAAATATGATCTGCAAATGATGAATTTTAAGTATAATTTTTCGTTTCATTCAGACAATGATGCTCCATAAAATTGTATTTTTG
>NW_018417779.1:0-217 GCF_002113885.1 Mizuhopecten yessoensis
TTAGATTTCTTGTCAAATGATTGTGCAGTATCTATCGCAATACTTTCTTTATGTAATAACAACCATTTGGCGCGATAGAGTGTGTTTACACTCGGATACATTTCCGACATTATGAAGAAAGATACGTAGGTTTTACCTTTGTACCAAAATACCCGTTTCTAGCCACCGCCTGCTTTATATAGTCATGTACTCTAATAGATCTTTTAAAATGACGATT
>NW_018417780.1:0-217 GCF_002113885.1 Mizuhopecten yessoensis
CACTCGACACGGCACGTTTCGCCTTTCGGTAGAGGGAGAGTGTATGCTCAGTGGTACATTTTTTGTGTGTAAAGTAGAACCATATTAAATATTTACAAACTTATTTATCTTTTTGAATATATTCAAGTTCGACTGGCCATAGTCCAGACGTTCAAGCAATTGGAGTGGTTTGATAAAAAGGCTCACTCGTCATGAGAACAATCTGTAGTTTTCAAAG
>NW_018417781.1:0-217 GCF_002113885.1 Mizuhopecten yessoensis
TGGTAAAATCAACGAGGATAGCTTGACATCATTTAACACAAAGTTGTGGGTTCTCACATCGTTACACGACGTGCGGTGTGTGCACGATGTGCGCAAGGTGTGCGGACGGTGTGTAAAAGATGTGTTGCACGATGACCGAACGATATAAAAGTAGACGAGCATTGCTTGCGCACATTTGTGTGGACGATGGACGAACGTTCTGCGATAAGTATCGTAG
>NW_018417782.1:0-217 GCF_002113885.1 Mizuhopecten yessoensis
AAATAACATTTTCATCATTGTGTATCTAGTTGACGTGCTGATTTACGGTAGGCACTATAGATTGATGCTCAATAATAATAATAATAAACCTTGTTTATTGAGGATAAAATACATGTTTAGGCAAAGGCTAATCCTCCACATGGTCCTCTGAAAGATAGCATATGCTGAATGTACTGATTTACCAGAGCCGCTAAGAATAGGTAGAAAGTCGTCTGAT
>NW_018417783.1:0-217 GCF_002113885.1 Mizuhopecten yessoensis
CAGTCTAGGACAAAGTTTAGATGAAATTCTGAAGATTGAGGACACACTTGTGGAGTTGAAGGAAGGTTCGACTTCGTCAGTCCGAGTGTCGGTAAGAAATATCTCTAACCAGAATGTTAGGCTTGGGAAAGGTAAGTGTTTAGGCAATCTTACAGCGGTACAGTCATTGATTACTTTGAGAAGTCCAGAACAAGGTGAGTTGGAATCTATGGCAAAG
>NW_018417784.1:0-217 GCF_002113885.1 Mizuhopecten yessoensis
GGACACTCCTTTCCCTGTGCAAACCGAATGTAGTTCACATCCGGCTCACTTTCGTCTCCATTCTTCTGTAGTGTATGCGAATAAGACCCAAAATGATCGCACGAAAGGGGCCAGTGTGCCGGTTTCAAACATTCAAAACAAATATGTGTTCCACACGAACAGGTGATATTCACCCGTTGTCCCATAGCGTTCTTCTCACATTTGATTGCACGTCCAC
>NW_018417785.1:0-217 GCF_002113885.1 Mizuhopecten yessoensis
CCTCTCGAAGTTTAAATCTTTACTCGCCAAGGCTCGAAAAAATAAAAACTCCTTAGACACGTTTCATAAAATCTTATATGGAATGTAAACTCAATTTAGATCCTATATGCATGATTTATTAATCAACCACAATTACTTTATCGTATCAGAAATTGATATTGAACATTAATTAAATTATATTCCCCCTCGTTGTTGTCGTCCGAATATAAAACAATTA
>NW_018417786.1:0-217 GCF_002113885.1 Mizuhopecten yessoensis
AACATGACTGTAAACAATATCCGGATCAGCACCTGCATTCCGCACTTAAACAGATACTCAAAATAATTTGTGGCATTGTTATCAATTGTTTGTAAATATATTTTTAAAACTTAATATATTTACATACATATTACCGAAAATAATTAATATCTGTTTCAAAAATCGTATTCCTTTTAATTGATCTAGAATAGCAAGCAGGACATATGTCAAATAACAC
>NW_018417787.1:0-217 GCF_002113885.1 Mizuhopecten yessoensis
TTTATTTTATTCATTGTAAAACATGAAATCCCAAACTTTTTTTTTATCTTTCTTGCAAGTTTAAATTCGAAAATCAACCATTACTCACTATCAGATATCTGTTTCCGAAGGTGTCTTTTGATAACCTGAGCATACACTGGCGCCACAGCGGAACTATCATTTTGACTTACATCGTCATACTGAATGTCTAACGTTGGCGGCCTTGCGTTGTCGTCGG
>NW_018417788.1:0-217 GCF_002113885.1 Mizuhopecten yessoensis
CAAACTTCATCAATGTTGATCAACAGTATTCTGTACTTACTGGGAGTTTGTTTAATGATTTGTGCACCCAAACTGACGACAGTCAAAACCGGAAAATTGGTCACAAAGCATGGTCATGTATAAAAGAGTTCCAGAGTTAATATCACAACCTAGGACAGCTTCAAGGGTTTATGTTTTTACATAAGCCAGTATGGCTTTGAAAGTCAATCAAGAGATT
>NW_018417789.1:0-218 GCF_002113885.1 Mizuhopecten yessoensis
GCAGCTAGGTTTATGGCAATTGTAAGAAACTTAAAATAAAAAAAATAAAAATAAAAAAAAGATTACACAATGCTTCCATTACTTTTCGCTGCAACAAAAACGAATAAGATCGTGTGAAATATGTATATATATATCAAATAACCCAAGTCACAGGAAATGACATAATGAGAAAAGATAATTAGGATTCATAGACACAAAATATACGCGCGCTATATGAA
>NW_018417790.1:0-218 GCF_002113885.1 Mizuhopecten yessoensis
AACCAGAGACGTATATACTACTGGCTTTATATGTCTCTTACTTAAATATAAGGAAGACACAATAACGTCAATTTGTCATTAAACGGTAATACTGAAAATATGTCATACATTTTATTGACATTCAAAAACAGCATATACCAACGTTGAAGTTATTTTGTAATCATTTTTCAATGATTTCCGGTTTTTTTTGGACCGTAGCGGTGCCACAGTATGTGACT
>NW_018417791.1:0-218 GCF_002113885.1 Mizuhopecten yessoensis
TGGGACAGATGTAGTTGTACCTGTTACTGTAGGACAGATGTGTTTTTTACCTGTAACTGTAGGACAGATGTGTTTGTACCTGTTACTGTAGTACAGGTGTGTTTGTACCTGTAACTGTAAGACAGGTGTTTTTGTACCTGGTACTTTAGGACAGATGCGTTTGTACCTGTAACTGTAGGACAGATTTGTTTGTACCTGTAAATGTAGGACAGCTGTTT
>NW_018417792.1:0-218 GCF_002113885.1 Mizuhopecten yessoensis
CATCTTTGAAGGAATTGACGACCCTAGCAGATAGGTTTGTTGAGGAGAGAAGTGGAGGGGCCAGACAGGTTTTACTACAGAGGTCCTCCAAATNATCCAAATCGTTCAACCAGACGCAACGTCCTAGTAAGGAAAAGGATTCGGGCACCAATGGTTCCAAAAATGGTACTTATAGAGGGCAAGCTACTTCTGGTAAACGTCAGTGTTTCTTGTGCGGA
>NW_018417793.1:0-218 GCF_002113885.1 Mizuhopecten yessoensis
ATGGAACAAATCCTTTCATTCCTACAGAAGGAGAAGGATTTTAAACATTTGCTATATTTCTCCTATTGGGCCCCACCCCTCAGGCCCCTGGGGGGCCAGACCCACGGTATAAATACAAAATTGGTTCCCCTTCACCCAAGGATGATTCAGACTTAATATGGAACAAATCATTGCATACCTACAGAAGAAGGATTCTATAGAATTTGCTATATTTCCCC
>NW_018417794.1:0-218 GCF_002113885.1 Mizuhopecten yessoensis
ATACTGCCCCATACTATCCCATACTACCCCATAATATCCCATACTGTCCCATACTACCCCATACTATCCCATACTACCCAATACTACCCCATACCATCCCATACTACCCCATACTATCCCATACTACCCCATACTATCCCATACTACTCCNCTCCATACTATCCCATACTTCGCCATACTATCCCATACTACCTACCATCTGCTATTAGGAAGTCGAA
>NW_018417795.1:0-218 GCF_002113885.1 Mizuhopecten yessoensis
CCATAAGTCTCCATGTCACAGTAAGGTAGCATACATCAGTAAGTCGTCATGTCACAGTAAGGTAGCATACATCAGTAAGTCTCCATGTCACAGTAAGGCAGCATACATCCATAAGTCTCCATGTCATAGTAAGGTAGCATACATCCATAAGTCTTCATGTCACAGTAATGTATCATATATCTTTAAGTCTCCATGTCACAGTAAGGTAGCATATATCT
>NW_018417796.1:0-218 GCF_002113885.1 Mizuhopecten yessoensis
GATCAGAGGACCCGACAAACCGGTTCAATGTCCTTCTAGATTTCGTCGATGAGATGGAGACGAATGCCTCAGCGCTTCGTGCTTCGACTCCATCGAAATCCAGCCAAAATAGCAAAAGATAGATAATACAATTATCCGCGGATTAAAGGCAAATATAGAAGAATTTCCCCAAGTTTATATCCAATTACCTATCAGATAGACACTTCAAAGTCCGCGTT
>NW_018417797.1:0-218 GCF_002113885.1 Mizuhopecten yessoensis
TGATAGTAATTTATACTCGTATATACCTTGTAGAGAACTCGGCCTCGTGACTATTTGGTCTGGTCTTACATAGGATGTCTATGCTGTCTCTGGCCTGTTGGATTATGTGCCATCGCTGCATCTCAAGATGTGAGTAATGTTTCTATACAATCTTCGGCACAAAGCTATTTTACATTATACGGTGTCTTACTAAATTATGTAGAAAATGTTTCTTTACT
>NW_018417798.1:0-218 GCF_002113885.1 Mizuhopecten yessoensis
TTTCCAAAACATCGTGTTTATTCATAAAACATAAAAAAAAATATTAGCGGATGAAAATGCACTTGCAGGGACACAATTATGAAGAAAAATGCCATAAAATAGCAATTTTCTCCCTTTATATAGTTTTGGATGCAAATTTCCATCAGAAAATCGGATAGGGCTTTACTTGTTTAATGTGTGTACCAAAAATCAGCTAATTCCATGTGGTGGAACGTTCT
>NW_018417799.1:0-218 GCF_002113885.1 Mizuhopecten yessoensis
TTTAACAAATGGATGTTTTATTTTGATACCTTTCAAAAGTATAATAGATTTCGGCTCATTTTATATCCAATTCGGATAATTGTTTACTTGATATGGCTACTTTTATGACGTTAGTACTGAACATGTATATTAGTATATGATGCAAATAATTGTCGGTTGCAGATCTTATGGGTTTTTTGTTTTTAATTGTAAAATGTTCTTTATTGTTAGATGCTGGT
>NW_018417800.1:0-218 GCF_002113885.1 Mizuhopecten yessoensis
TTCCCCTTGGTCCTTAGCTGTGCAGGGCAACTTTTGAGAGTGATCTGCTAAACAACATGGCCGATAGGCAGCCATCTTTGATTTTGATAGTGAAAGTTTGTTATCGCTATTTCTCAAGAAGTACCAGAGGGAAATTTGTCAAATTTTATATGTAGGTTCCCCTTGGTTATTTTCTGTGCAGGGCAACTTTTGAGACTGATCGGCTAAACAACATGGCC
>NW_018417801.1:0-218 GCF_002113885.1 Mizuhopecten yessoensis
ACAGAGACGTGTGACAGATTGACAGAGACTTGTGACAGATTGACATAGACTTGTGACAGATTGACAGAGACTTGTGACAGATTAAGAGACTTTTAACAGATTGACAGAGACTTGTGACAGATTGAGAGAGACGTGTGACATATTGAGAGACTTGTGACAGATTGAGAGAGACATGTGACAGATTGACAGAGACGTGTGACAGATTGAGAGAGACTTGT
>NW_018417802.1:0-218 GCF_002113885.1 Mizuhopecten yessoensis
CTACAGAAGAAGAAGGATTTTTAAGAATAATTTGCTATGTTTCCCGTATTGGCCCCACCCCTCAGGCCCCTGGGGGGCCACACCCATGGTTTATACAAAATTGGTTCCCCTTCTCCCAAGGATGCTTCACACCAAATCCTTTCATTCCTACAGAAGATGAAGGATTTTAAAGCATTTGCTATATTTCCCCTATTGGACCCCGCCCCTCAGCCCCCAGG
>NW_018417803.1:0-218 GCF_002113885.1 Mizuhopecten yessoensis
TGTAGTACCTCTGAGTCTGGAGGAGAAAAATTTGGAAATATTGGTAATTTTTCCCTTTGGGGCCCCGCCCTGGCCCCTAGAGTTGGGGTAGGAATTTCAATTTTACAATTTGAAACCATCTTCATCCAAGGATAATTCTCATTCAGTAAAAATAATTTCCTACAAAAAGTTGTTAAAATATACCCAAAAGTGTTATTTCCATATATAAACTATAGTAA
>NW_018417804.1:0-218 GCF_002113885.1 Mizuhopecten yessoensis
CAAAATTGTACAAATGGTTGGGCTGACCTCCCAGGGGGCTGAGGGCGGAGCCAAAAGGGGGTATTTTGGCTATATTGCTACAAACGACTTCTTCTGTAGAACTATGCACTGGATATCAATCATATTTAAGCAAAAGCATTAATGACAGGCAGGGATTCAAAATTGTACAAATGGTGTGGCTGAACTCCGTGGGGGCTGAGAGGCGGGGCCAAAAAGGG
>NW_018417805.1:0-218 GCF_002113885.1 Mizuhopecten yessoensis
CAGCACTGATTTCACTATCCTAAACAATAGCGAATTAATCCCAACAACCATATTATGGTCTTTGCTTTTACCTGGCCTTACATTTATTATTGTTTAAACGTGTGGTCACCCCTGTTACCTGCGGCTATTGTTATTTCGAAGGTAAAGACCAAAATGTTATTACCCGTGGTTTTAGGCACAGGGACCCGGGAATTTGCTACAGTTGTTTGTTTGGACCT
>NW_018417806.1:0-95 GCF_002113885.1 Mizuhopecten yessoensis
CCCCCAACCCAACCCTCCTCACTCACCCAATCCTACTGTAAAACTCGCACCCAACCCAACCCTCCTCCCCCACCCCATCCTACTGTAAAACTGGC
>NW_018417806.1:113-218 GCF_002113885.1 Mizuhopecten yessoensis
TAATACAATTTAGTTATATATAGCTGTCAGGCCCCTAACCCAACCCTCCTCCCCCACCCTATCCTACTGTAAAACTGGCCCCCAACCCAACCCTCCTCCGCCACC
>NW_018417807.1:0-218 GCF_002113885.1 Mizuhopecten yessoensis
TTTTCTTTCTAGCGTTATCTACTTATTACTACATTACATTTTTTTTTATAAGAATTATTATCGTGTTATTTCTAGGTACGGTAACTTGTACAAGTGTAATTACTATATACTTTTTGTTAAGTTTTGAATGTTCTATTCATTTAAAATTCATATACTATTTTCATTGTACATTATCCTTCCATCCGTACGATTAGTTTGGGTCTTTGGAGCTGCATCAG
>NW_018417808.1:0-218 GCF_002113885.1 Mizuhopecten yessoensis
TACTGACAACAGGATAAGGATATTTACAGCAAATCACTAGGTATGTCAGCGACATTGTACTGACAACAGGATAAGGATATTTACAGCAAATCACCCTGGTATGTCGGCGACATTCTACTGACAACCGGATAAGGATATCTACAGCAATTCACCCTGGTATGTCGGTGACATTCTACTGACAACAGGATAAGGATATCTACAGCAAATCACTCTGGTAT
>NW_018417809.1:0-218 GCF_002113885.1 Mizuhopecten yessoensis
AAGTTATTTTTATATCGTTAAAACACATTAAATCAAAATAGCTTCGATGTGTTTAGCTTCCTGTAAATTGATATCTAACGAATTCCTTCAATGACCAAAATGATCAAACAAAAGATCTTCAGCATTTTTGTCATCCGGTACCTTTTGATATTGCCGACACGACGGGGAAAAGAAGTTCCTGATGTTAGGCGTTATCTACTTTATCATCATTTTTCCCC
>NW_018417810.1:0-218 GCF_002113885.1 Mizuhopecten yessoensis
ACATGGACTGGTGAAGGAACTACCATCGCTGATCTCATCCAAGGTGTGTGCTGATCACATTGACTGGTGAAGGAACTACCATCGCTGATCTCATCCTAGATGTGTACTTATCACATGTTATGGTGAAGGAACTACCATCGCTGATCTCATCCTAGGTGTGTACTGACCACATGGACTGGTGAAGGAACTACCATCGCTGACCTCATCCTAGGTGTGTA
>NW_018417811.1:0-218 GCF_002113885.1 Mizuhopecten yessoensis
ATTTGTGTCCTGTATGAGGATACGTATAGCTAACATTTGTGTCCCCTATGACGATACGTATAGCTAACATTTGTGTCCCGTATGAGGATACGTATAGCTAACATTTGTGTCCTGTATGAGGATACGTATAGNTATTGTGTCTCGTATGAGGATACGTATAGCTAACATTTGGATCCTGTATGAGGATACGTATAGCTAACATTTGTGTCCTGTATGAG
>NW_018417812.1:0-218 GCF_002113885.1 Mizuhopecten yessoensis
GTTCATCGCCTGTTTTGCATTACACCTCGATATAGTAAAGTATAATTTAGTTACGTTTACGATTTGAAATAGGAGTTTTGTTCCTCTTATAACCCGACGTGAGCAAAGTAAGATTTGAAGAACTATAGAGCTTCTGGACCTTATTTATATGCCATGTATCATGCAATTTATCTTTTTGCTATAATTAACGGAACTTCATATCCAGTGCTTCCATTAAC
>NW_018417813.1:0-218 GCF_002113885.1 Mizuhopecten yessoensis
GTTTTTGTGTATTCTATAGTTGATGTTGAAGTGTATTTGTGTATTATATAGTGGATGTTGAAGTGTATTTGTGTATTCTTTAGTTAATGTTGAAGTGTTTTTGTGTTTTCTATAGTTAATGTTGAAATGTTTTTGTGTATTCTATAGTTAATGTTGAAATGTTTTTGTGTTTGCTATAGTTAATGTTGAAATGTTTTTGTGTATTCTTTAGTTAATGT
>NW_018417814.1:0-218 GCF_002113885.1 Mizuhopecten yessoensis
CATAATGTATCATCACTACAGGGTGTTCTGTGTACCACATAATGCGTCATCATTACAGGGTGTTCCGTGTACCACATAATGTATCACCACTACAGGGCATTCTGTGAACCACATAGTGTATCACCACTACAGGGCGTTTTGTGTACCACATAATGTATCATTTCAGGGCGTTTTGTGAACCACATAATGTATCATCAATACAGGGCGTTCTGTGTACC
>NW_018417815.1:0-218 GCF_002113885.1 Mizuhopecten yessoensis
TGGGGAGGTTTGTGAGTGGAGGTTAATATGTGGGGAGGTTTGTGAGTGGGAGATAAGATGTGGGGAGGTTAAGATGTGGGAAGGTTTGTGAGTGGAGGTTAAGATGTTGGGAGGTTGGTGAGTGGAGGTTAAGATGTTGGGATGTTTTTGAGTCGGGGTTAAGTTGTGGGAAAGTTTGTGAGTGGAGTTTATTATGTGGGGTGATTGGTGAGGGGAGG
>NW_018417816.1:0-218 GCF_002113885.1 Mizuhopecten yessoensis
GACGTCACAATTATATGTCATCACACTACAATAGTAACGTGACGTAATCGTCAAATCAAACCTGAAGAGCCCTGTGAAGGGTGAAAGCAGCTAGTTTTTTAGTCGGTCGTTAATTTTATTTTTTCTATATATATATATATATGTTTCTATATATATATATATATATATTATTATTTATTCAAAAGAGAACAACGTCGTGACGTCACAATTACATGTCA
>NW_018417817.1:0-218 GCF_002113885.1 Mizuhopecten yessoensis
GTAAATAGAACCAGAAATATAGTCAAATATAATATAATCGCGAAAAAGGTGTAGTACCGGTTTTGGCTTAAATTTGTAGATGAAAAAAGTATTAAGCAGAACATGGCATATCTTTGGAATATTTAAGAGTCAAGGGTCGTTCTGAATGAATTTCTTTCCAAACTAGATAGCACCTAGATAGCATCTTATCTTATCTTATCTGGGGTACATGTGCGTAT
>NW_018417818.1:0-218 GCF_002113885.1 Mizuhopecten yessoensis
TTAGATGTCACAGAATCTAGTAATGAGGTGACCATTATTGTCATAGAATCTAGTAATGAGGTGATAATTATTGTCACACTTTAGATGTCATAGAATCTAGTAATGAGGTGACCATTATTGTCATACTTTACATGTCATAGAATTTAGTAATTAGGTGACCATTATCGTCATAATTTAGATGTCATAGAATCTAGTAATGAGGCGACCATTATTGTCAC
>NW_018417819.1:0-218 GCF_002113885.1 Mizuhopecten yessoensis
TGGCTTATTTTGTCCATGTGTGTTGACGCTGTGGTATATTTTGTCATTGTTTGCTGACGCTGTGGTTTATTTTGTCCATTTGTGTTGACGCTGTGGTATATTTTGTCCATGTGTTGACGCTGTGGTTTATTTTGTCCATGTGTGTTGACGCTGTGTTTTATTTTGTCCATGTTTGTTGACGCTGTGGTTTATTTTGTCCATGTGTGTTGACGCTGTGG
>NW_018417820.1:0-218 GCF_002113885.1 Mizuhopecten yessoensis
AAGCAGCAACGATGACAGCCCGAGATTCGACCCTGGACTTCGATATTTAATATGGTCGATTTAACCAATTGATCTGCTTGATCAGATGATGATCCCTGGCTCAACCCGAGCTCAGTTATATGTAAAACCAAAAAAGGGGATGTTACTGTAAGTATAGAAAACTACAGTGGAACTATCTCGTATTATACCTGCAATGAGACAGGGTGTTATACCTGTTG
>NW_018417821.1:0-218 GCF_002113885.1 Mizuhopecten yessoensis
CATTTCGAGGAATTCTCTAATAATTCAAACAATTCTTGCCGTGCGATATTAAAGATTCTGTTTAATAATTGGCAGGGCTTCAGACGAGTTCACATTATTTTGATTCAGCCACACTTCGCCAAGACCGAGTGAAAAAAGTTTGTCTTTCACAAAAGTCACCCAATTAAAAACATTATTTCGCTTTGGCATATACATGAGTTCATCATAGGCAGTTTTAA
>NW_018417822.1:0-218 GCF_002113885.1 Mizuhopecten yessoensis
GACACATTACTTCAATACTGCAACAGAACACATCACCCCGATACTATAACAGAACATATCACACCAATACTGCAACAGAACACATCACAACAATACTGGAACAGAACACATCACACCAATACTACAACAGAACAAATCACACCTATACTGCAACAGAACACATTACACCAATTCTACTACAGAACACATCACACCAATACTACAACAGAACACATCAC
>NW_018417823.1:0-218 GCF_002113885.1 Mizuhopecten yessoensis
CTATAGAGACAACTTACAGTATAAAGATTACCTGTCTATAGAGACAATATACAGACTACTTACAGCATATAGATTACCTGTCTATAGAGACAACTTACAGTATATAGATTACTTGTCTATAGAGACTACTTACAGAATATAGATTTCTTGTCTATAGAGACAATATACAGACAACTTACAGCATATAGATTACCTGTCTATAGAGACAACTTACAGTA
>NW_018417824.1:0-218 GCF_002113885.1 Mizuhopecten yessoensis
TTCTGCTTTAACGCTTGTTTGTTCATGATACCACGAAATACTTATTGATTCTGCTTTGACGCTTGTTTGTATCATGAAACCACGAAATACTTCTCGATTCTGCTTTAACGCTTGTTTGTATCATGCTACCTCGAAATACTTATTGTTTCTGCTTTAACGCTTGTTTGTATCACGATACCACGAAATACGTATTGATTCTGCTTTAACGCTTGTTTGTA
>NW_018417825.1:0-218 GCF_002113885.1 Mizuhopecten yessoensis
CTTTTTACATTTCAAGGTTGCATGAAAATTATCGTTTTACACGAAAAAATGCCACAAATCTTGATAATGTGATAAAAAAGGATTTTACAATCGGTTTCATTTCATATGAAATTTATGAAACTCGTCACGAATTTTTCATTTTAGCTCGCCAGAAACTTGCTAAATTGAAAAACTCTTAGACTCGTTTCATAAATCTCATATGAAATAGAAACTCATGT
>NW_018417826.1:0-218 GCF_002113885.1 Mizuhopecten yessoensis
TACTCTACTTTAAAACAAGTATAATCTACACACAAAATATTACATTCAATAAATGATGTCCAATCCTTTCCATGACTTCCCACACAACTGCTTATCTGGTGCGGGGTCACCATTCCAGATTTCCATTTTTTTTTTTTTTTTAAATATTTTGACTGAATGCGTTAAGTTAACCTAAAATATTCCTCACGTTCATTGTTTTCTTCCGTTATCGAAAAAAG
>NW_018417827.1:0-218 GCF_002113885.1 Mizuhopecten yessoensis
TAGAACTGATTTATTTGTTTCCTGGTCTTTAGCTAGAACTGATTTTTTTGTTTCCTGGACTTTACGCTAGAACTGATTTATTTGTTTCCTGGTCTTTATGCTAGAACTGATTTATTTGTTTCCTGGTCTTTAGCTAGAACTGATTTATTTGTTTCCTNGCTAGAACTGATTTTTTTGTTTCTTGGTCTTTACGCTAGATCTGATTTATTTGTTTCCTG
>NW_018417828.1:0-218 GCF_002113885.1 Mizuhopecten yessoensis
TATATAGCTCTATACCACACCTACTCATGTCATTATATACCTCTACACCACACCTACTAATGTTATTATATAGCTCTATACCACACCTACCCATGTCATTATATACCTCTATACCACACCTACTCATGTTATTATATACCTCTATACCACACCTACCCATGTTATTGTATAGATCTATACCACACCTACTCGTGTCATTATATAGCTCTATACCACAC
>NW_018417829.1:0-218 GCF_002113885.1 Mizuhopecten yessoensis
GTCCATTTACAGCATTGCTGAACACTTCATCTACTAATACATAGTAATATTTTACAAACTCGTGTTCCATATACTCATTGCAATAGAGCAATATGATATTACCATCTGATGATCATATGTATATTGATATGTTATTCATTCCTGGTTTCCACTCCCTACCAAGCCATTACCCCCTTCCCCTATTCCCGTATTTGTTTTGTAGTTCATATTACTTCATT
>NW_018417830.1:0-218 GCF_002113885.1 Mizuhopecten yessoensis
TACTGTCTACCTAGAACAATAAGGCTACACACTACTGTCTATCTATAACAATAATTCTAAACACTACTGTCTACCTGAAACAATAAGTCTACAAACTATTGTCTACATGTAACAACAAGTCTACACACTACTGTTTACCTGGAACAATAAGTATACACACTAATGTCTACCTTTAACAATAGGTCTACACACTATTGTCTACCTGTAACAATAGGTCT
>NW_018417831.1:0-218 GCF_002113885.1 Mizuhopecten yessoensis
AAGCTAACTGACCAACTAGCGGACGTATTTTTTTTACAAGCCACAAAAAACCTATCCCAAGAAATCTACTAAAATAAACTATCAGACTGGCAGAGGCAAACTGGTTGACCCCTGACCTCTATACTAGAGGTTGTTACACCCTATACCATATAGCTTCTAGTTTGTAATACCATGGGCTACATTGAAGAGATAAGCTAACTGACCAACTAGCGGACGTA
>NW_018417832.1:0-218 GCF_002113885.1 Mizuhopecten yessoensis
TGGTATATCTCTCTGCATGTACTAACTGTCTGTATTGTGGTATATATCTCTATAGGTAAGCTTACCTGTCTGTATTGTGATATATCCCTCTACAGGCAAGTTTACCTGGCTGTGATGTGGTATATCTCTTTACATGTAATACCTGGCTGTATTGTGGTATATATCTCTACATATACTACCTGTCTGTATTGTGGTATATCTATCTACATGTACTACCT
>NW_018417833.1:0-218 GCF_002113885.1 Mizuhopecten yessoensis
ACAAAGATTTCAATTAACAATGTATAACAAAGATGTCAATTAACACTGTAAAACAAAGATGCCAATTAAACATGTATAACAAAGATACCAATTAACAATGTATAACAAAGATGTCAATTTACAATGTATAACAAAGATTTCAATTAACAATGTATAAAAAAGATGTCAATTACCAATGTAAAACAAAGATGTCAATTAACAATGTATAACAAAGATGT
>NW_018417834.1:0-218 GCF_002113885.1 Mizuhopecten yessoensis
GCTGATACACTCTATTAGGTCTATACCCATTTATACATAAATAAAGCACTCTATTAGGTCGTTACCCATTTCTACATAGCTGAAACACTCTATTAGGTCTATACTCATTTATACATAGCTGATACACTTTATTAGGTCTATACCTGTTTATACATAGCTGATACATTCTATTTGATATATACCCATTTATACATAGATGAAAAACTCTAGTAGGTCTA
>NW_018417835.1:0-218 GCF_002113885.1 Mizuhopecten yessoensis
ATTCCAATTGTCAAGGTTATGAACTACAACTGATTAATCTGTTTACGTTAATGTATGCCGATGACAGTTTTGTTTTCGGAAGATGTTAACAATCTTCAGCACATGCTAGATTGTCTGCAATG
Source organism: Mizuhopecten yessoensis (assembly GCF_002113885.1). Classification (NCBI taxonomy): domain Eukaryota; kingdom Metazoa; phylum Mollusca; class Bivalvia; order Pectinida; family Pectinidae; genus Mizuhopecten; species Mizuhopecten yessoensis. Next base: position 123 of record NW_018417835.1, read on the forward strand.
TTACACTGATAAAGGGAATTTAACTGTTAATTATGATAAAACAAAAATTGAAATTTTTAGAAAAAGTAAAAGAATCTTACCTACTGAAAACTGGAC
>NW_018417836.1:0-218 GCF_002113885.1 Mizuhopecten yessoensis
GCTAAGTTGGTGTTATATCCTTGTCTAGGTACTCTGTCTCTAGCTTGGTTGGTGTTATATCCTTGTCTAGGTACTATGTCTCTAGCTAGGTTGGTGTTATATCCTTGTCAAGGTACTCTGTCCCTTGCTTAGTTGGTGTTATATCCTTGTCAAGGTACTCTGTCCCTTGCTAAGTTGGTGTTATATCCTTGTCAAGGTACTCTGTCCCTTGCTTAGTT
>NW_018417837.1:0-218 GCF_002113885.1 Mizuhopecten yessoensis
CTATATTTTTTCCTGTATTGCCCTTTACACTATTATACGGTAACTGTCTACATTTTTTCCTGCTTTGCCCTTTACACTTTTATACGGTAGTTATCTACAATTTTTCCTGTGTTGACCATTACACTATTATTCTGTAACTATCTACAATTTTCGTGTGTTGCCCTTTACACTAATATACGGTAACTATCTACATTTTTTCCTGTGTTGCCCTTCACACT
>NW_018417838.1:0-218 GCF_002113885.1 Mizuhopecten yessoensis
TGTACACATACTTACAGGTAAACTGACACTAGGTGTGTACACATAGTAACAGGAAAACAGACATTAGGTTTGTACATACACTAACAGGTAAACTGACACTAGATGTGTACACATACTAACAGGTAAACTGAACCTAGATGTGTACACATGCTAACAGATAAACTGACACTAGATGTGTACACATACTAACCGATAAACTGACATTAGGTGTGTACACA
>NW_018417839.1:0-218 GCF_002113885.1 Mizuhopecten yessoensis
ATACTTCATTGGGTAGTAACAAGAAAAGTGCCATTGTAGTTACTGTTCTATACTTCATTGGGTTGTAACAAGAAAAATGTCATTGTAGTAACTGCTCTATACTTGGTTCGGTGGGAACAAGAAAAGTGTCGTTGTAGTTACTGCTCTATACTTGGTTCGGTGGGAACAAGAAGAGTGTCATTGTAGTAACTGCTCTATACTTCATTGGGTAGTAACAA
>NW_018417840.1:0-218 GCF_002113885.1 Mizuhopecten yessoensis
AAGACATTTTATTACAGTGATTATATCATTTTGATATTTTTTCCCCCATTTTTAAAGAATGTATCTTTTCAATATTTTACTTGTAAAAATGTAATTAAACATTTAATTGCTAAAGTTCATCCTTATTGCCATATTGAAAACTCTATTAGGGAGCATAACTTGAAACAACATTTTTTTAATGCATGAACACCAGAGCTTCCGGCATCACCTGAGATATC
>NW_018417841.1:0-218 GCF_002113885.1 Mizuhopecten yessoensis
GTCACAGCTTGGAAACAGTTGAGATCCCCACCCTATAACCATAAATACAATTGCTGAGTATAAAAAAATGAATGCACATATGCTTCCAGGATGGCCTTGGGGTCTGCCCCACCCTTGGAGACTTAACCCCTGGATCATATCTTTGAAATGGTTGAAATCCCCACCCCAAAACCATATATACAAATGCTGGGCAAGAAGAGACAAATGCAGTCATGATA
>NW_018417842.1:0-218 GCF_002113885.1 Mizuhopecten yessoensis
AGGAGAAGTTCCCCCTGTACATGTGTGACTTAACCACGTACCTTTTAGGAGAAGTTCCCCCTGTTCATGTGTGACTTAACCACATACCTTTCAGGAGAAGTTCCCCCTGTACTTGTGTGACTAAACCACATACCTTTCAGGAGAAGTTCCCCTTGTACTTGTGTGACTAAACTACATACCTTTCAGGAGAAGTTCCCCCTGTACTTGTGTGACTAAAC
>NW_018417843.1:0-218 GCF_002113885.1 Mizuhopecten yessoensis
TTTGTCTGGGATCTGAGCAATACTGTCCCTCTTGTTATCTTGTCTTTGGGGTCTGAGCAATACTGTACATTTTGTTATCTTGTGTCTGGGACCTGAGCATACTGTCAATCTTGTTATCTGGTGTCTGGAACCTGAGGAATACTGTCCCTCTTGTTATCATGTTTCTTGGACCAGAGCAATACTGTCCATCTTGTTATCTTGTGCTTGAGACCTGAGCA
>NW_018417844.1:0-218 GCF_002113885.1 Mizuhopecten yessoensis
TCAACATTCAAATGCAGATGCTCTGAGCCGACGGCCTTGTGCAAAGTGCAAGTTTGATCCTGCATGGAACGTGGAATCAAAATTGTCTGTGTGTGTGATGACGGGGACAGGATCTTGCCAAGATGAAAAAGTCGGTGAAAAACTGGATCCTATGGAAGGGAAATCCTTGTCATTGCTCCAACAAGAAGATCAAGACATCGTGCTCATACGAAAGTGGG
>NW_018417845.1:0-218 GCF_002113885.1 Mizuhopecten yessoensis
CATAGCGGTTCGTCTTCTACGGCAGCCATATTTGTTTATCTTTTCAGTAACACTCGGGAGTCATCCATATAGTATTTACTCGGATCTCTCGGACTTTATCCACTTAGTATATTAAACGCGGGAGATATGATTGACTAGCACTTTCTATAAATTTTGACCATCAACTTACTAGATCTAACTACACTTGTTTCAGTTAATTAGTGATCATTAAAAAAAAA
>NW_018417846.1:0-218 GCF_002113885.1 Mizuhopecten yessoensis
AACTACTCATAAAGAGATATTAAGTTTGTGTACTGAACTGCTCATTAGTCGATATTAAGTTTGTTTACGGAACTGCACATAAAGAGATATAAACTTTGTATATTAAACTGCTCATTAAGAGATAATAGGGTTGTTTATTGTACAACTCATAAAGAGATATTAGGTTTGATTACTGTTCTACTTAAAAAGAGATATTAAGTTTTTATACTGAACTACTC
>NW_018417847.1:0-218 GCF_002113885.1 Mizuhopecten yessoensis
TATATGTTTGATCTTTAGAGATGGGCAGATGGCAGTACTATCTGTACCAATTACATTTTTCGTTTACTGTGAGCTACTATATTTGTATACAATTCGGAAAGTAGATCTACTTACCAGAATCCGTTTCGGTGTATAATAAGATTTTCTATATTTGTTTATTCTTTGTTCTTCAAGGAAAGGAAGGATATTTCAGTGTGATGTTTAATTTCTAGCTTAAT
>NW_018417848.1:0-218 GCF_002113885.1 Mizuhopecten yessoensis
ATGAAATTTAAGTGTCTATATTTAAACACTGTGCCAAAAAAAAAATAAAAAAAAAAAAATAAAAATAAAAAATTTAAATTTAAATTTTTAATCAAATTTAACTTGTTCATTAAAACTAATTAATTCAAAAAACTCAGAGATGCAGCATAGAATAAACATGCCAAATTTTATCCAAATCGGTCAAAAAATACGGATCTGAGAAATAAAAACATGCATTT
>NW_018417849.1:0-218 GCF_002113885.1 Mizuhopecten yessoensis
TGTTTATGTAAGACACCTACCATCAGTCCTGACTAGAGCCATATGAACAGCTGTGTTTCTGTTAGACACTTACCATCAGTCCTGACTGCAGACATATGTACAGATATGTATGTGTAAGTCACCTACCATCAGACCTGACTGCAGACATATGTACAGATGTGTTTGTGTAAGAAATATACCATCAGACGTGACTGAAGACATATGTACAGATGTGTTTG
>NW_018417850.1:0-218 GCF_002113885.1 Mizuhopecten yessoensis
GTCTTGACAGCAGACGACAGCAAAGTGCACAGTGAGGTGGGAAGGCTACGGGTGCGTGTGTATACGACAACCAGGGTGGCGTGAGTATTGGAAATACTCGTGCAATCGCATTCGCTCGACCGTACACGTATTCTTTATACAAGTAAACATGCTGACCTAGTGCATATATATTAAAAAAAAAACAATATCGTCTCGGCGTCAACAAGCCGTGTTCAAAA
>NW_018417851.1:0-218 GCF_002113885.1 Mizuhopecten yessoensis
TGATTATATCAGTGACCTAAACAGTGTATTGATTATATCAGTGACTTAAACAGTGTATTGATTATATCAGTTACCTAAACAGTGTATTGTTATATATCAGTGACCTAAACGGTGTATTGATTATATCAGTGATATAAACAGTGTATTGAATATATCAGTGACCTAAACAGTGCATTGATTATATCAGTGACCTAAACAGTGTACTGATTATATCAGTG
>NW_018417852.1:0-218 GCF_002113885.1 Mizuhopecten yessoensis
CATTTTCTGCTTAAATCAAAGTAAAATTTAAATGAAAGAATATGTTGGCAGTTTAACTTAGCTCATTTTTTTCGAAATCTATTGAAAAAAGTTTTATACCAATATAAAGATTTGAATGTAATTAAACACATTTTTTTGAAATCTATTGAAAAAAGTTTTATACCAATATAAAAATTTGAATGTAATTAAAGAATTTTATTTGTGCATGCAAAACTGGA
>NW_018417853.1:0-218 GCF_002113885.1 Mizuhopecten yessoensis
GAACAAGGATGAATCCCCCTTGGGCACTATCAAATGAAGATATTGCTGTACTTTTTTCCCTATCACAAATGACAATTGATCAGTTGCAAAATATTTGGTGTTTTTATGATATACATGTATGTCAATACAAAGTCAATTTCATGAATAAAGGTCATGTTTACCACTATTTTCCATTCGGCATTATAGTTGACATACTTCGATGACAGCAAAGAGACTGT
>NW_018417854.1:0-218 GCF_002113885.1 Mizuhopecten yessoensis
ATTTAACAGGTTTGCGGTCGGACCCGGTGACTCCACTTTGACATAAAGAGACGTATCGTCAGCAAATAGCTTAATAGTACAATCGATGTCTTTGACAATATCATTTATAAAGATTAAAAATAGCAGTGGACCTAAAATTTATCCCTGTGGAACTCCTGTTGTGATATATGCTGAATAAGATTGTTTACCATTTATAACAACACGTTGACAGCGATTAT
>NW_018417855.1:0-218 GCF_002113885.1 Mizuhopecten yessoensis
CACAGTCCATCAAAATGCAGTCACCTGTTACACAGTCAATCAAAAACTCAGTCACCTGTAAAATAGTCCATCAAAACAGTCACCTGTAACACAGTCAATCAAAACTCAGTCACCTGTAACAGTCAATCAAAACTCAGTCACCTGAAACACAGTCCATCAAAACTCAGTCACCTATAACACAGTCCATCAAAACTCAGTCACCTGTAACACAGTCCATC
>NW_018417856.1:0-218 GCF_002113885.1 Mizuhopecten yessoensis
TTGTGACGATAACTATTGTATGGTAGTTTTTGTGACATACGTAATATTCTATGGGAGTCTTTGGGACGTTAACTGTTGTATGGTAGTTTTTGTGACAAACGTAATGTTCTATGGGAGTCTTTGTGACGTTATCTTTTGTATGGTAGTTTTTGTGACATACGTAGTGTTCTATTGGAGTCTTTGTGACGATAACTATCGTATGGTAGTTTTTGTGACAT
>NW_018417857.1:0-218 GCF_002113885.1 Mizuhopecten yessoensis
TGTGGAGTAAACCATGTATACCAATCTGTGGAGTAAACCATGTATGGTGATCTGTTAAGTAAACCATGTATACTTATCTGTAAAGTAAACCATGTATAGTGATCTGTGGAGTAAACCATGTATACCAATCTATGGAGTAAACCAGTTATACTGATCTGTGGAGTAAACCATGCATAGTGATCTGTGGAGTAAACCATGTATACTGATCTGTGGAGTAA
>NW_018417858.1:0-218 GCF_002113885.1 Mizuhopecten yessoensis
TTTATTTTCTGTTATTATAAAATACTTTTGCCCGTTACAAAATTAAGATAAAATTTAATTCATCTTGTTGTAACCGATACAATTTGATATTTGTAATGAGGAAAGTTTACTTTTGATTTTTTGGTCCTATGTGGTCCTAAAATGATGACATTCTATCAGCTTTAGACCAACTCTCATCGATGAAAGGTGCACCATTTGAGGGAATCTGACACTGATGT
>NW_018417859.1:0-218 GCF_002113885.1 Mizuhopecten yessoensis
GATTGTACTCCTTAATATACATTTCTTTTACGACCGATTGTACACATTAGTATACATTTCGTTTATGACCGATTGTACACCTTAGTATACGTTTCTTTTACGACCGATTGTACACCTTAGTACAACATTTCGTTTGCGACCGATTGTACATCTTAGTATACATTTCGTTTACCACCGATTGTACACCTAAGTATACATTTCTTTTACGACCGATTGTA
>NW_018417860.1:0-218 GCF_002113885.1 Mizuhopecten yessoensis
TCCGGTTGACTTTGTGAAAGATGAGTGCATTATCCACTGCACCACCTGATTATCCTTTTGAACCAAGAAAAGAACCAGAAGACAAAGAAGCAATGCTTTACCATATGTATACCCTTTGATTGATCGAATGTGAAAAGGTAGGGGGTCACCTGCCCGACGAAGGGTTTTCTCTGAGTACTCTGGTTTCCTCCCACATTAAGGTCGCTGCACATGCTGGT
>NW_018417861.1:0-218 GCF_002113885.1 Mizuhopecten yessoensis
CCGGAACAAATTTCGCGCATGGGCAAATACAGTGAACACCGTAAACCCGACCTTGCCCTCCACGAGGGAGTTATTTTTGAAGTTAATTCGAACTTTTCTCTTTGATCATTTTGTGAAGAATCCAGGCGTGAATGTATTTGCTTATTGTATGGGAACCTGACAACAGTCGGTAGAGTTATTTGACATGTCGTCAGAAACTGAGGAATGGTGGATGCGAG
>NW_018417862.1:0-218 GCF_002113885.1 Mizuhopecten yessoensis
AGTGTCTTTACCCTGACCCTTATTAGGGGAAATGATACTACACCTCTACTAGATACAGTGTCTCTCTATGTGAAATACTACTACAATGTGTTAGATAAAGTGTCTTTACCTTAACCCTAAGGGGNTATTAGGGGAAATGATACTACACCTCTACTAGATACAGTGTCTCTCTATGTGAAATACTACTACAATGTGTTAGATAAAGTGTCTTTACCTTG
>NW_018417863.1:0-218 GCF_002113885.1 Mizuhopecten yessoensis
ACACACTACAACATAGATATAATACACACACTACAACATAAATATAATACACAAACTACAACATAGATATAATAAACACATTACAACATAGATATAATACACAAACAACAACATAGCTATAATACACACACTACAGCAAAGATATAATACACACTACAACATAGATATAATAGACACACTACAACATAGATATAATACACACACTACAAAATAGATAT
>NW_018417864.1:0-218 GCF_002113885.1 Mizuhopecten yessoensis
TACATGTGTGTTTGAGTGTATGGATCTGTACATGTGTGTTTGAATATATGGGCATGTACATGTGTGTTTGAGTGTATGGATTTGTACATGTGTGTTTGAGTGTATGGGCGTGTACATGTGTGTTTGAGTGTATAGATCTGTACATGTGTGTTTGAGTGTATGGGTGTATACAAGTGTTTGAGTGTATGGGCGTGTACATGTGTGTTTGAGTGTATGGG
>NW_018417865.1:0-218 GCF_002113885.1 Mizuhopecten yessoensis
AGTAGAGTATATGATGTCGGTGTTTACATACAGGTGACAAAAGTAAATTATATGATGTCGGTGTTTACATACAGGTGACAAAAGGAGAGTATATGATGTCGGTGTTTACATACAGGTGAAAAAAGTAGAGTATATGATGTCGGTGTTTACAAACAGGTGACAAAAGTAGAGTTTATGATGTCGGTGTTTACATACAGGTGACAAAAGTAGAGTATATG
>NW_018417866.1:0-218 GCF_002113885.1 Mizuhopecten yessoensis
ACATGTATTGTACAGATTCTTTATTACATGTAGTGTACAGATTGTGTATTACATGTATTGTACAGATTCTTTATTACATGTAGTGTTCAGATTCTTTATTACATGTATTGTACAGATTCTTTATTACATGTAGTGTACAGATTTTTATTACATGTTGTGTACAGATTCTTTAATACATGTAGTGTACAGATTCTTTATTACATGTATTGTACAGATTC
>NW_018417867.1:0-218 GCF_002113885.1 Mizuhopecten yessoensis
TATAGGCAATTTAACATTTAATTTCAGTCTGGTTTCTAGCTAAATTAAGCTTTTCCCGTAAAACAAAAAAAAAAGACAACATTTTATATCAATTAGGATCTTGATAAAATGTTACTTCCTAAACTGTGACTGTTCATAAAAGGAGGACACAATTTCAGACTATGACACGAAACTCGAGATAAAAAGTTGATCGTAATTGGTGAAGACGAATGTTAAAC
>NW_018417868.1:0-218 GCF_002113885.1 Mizuhopecten yessoensis
AGTGTGCCGTTACAGTCAGTACCGTCATTGTTCTGTGAATGAAAAGGTTTTAAGGGTGGCAGTGTTTTTTCCCTTTGTCCATGTAATCAACATCTGTATCTGTAGTGTCAATAAGAACTCTTCTAGGAAATACGGTGGTAATGTAGATTTCACGTACATGACACATACCATGCGGTCGGCCATTATACGAGCTTTTCTTCTTTTCTGGAAGCTTGTGA
>NW_018417869.1:0-218 GCF_002113885.1 Mizuhopecten yessoensis
CAATGTATTCATGTAAATATTGCTAAATGTGCGACAATTTGTTACTAAATGTTCTATCTGCATGTTGTTTTAAGGTACACGAGTACAAACAAGGTAAGATAAATCTGACGCAGTGTAGTTAAGTTTTGGCACACTGTGTCTATCACCAAATATGTATGGTTCAATCGACTGTGTGTGTTACTTTCATCTCTCTTGGTAACATTGTCACTATTCTGTGA
>NW_018417870.1:0-218 GCF_002113885.1 Mizuhopecten yessoensis
ATGTAAGGAAACATAATCACAGCCCTGAATGTAAGGAAACATGATCACAGTCCTGAATATAAGGAAACATGAACACGGCCCTGAATGTAGGGAAACATGATCACAGCCTGAATATAAGGAAACATGGTCACAGGCCTGAATGAATGGAAACATGATCACAGCCCTGAATGAACGAAACATGGTCACAGCCCTGAATGTAAGGAAACATGATCATAGAC
>NW_018417871.1:0-218 GCF_002113885.1 Mizuhopecten yessoensis
CCCATGTATGATCGGGTTAGAGAAGTTCCACTGTGCATAAAAAACCGGATGTGCTATACATACCTACATACAGACAGACAGTCAGACAATACACATAGTACGGTACATAGGGTTCCCAAGTCTCTATGACAAGTACATGTCGTAATAAGTTTGTTGCCTTACCGAACCACATGCAAAATATTTCTGCTTATATCAGTATACCAACTTTATTACACATT
>NW_018417872.1:0-218 GCF_002113885.1 Mizuhopecten yessoensis
TATATTGTAACTATGTTATACTAGAGGTGATGCTAGGTACACAAACCCTGCCACTTTTCTACCTGGTGCATCAAAATTTAGAGAAATGAGAACTTCAGGCTTGATGTATGCTGTCTCCACTGCATAGATATATAAACATGCAGTGTAATAAAACACAGGGACAGGGACATAAAACACAATCTGTGTCAGCTAGCCACTGTCTATACCTGTACATGTAT
>NW_018417873.1:0-218 GCF_002113885.1 Mizuhopecten yessoensis
CCCATGTCGAGGTTTCCGCCCCTTACTGACCTGTGTCGAGGTTTCTGACCCTTACTGACCTGTGTCGAGGTTTCCTCCCCTTACTGACCTGTATCGAGGTTACCGCCCCTTACTGACCCATGTCGAGGTTTCCGCCCCTCACTGACCTGTGTCGAGGTTTCCGCCCCTCACTGACCTGTGTCGAGGTTTCCTCCCCTTACTGACCTGTGTCGAGGTTA
>NW_018417874.1:0-218 GCF_002113885.1 Mizuhopecten yessoensis
CTATGGGAATAGTCCAGCGTCACTGTTAGTGCTAGGTATCTATGGTAATAGTCCAGCGTCACTGTTAGTACTAGGTATCTATGGGAATAGTCCAGCGTCACTGTTAGTGCTGAATCATCTGAGTATCTATGGGAACAGTACAGCATCACTGTTAGTGCTGGTTATCTATGAGAACAGTACAGCATCACTGTTAGTGCTGGATTATCTGGGTATCTATG
>NW_018417875.1:0-218 GCF_002113885.1 Mizuhopecten yessoensis
TCAACAGGCCGTGACGCAGGACGCGTACAGGTTGTATGGATATACCACAAAGGAACGGCAAATGGAATATTACAAGTTTATTTCAGCATTTGATATCGTTAGATGTTACCTTGCATACACTCCATACGGCAAGTGTCGAGCAGCTGAAGTGTTCCAATTATAGTAGATTGAACCACATTCTCGGAGCTGTGTTGAGTACGTGTAAACACCTCCAAGGG
>NW_018417876.1:0-218 GCF_002113885.1 Mizuhopecten yessoensis
GTAGGGAGAAATCCATAAATACGTGTTACATACCTTTCATTGATCTACCTTTTCTATGAAGGAATTTGTGAAATGTTATCATTTATTGTATCACTGGATGAATATCATGAGCAATAAAAGAAACGATCACATGCCTATATGAAATGATCAACACTTTTATAAATATCACTAGCGACCGTTTGTTATGCAATGCCATTACGCTTAAATATTGATTAAAT
>NW_018417877.1:0-218 GCF_002113885.1 Mizuhopecten yessoensis
AAGGTGACCACTGACTCCGGCCGGTTGGTGACCTTCGTCATACGTTACCTGTTAAGTATGGCCTCGTTTATTTGTACAGTAAACAAACATGAACACCTTTCGTCAGAACAAATACGTCTTATCTGTTGTCCTGAAATACGATGTCAAACATAGTTATCGTTGTTGCATTTTTGACGAACATAGCGGGGCATGGTGCGTGACGTCATGCACAAAATCCC
>NW_018417878.1:0-218 GCF_002113885.1 Mizuhopecten yessoensis
TCGCTTCGCTATATTACCGCCACGTATCTCTATATTACCGCCATGCATCGCTATTTTAACGCCATGCATCGCTATTATAACGCCATGTGGTACTATGTTTCCGCTACTTATCGCTATAATAACGCCATGTATCGCTATATTACCGCCACGTATCGCTATGTTACCGCCACGTATCGCTTCGCTATATTACCGCCACGTATCTCTATATTACCGCCATG
>NW_018417879.1:0-218 GCF_002113885.1 Mizuhopecten yessoensis
CTACTGTTTGTGTTCGAATCAAACTTAGCACATGCTGATTTGCTAATATTTTTGTCTCGTACATGATACATATGTCATTTAAAGTCCCATCAACAACACAACTCTCAAGTAGGTTATCTAGTGACTATGCCATGCAAATTTGATATGATGAAAGTGTGCTATCGTGCATACCACTGTTACCGACTTATATACACATACTCAAATGATATAAACTGTTC
>NW_018417880.1:0-218 GCF_002113885.1 Mizuhopecten yessoensis
AAAAAAGACGCAAGGATATGCGCCTCAGTACCTTCCATAAGATTTACACAACCAAATAGCCATATCCATGGACATCTTAAAGTCCGTATCACGTCTCACCAGGCACGCCCATGCTCATTCATTTCAAGTACCTTCTCGTAAAACCCAGGTCAGAAAACAGTCATTTCCCCCAAGAACAATATCTGATTGGAACCGCCTCCCTCCAGACATCTGTGAAC
>NW_018417881.1:0-218 GCF_002113885.1 Mizuhopecten yessoensis
GGCCAGGTGAGCTAATAAAAAAAGACTAATAAACAGAATATAGATCACAATGAAATGTCCTAATGATAATTTTCTATTTATAATAATTAGTAAGTTGCACCTGGACCATGGGAATTCAATGTGCGGATTATAACTATGATTTAGTAGAAGAGTTCTCAACCTGCATTTCCACAAATACAGCAAATATATACATGTAACGTAGCTGGCTACATACATTT
>NW_018417882.1:0-218 GCF_002113885.1 Mizuhopecten yessoensis
AGCGACAGGTCTAAAGATGGTTACGTTGAGGATTCTGTTGAGAAGTGGTTAACCAAGGCTTTAAATTTGTAGCTATTTATTTTATATGATTACATTATTAAAATAATTTATGAATCATATAGCACTAGTAGTCGGTCATTCAACTTGCCCGTTCTTTGATTTTTCTAGCAGTCCTTCTGTGTGACAGGCAATCGCAGGTATGGTGTTGTTGGTTTATT
>NW_018417883.1:0-218 GCF_002113885.1 Mizuhopecten yessoensis
TTTAATAAAGACACAGTGTAGGTTATAATGTAATATTGATGTATAATGTATAGGTCAGACAGATCAATGTATTTTGTAGATTGTACTAATAATTGTGAAAACGGCGGATTCATACGTAAGACAGTTAACAACGACCAATGTCATTGTCGATGTCCGGAGTATCTCACTGGTCCTACCTGTGCAGATCGTACAAGTAAGTGCTGTACTTGTTTATTGAA
>NW_018417884.1:0-218 GCF_002113885.1 Mizuhopecten yessoensis
ATGTGTGATTTCAAAAGATAATCTCCAACAAGTTTGCAAAACGCTGAATTGAAACAATGGCAGAAGACGAGGGAGGAGTGAGTATTAAACTATCCCAGTGATTGAAAACAATATTCATCTATAAAAACTTTAAACCACTGTATATATCGGCGTGTATTTATATTCATGTTCACTCTGGTAAGGTATGAAAGGAACACAGAAAACATATCCAATGACGT
>NW_018417885.1:0-218 GCF_002113885.1 Mizuhopecten yessoensis
GTGTGTATCATGTGTAAACTGTGTGCATCATGTGTAAACGTTGTGCATCATGTGTAAACTGTGTGTCATGTGTGTATCATGTGTGTAATGTGTGTATCATGTGTAAACTGTGTGTACCATGTGTAAACTGTGTGTATCGTGTGTAAATTGTGTAAATCATGTATAAACTGTGTGTCATGTGTAAACTGTGTGTATCATGTGTAAAATGTGTGTATCAT
>NW_018417886.1:0-218 GCF_002113885.1 Mizuhopecten yessoensis
AGTGTTACTACTACCGGGAACACCTGCCAGTCGCCGGTAAGTGTTCTACTATCGGGAACACCTGTCAGTAGCCGGTAAGTGCTACTAATACTGGGAACACCTGCCAGTCGTAGGTAAATGTTACTACTATCAGGAACACCTCTCAGTCGCCGGTAAGTGCTACTACTACCGGCAACACCTGTCAGTCGCCGGTAAGTGTAACTACTACCGGGAACACC
>NW_018417887.1:0-218 GCF_002113885.1 Mizuhopecten yessoensis
TTGATTTATGATTTCACTATAACCTTGATAATGTTGACATGATCGTTCGTGTATTCAATGGGACCTGGTCGGAATGATCAGTTTTGGTTGTCTGTATAGTAACTTGACAGTAATTGAAGCCAATATCTTTCTTAGCAGTGTGGAATATAACATGTTAACGTAGCTTGGAATAAGAGACATCCCTGTCTGTTGTACGGCTTCAATAATTGCATTCGTTG
>NW_018417888.1:0-218 GCF_002113885.1 Mizuhopecten yessoensis
AACCAGGACAGTGGTAAACGTTAATACTATCGTCTATGGAAAATCATTTGGTTCTGCGGTCCCTATAGAAGAATAGGCAGCAAAGAAAACAAATGAACAAAAGTCCTTATATTTATACAATAATCATGTAATAATATGATCTCGTACAGAAAAGGCTACAAATAAGAAAAAGAAAACTAAAATTAAATAAAAGAGCAAAATATAATAATAATAAAGTA
>NW_018417889.1:0-218 GCF_002113885.1 Mizuhopecten yessoensis
ATGTGAAAACAACCCAATATATGAAAATAACCCAATATGTGAAAATAACCCAATATGTGAAAACAATCCAATATGTGAAAACAATCCAATATGTGAAAACAAATCAATATGTGAAAACAAACCAATATATGAAAACAACCCAATATGTGAAAACAGCCCAATATGTGAAAACGAACCCAATATGTGAAAACAACCCAATATGTGAAAACAACCCAATT
>NW_018417890.1:0-218 GCF_002113885.1 Mizuhopecten yessoensis
CCCTTATTTAAAAAAGAATCCCTCTGCTACTTCTTACAATCTCATTTTTTTCGATTTGCAAAATTGTTTTTAAACTTTTCCAAAAACTGACAGTTGTCAAACATTTACGTTCCTATATTTTCTGCCCCAATGTGGAATTTCGCAATGCATCAAAAGTAACAATGTGTGTTAAGCGCTTCCGCAAAGTCGATTGTTAGACTAGATTACGGCATCAACAA
>NW_018417891.1:0-218 GCF_002113885.1 Mizuhopecten yessoensis
TGTACATCACCAGTATTACATGTGTACATCACCAGTATTACACGTTTACATCACCAGTATTACACGAGTTTGTCACCAGTATTATATGTGTACATAACCAGTATTACACGAATTTATCACCAGTATTACACGTGTACATCACCAGTATAATATGTGTACATCACCATATTACGTGTGTACATCACCAGTATGACACATGTACATCACCAGTATTACAC
>NW_018417892.1:0-218 GCF_002113885.1 Mizuhopecten yessoensis
GTACTCAAATATTATACGCTCACACAATATATACCCATTTGTATTGTATAACTATTCATATGTATTACAAATTCATAAACAGTATGCACCTAAACTCTTATGTATTATACAATCACATGCATTATTCAAATGTTATACATTCTTATTCATCATTCATACAGATACATTTAGCTCTCACATACATTACATACCCACATGTATTACACAAACATACATTA
>NW_018417893.1:0-218 GCF_002113885.1 Mizuhopecten yessoensis
AGGCCTAGCGGACGATCTGAAAAAAATGTTTTTATTCTATATATAAATAAGGACAGCTGTATGATATATTAGTTATGTATGTATGGTACATGAATATTTCTTTTTCAATGTTACCTTTTTCAACTTCATTAATTATCGCGGCGTTGTTGAAGTGTAAACGATAATGATAAATTTGAGGAAGGTTAAAGTACATGTACTTTGTTATGTAAGAAAACACC
>NW_018417894.1:0-218 GCF_002113885.1 Mizuhopecten yessoensis
ATGAAAGACTGCAACAGTTAACATGCAGAAACCAGGATTTTGGTGGTATCAGCATCATTGCAGTTGGAGACTTGTATCAGCTTTCTCCAGTCGGCGACTCCTGGATTTTCAAAGACTTGAATTCTCCTGGTCAAGGGTTAGCAAAGAATCTATGGAAAGAACATTTTAAAATGTATGAATTAACAGAGATCATGAGACAGAAAGATGACCTTCAATTT
>NW_018417895.1:0-218 GCF_002113885.1 Mizuhopecten yessoensis
GTTTTCATCAGCCCGCCATTTCGGATGGCCGATACTTTTGTTCAGCCCGCCATCTGGGATTGGCCGATCATTGGGTTGACACATGACCGCCATCTTGGATTGACCGATCATTGGGTTGACACATGGCTGCCAACTTGGATTGGCCGATCATTGGGTTGACACATGACCGCCAACTTGGATTGGCCGATCATTCGGTTGACACATGACCGCCATCTTGG
>NW_018417896.1:0-218 GCF_002113885.1 Mizuhopecten yessoensis
AAAGAGCCTAAAATGCAGACGTGAAGTTGAATTTAGCCGGGGTTTTCGACTTTCTGATATCAGATGGTAAGAAATTCCACAACCTGGCCAAAAGCACCGGTTTCCGTAGGTCACAGTACGAGATTCTGGGACACAATGATTCTGTCTTCGACCGCTGTGATCGTGACGGCTGATACAGGGTGACAAGCTCCTGTGAATACTGGGGAGCTATTCAATTT
>NW_018417897.1:0-218 GCF_002113885.1 Mizuhopecten yessoensis
TGTTCTCCAGCACCAGCACTTCGTCGGCTTTGCCTTTGGTTGGTTTGGACACCAAAACCTTGGCAGTCTTGGTGGGTTTGAGAGGGAAGACTTTGTCTACAGTCTTGACTCCCTTGGAGATGTCCTTGAGATTGACCGGGACGGTCTTCTGAGGCGCCCTGTAGTTCATCCATGGAGTATCGCTGTGTTGGTACACGTATCCCATTTTCTTGTGGTCG
>NW_018417898.1:0-218 GCF_002113885.1 Mizuhopecten yessoensis
CCCCCTTGGGAGTGAGACAGTGTGATCTCAACCCTCGGGTTGAGATTACCCTGTCTCACCCCCAAGGGGGTGAATGATTCTATTAGTCTCGCTCTAGAGTTGAGACAGGATATCTCCTAATCATCACCATTGTTTGACATCACGTCAACAATACAATGACAACTTAAGAATCTTCCCCCGTGGGTTGAGAATATAAGACTCTTGTTCATGTCCAGGGG
>NW_018417899.1:0-218 GCF_002113885.1 Mizuhopecten yessoensis
TGTAGCGGGACTGCGGTATATCGATACTGTAATACTCGTCCATATGTCTCTATCGGGGACTGCGGTATCCGGTACTGTAATACTTGTCCCTACGTCTGTAGTGGGACTGCAGTATACGGTACTGTAGTACTCGTCCATACGTCAGTAGTTGGACTGCGGTATCCGGTACTGTTACACTCGTCCATACGTCTGTAGCGGGACTGCGGTACCGGGTACTG
>NW_018417900.1:0-218 GCF_002113885.1 Mizuhopecten yessoensis
TGGGTATGAGCCTAGTTGTAATTGTTGGTTTTGAGCCTAGTTGTATCTGTTGGGCATGATCTTAATTGTAATTGTTGGTTTTGAGCCTAGTTGTAATTGTTGGTTTTGGGCCTAGTTGTAATTATTGAGTTTGATCCTAGTTGTCATTGTTGGTTTCAGTTTATTCATCATTGTTGGGCATGAGCCTAGTTGTAATTGTTGGTTTTGAGCCTAGTTGT
>NW_018417901.1:0-218 GCF_002113885.1 Mizuhopecten yessoensis
TATATAATATTCACACAGGTACAAATACACAACTTTAAAAAAGCAACGTTCAAAATCTTTTGCTGGATTTGATGAAGTGATGCACTTTTCTAAAACGTAGGAGTTAAGGTCCACCGAAGTGAAAGGAATTCTCACATGGATGGCCACAGATGCACAATGGACTTGCGATATGTTTAACTCTGTAAAGGTCATACTTAAGGGAACTACAATTGTGCCTC
>NW_018417902.1:0-218 GCF_002113885.1 Mizuhopecten yessoensis
GGGGGGGGGGGGGGGGGGGGGGGGGGGGGGGGGGCATGTATGAATGTAAATCAGTAGTTAACCTAATTCATTGCAGTGTAAGAACATTAAATTTTCATGGAAATGGTCAAAATTTCACATCTTTCATCAAAGGGATAACTACCGACTTGTGCTTGCTTGTCTGATAACCGGATTTTTTTTTTATCTCGGAAACGACGTATTGTACATGCACAAGTTAA
>NW_018417903.1:0-218 GCF_002113885.1 Mizuhopecten yessoensis
CCTTCAGCCATTGTTTATACACAATATCACTGGTCAATTAATCCCACCGCTGCCACCAAATTGTAACGTGACGGGGAGATTTCCAGAATACAACATTTCACAACAAAGTTCTATTTACAAGTTTATTTACACTTTATATTCAACGTACAACATCACGGTCAGCATAGTCCATCACAACACCTGAGAGAATCCCCTAGCTAATTTACCTCAGCTAAGCT
>NW_018417904.1:0-218 GCF_002113885.1 Mizuhopecten yessoensis
TATATCCTTATACTTACTTATGCTTATTTTTGAATTTGAGGTGTATCCTTTTTTTATTTTAATATTCGTTTTGTGATCCTGATTGTTTGTCCGATCATATATGTACTACAGCACTCCTACCTTAATTAGTGCGATCAGGGGGCTATGTATGGTGATATAAAGCTTTCATCTTTAATTTTAAATTATTTAAATGAGATGTAAATAAAAACTATGTTTGC
>NW_018417905.1:0-218 GCF_002113885.1 Mizuhopecten yessoensis
TTTGAATACCTTTATCCATACCTCACATCAGGGGTGGATTCTATTAATCTCTCACAGGGGAAAGTGGACAAAATGTATCCATCATTAGTGTTCCGTATGTGGCACGTGTATCTAACAAACGTAGAGGACCGAGAAAAAGACTTTTATTACATGAATGTGTTGCAAACATCTCATATGTCTTATACAAAGGTATCCAGATTAATGGTGGTATTCAATAT
>NW_018417906.1:0-218 GCF_002113885.1 Mizuhopecten yessoensis
GAGCTAAACGCAAAACCTTAACATTGTTGACGCCGCCGTCGAAAAGCAACGCCTATGTGTCTTTCCGACATCCGTAATAGGCGACACAAAAAACTAGAGCGATGAGCTATATAACATGACCTTTTTAACACTATATAACATGTCTTGAAATTTCTGAAATTATTTTACAACATTACATGATGAAGTATGATATCAGTAAATGTTTTAATTAATTCAAA
>NW_018417907.1:0-218 GCF_002113885.1 Mizuhopecten yessoensis
TGTAAGATGTTTACACAACATTGTAAGATGTTTACACTACATTGTGAGATGTTTACACTACATTGTGAGATGTTTACAATGAAAGATGTTACACTACATTGTAAGATGTTTACACTACATTGTAAGATGTTTACACTACATTGTAAGATGTTATCACTACATTGTAAGATGTTATCACTACATTGTAAGATGTTTACACCACATTGTAAGATGTAATC
>NW_018417908.1:0-218 GCF_002113885.1 Mizuhopecten yessoensis
AACATTACATATATAGTGTAACATACTATAACATTACATATATAGCGTAACATACTATAACATTACATATATAATGTAATATACTATAACATTTCATATAAAGTGTAATATACTATTACATTACATATATAGTGTAATATACTATACCATTACATATATAGTGTAATATACTGTAACATTACATATATAGTGTAATATACTATAACATTACATATATA
>NW_018417909.1:0-218 GCF_002113885.1 Mizuhopecten yessoensis
AATGCGTTCTCCTTCAATACATTATTTTTATTACTTTTTCTTTAATTAGTATATCACTGATGATGTACATTCATTCAAATACATGATTCATTTAAAATACATGCCACTTATTTGTTAACACAAACAAACTGCCGCCCTGGTAAGCATGTATTGAATATGTATTGGTCTATAAATTGTAAACTTTTGGAAAAAATAAAATGAAATGAAATATATATTTA
>NW_018417910.1:0-218 GCF_002113885.1 Mizuhopecten yessoensis
ATGCACTGGATATCAATCATATTTGGTTGGAAGCATTCATGAGAGCCAGGGATTCAAATTGTACAAGTAGTGGCCCTGACCCCCTTGGCTAAAGGGTGGGGCCAAATATAGTTTATTGCTAGGAAATGGTTGAGATCCCCACCCTTTCACCATATATATATTTGCTGAGAATGAAGAGAAGAATGCACATATGTTTCTAGGATTACCCAGGGGTCGGG
>NW_018417911.1:0-218 GCF_002113885.1 Mizuhopecten yessoensis
TATAACGCCCCATTCCATAAACATACAAACGTTAGCTCAGTAGAGCTATTTCTGCGACAAACATAGGTATAACTTAAAACAAACAAAAACAACATGCAAAGTAACAGGCCTGCATGGATGAATACACTGAAGTAAGTGTATATAATCATCCGAGCTCAAACGGCTCGAAATTGACAATCTGCATTATACATATAATGTTTTGTCGTTATATGTATTGT
>NW_018417912.1:0-218 GCF_002113885.1 Mizuhopecten yessoensis
TTTACACCTCTACACATCGTCACATCTACACATCTACACATCTACTCATCTACACATCTACACATCTACACATCGTCACATATAAACACCTACACATCTACAAATCGTCACATCTACACATCTACACAACTTCACATCTACACACATACACATCTACACATCGGCACATCTACACATCTACGCATCGTCACATCGTCACATCGTCACATCGTCACATC
>NW_018417913.1:0-218 GCF_002113885.1 Mizuhopecten yessoensis
GTGAAGGGGTACCAATTTTGTATAAACCATGGGTCTGACCCCCCAAGGGGCCTGAGGGGCGGGGCCATATAGGGGAAACATAGCAAATTATTCTGTAAAATCCTTCTTCTTATGTAGGAATGAAAAGATTTTGTCCATATTTGGTGTGAAGCATCCTTGGGTAAATGGGAACTAATTTTGTATAAACGGTGGGTGTGGCCTCCCCTGGGACCTGAGGG
>NW_018417914.1:0-218 GCF_002113885.1 Mizuhopecten yessoensis
CCACCCCACTCTACCCACCTAAACTGAGACCTCTACCCCCACCCACCACACTCTTCCCGTCTAAACTGAGGCCACTGCCCCCACCCACCTCACTCTACCTGTCTAAACTGAGGCCGCTACCCCCACCCACCACACTCTTCCTGTCTAAACTGAGGCCACTGCCCCACCCACCTCACTCTACCTGTCTAAACCATTGCCCACCCCACTCTACCTGTCTA
>NW_018417915.1:0-218 GCF_002113885.1 Mizuhopecten yessoensis
TATGTTGTATTGTAGTACAGCTGTACATAGTATGTTGAATTGTATTACAGTAGTATACAGTATGTTGTATTGTATTACATTAGTATACAGTATGTTGTACTGTATTACATCTATATATAGTATGTTGTATTGTATTACATTAGTATACAGTATGTTGCATTGTAGTACATCTATATACAGTATGTTGTATTGTAGTACAGCTGTATACAGTATGTTGT
>NW_018417916.1:0-218 GCF_002113885.1 Mizuhopecten yessoensis
AGGCTTTGGCTTACAAATCTGGTTTGTATAGTAGCGGTGGTATTAGTGAACCTTTGGCTTACAGTTCTGGTTTTTATAAGAGCGGGGGGTATTAGTCAGCCTTTGGCTAGCAGTTCTGGTTTGTATAGCAGCGGGGTATGTTACCCTTTGGCTTACAGTTCTGGTTTGCATACCAGCGGGAAGTATTAGTTAGCCTTTGGCTTACAGTTCTGGTTTGT
>NW_018417917.1:0-218 GCF_002113885.1 Mizuhopecten yessoensis
TACACTGTTCACACCTAGCTATTGCCACATGACTATTGTCAGTTAAAACGTTAACACGTGGACTAAAGACACCTGGACTAATGACATGCACACTGTTTATATATATCTATTGCCACATGACTATTGCCAGTTAGAACGTTAACACGAGGACTAAAGACACCTGGACTAATGATATGTACACTGTTCACACCTAGCTATTGACACATGACTATTGTCAG
>NW_018417918.1:0-218 GCF_002113885.1 Mizuhopecten yessoensis
TGGTCAGTAGGTAATTTCCTAAGACATGTAAGGGCAGTGGTCAGTAGATTCTCTCCTTAGACATATAAGGGCAGTGGTCAGTAGGATCTCTCCTTAGACATGTAAGGGCAGTGGCCAGTATGTTCTCTCCTTAGACATGTAAGGTCAGTGGTCAGTGTGTCATTTCCTTAGATATGTAAGGGCAGTGGTCAGTATGTCCTTTTCTTAGACATGTAAGG
>NW_018417919.1:0-218 GCF_002113885.1 Mizuhopecten yessoensis
TTACTAGAGTTTTCTCGTATATTTGAATTTATTACAGTTACAACGACACAAAGAACGATGTCGGATATGTAAAAAGTAAAACCATCGACGCAAAGGATATAAATAAAATTGCATTTTTACGCAAATCAATTGGCTAAATTACCAACCACAACGATCACGTTTTTTTAACAAATGCGAAGTCGTTAGATAGTTCTATTTCGCAAATGCTAGATTGAGGT
>NW_018417920.1:0-218 GCF_002113885.1 Mizuhopecten yessoensis
ATTTAAAAACTCAACTAAACGACATGTTTTCCAAATGACGTCTAAACTCAAAGGTCAACTATCGCCTGTGACAAACGTAAACAAATAGAACTTTTGCGCGCAGAAATACTATGAACCTTAAAACTACGTAGAATAAATATTTAAAACAATCCGATCGACATTGGCTTTTCCATATGTGCATTTGCATCTGAAATGGCGTTGTTATTCTCACAATATTT
>NW_018417921.1:0-218 GCF_002113885.1 Mizuhopecten yessoensis
TGTAGTGTGTGGTACCAGTGTATTACTTGTAGTGTGTGGTACCAGAGTATTGCTTGTAGTGTGTGGTACCAGTGTATTACTTATAGTGTGTGGTACCGTGTGGTACCAATGTATTACTTGTAGTGTGTGATACCAGTGTATTACTTGTAGTATGTGTTACCAGTAGTGTGTGTTACCAGTGTGTTACTTGTAGTGTGTGTTACCAGTGTGTTACTTGT
>NW_018417922.1:0-218 GCF_002113885.1 Mizuhopecten yessoensis
ATGACGTTAACGTTGGCGGGGGGTCTCGTTGCTGTCGCAGCACGGCTGTACGGAGCGTACCTGCCCCTGCCCCTGGTCGATATAGCTTTTAAAACCTTAGCTTTTCTGTTAGCTCTGGTTTGGGCCCGGTCCATCTTCTTCTCGTTTTCGGAGTCGGACGCTATGGGGTTTATTATATATTCGTCCACAGTTTTCCAACCGCCCTCTGAACTGTCGGC
>NW_018417923.1:0-218 GCF_002113885.1 Mizuhopecten yessoensis
AACAAAAGGTCCATAATAGTTATTACAAGGTATCATGTAACTATACAACGGCCACATAGGGCGCCGATTCTTTGCTTGATAAATCATTAGGAAAGTAGTTCATCGAATAGTGTGTTGTCTCTTATGAGGCTATGTAGCATGATGCCGTGCAGACTGTGCAGCTGACGTAAGTATTTCATGAGATCTACGTAACACACGGCGCTGACGTATATAAGACT
>NW_018417924.1:0-218 GCF_002113885.1 Mizuhopecten yessoensis
ATTTGACGGGAGTATTATGGTATGGCGTTGTCCGGCCGGCCAGCTGGCGTAAACTTTTGTATATCCGGCAATCTCCTCCTACATTTAACAACTGATCTCTATGAAACTTGGTATACATTATAATCATAATACGAAGTTGTGTCTCCCTTAAAAGAATTTTGAAATCGACACTATTTCCAAAAGTTATTGCCCTTTGTTTATTTCAGTATTTAATTTTT
>NW_018417925.1:0-218 GCF_002113885.1 Mizuhopecten yessoensis
AAAATACTGAACCCTGTCGTACCAATATCAGCGTCACTAATATGTCAAAGCAAATGCCCCGGGTACCAGTAAACGAAGTTTAAATTTAGTGTGCACCATGGTGAAAACAAATTATATTAACCGACCATAATCATGGTGTTAGAACGTAATTTTCAAAAGCTGATTGATTAAGGCGACTGACAAGTTTGACTTTGTTCTTTAAGTTGTTTGTTGGAAGT
>NW_018417926.1:0-218 GCF_002113885.1 Mizuhopecten yessoensis
TTTCTGTTTGACTGTGTTAATCTCTTAACCTTTCTGTTTGACTGAGTTAATCTCTAAACATTTCTGTTTGACTGTGTTAATCTCTAAACCTCTCTGTTTGACTGTGTTTATCATTAACCCTTTCTGTTTGACTGTGTTAGTCTCTTAAACTTTCTGTTTGACTGAATCTCTTTACCTTTCTGTTTGACTGTGTTAATCTCTAAACTTTTCTGTTTGAC
>NW_018417927.1:0-218 GCF_002113885.1 Mizuhopecten yessoensis
TACTTGGTCTAAATCATACACAAAATGTCTACTTGGCCGAAATCAGACACACAATGTCTACTTGGTCCAAATCATACACACAATGTCTGCTTGGTCCGAATCATACACACAATGTCTACTTGGTTCAAATCTGGTCCAAATCATACACACAATGTCTACTGTTTACTTGGTCTAAATCATACACACAATGTCTACTTGGTCTAAATCATACACAAAAT
>NW_018417928.1:0-218 GCF_002113885.1 Mizuhopecten yessoensis
TTATCCTATGTATATCAAGTTCCTGACGATCAATAAATACACGGACAGATAACACTATTCCATGACATGTAACAATTTAGTCATGCTATCATATCTTAGACCTTACTGTTTGTGTGTATAACAGAGATCCATCTAAATGTATTGTTTCGCAGACCATAATTACAATCTCATACAGCTGAAACCATTCCCTGATATATGTTGTTTTCTTAAAAGCAGGC
>NW_018417929.1:0-218 GCF_002113885.1 Mizuhopecten yessoensis
CAATAAATATATATAAATAAGTCCGATCCTGCTCCGTTTCTGTCCGTTCCTTTGAATCGTCGCCCGTTCCTGCCCGATCCTTATCAATACACTACTCTTAATTCGTTGCAATTCTTTTATGAAATATATCTTAAACCCGATACAAACTATATAATACTATAAATATAAGTATAATAAGTAATAACGACATAAATGTATATATATAATTTAGTCCGATT
>NW_018417930.1:0-218 GCF_002113885.1 Mizuhopecten yessoensis
TACGTAAGTCATGTGTTTATAACTACGTCATAAGTTTTTAACTATTCGTAAGTCATGTGTTTATAACTACGTCATAAGTTTGTAACTATACGTAAGTCATGTGTTTATAACTACGTCATACCCCTTGTAACTATACGTTAGTCATGTGTTTATAACTACGTCATACGTTTGTTACTATACGTAAGTCATGTGTTTATAACTACGTCATAAGTTTGTAA
>NW_018417931.1:0-218 GCF_002113885.1 Mizuhopecten yessoensis
GGAGAAGCTAGAAGACTAGCAATGGTGTCAAAAGCCTTCTGCTGATTGTCCTCCCATACCCAAAGAATCCTTGTCTTTGACCCCTTCACAGTTTTGTGGGTACAGTGTCCGACAAGAATATCATTTAAAGGTTTTATGTTCGGGCCATGCCTTCAACACTTCAAGTTTATCTGGGTCCTTCAGGAGGTTCATCAAGGATTATGCGTAAATCATAAAAC
>NW_018417932.1:0-218 GCF_002113885.1 Mizuhopecten yessoensis
CTGTCTCGGTGACTCCGTGTTGGAAATGTGCCTGTGGAACCTGTCCTCCCAAAAGGTAAAATCTGTGAACAGACGGCTGAAGCAGTATCTCCCAACAACTTTACTCGTAATTTTTCAGGGAGAGCTCATAGGGTGGTGTATCCTGTGAACCATAGACCCGGGACTGCCATAATGAAATGTGTAGTGGGGTTGGGTCTCCAATCACTGCTGGGAGCTCA
>NW_018417933.1:0-218 GCF_002113885.1 Mizuhopecten yessoensis
AAAACATCATCTGTCCAATCAAACAGAATACATCATCTGTCCAATCAAACACCAAATCCCCTTTTAAATCACTAAACAAATCATCTCCCAAATTACAGGAACAATCATTTGTCCAATCACAGACAAAATCACCTGTCCCATCACAGAACATACCGTCTGTCCAAACACAGAACAAATCGATTGTCCAATCAAATAGCACATCACCTGTTCAATAACAG
>NW_018417934.1:0-218 GCF_002113885.1 Mizuhopecten yessoensis
ATATCACACGGTAACTGACAATATATCACACGGTAACTGACAATAAATCATACGGTAACTGACAATAAATCACACGGTAACTGACAATATACATGTATCATACGATAACTGACAATTTATCACACGGTAACTGACAATATATCACACGGTAACTGACAATTTAGCATACAGTCACTGACAATATATCATACGGTAACTGACAATATATCATACGGTAA
>NW_018417935.1:0-218 GCF_002113885.1 Mizuhopecten yessoensis
GACTACAGTACACAATGTTTAAATACAACTCTCTTTGTTTATGTAGTACAAACGCCAAGCATTACCAGGCTACATGTATGTAATAAAACGTAAAACTTGTGAACGAAACGAAACAATGATAACATTGTTTGTATAGAATTGAAACAGTCGAGAATGGAAAGTTCAAGGATAGCTTACTATGTCGGATTGTGTAGTGTATACTCCATCCCCATTTGTTA
>NW_018417936.1:0-218 GCF_002113885.1 Mizuhopecten yessoensis
ATGGTAACAGTCATATAGTAACATACACAACATGATGGTAACAGTGATGTAGTAACATACACAACATGATGGTAACTGTCATGTAACAGACACAACATGACGGTAACAGTCATGTAACAGACACAACAGGGTGGTAACAGTCATATAGTAACATACACAACATGATGGTAACTGTCATGTAACAGACTCAACATGATGGTAACATCATGTAGTTACAA
>NW_018417937.1:0-218 GCF_002113885.1 Mizuhopecten yessoensis
AAAAAAAAAAATCAAAGCTAAATAACTGTGGAAATGTTCATCTGTGTATTAAGAAGGAAGGAAATACAAGCTGCAGTGTCACATTTATGATGTATACACAATAAGATAATGTGAATCAGTGAGTAACGTAGAACTTTAAAGGTAAATATTGGAAATGAATGTCACACAGCACTTCTTTTCTCGAGAAAAGTACATAGAGACGTATTTTATTCTTGAAC
>NW_018417938.1:0-218 GCF_002113885.1 Mizuhopecten yessoensis
TCACCTAACTCAGGCCGATCTACCCTGTCGCCATTTTAAACCGGATGTATACTATACTACTGTGACATTGCATTGTTAACGATGTATATTATCCTACTGCGACATTGTATTGTAAAGGATGTATGCTACCTTACTGTGGCATTGCATTGTTAAGGATGTATATTATCCTACTGTGACATTGCATTGTAGAGGATGTATGCTACCTTAATGTGATATTG
>NW_018417939.1:0-218 GCF_002113885.1 Mizuhopecten yessoensis
AGAGAAGAATCGTTTGCCCATTAAAATGTATCGTTTGTGTATTCGCTTATTTTTTATCTGTCAATTCAGTTAGTAACTGGATAGTCTCTGTCCCGCCAAGATGGCTGTCTTCCCATATGTTATCAGATAAAATGTTATCTTGGTAACAAAGCGTAGTTTCACATCTTTTTAATGTATGGGAAAATATATATTGGGACGAATATGTGTCACAAGTTAAT
>NW_018417940.1:0-218 GCF_002113885.1 Mizuhopecten yessoensis
ATCTGACTTATCTTACTTACAGACTGCCCTACTGGTTTTGTTGTAGCACAATTAGACACATCTGACTTATTCTACTTTCAAACTGCCCAACTGGTTTTGTTGTTACACAATGAGACACATCTGACATATCTTACTTACTGACTGACCCTACCGGTTCTGTTGTAACACAATGTTACACATCTGACTTATCATGCCTACTGGTTTTGTTGTAACACAAT
>NW_018417941.1:0-218 GCF_002113885.1 Mizuhopecten yessoensis
AGGATCATCCCCTGAAAAGGGTGGAATTATTTTAGGAACATTCTGTGAATGTCTAGTAGAGAATGAAGAAAAAGAGTTCCCATTCATAGTACTGCTCAGAAATGATACAGAACTTGCCCTCTTTCTATCTAATGGGGAAATAACAGATGTGTATGTACCTGTTGTATCTGTATTATCTTTTGAAGATATAACATACTTCCCCTTAGACATAAGGTACT
>NW_018417942.1:0-218 GCF_002113885.1 Mizuhopecten yessoensis
ACATAACACATATTGTGACCAGGTGTGTAACACACAATGAAACATCACACATATTGTGACCAGGTATGTAACACAAAGTAAAACATAACACATATTGTGACTAGGTGTGTAACACAAAGTAAAACATAACACATATGGTGACCAGGTGTGTAACACACAATGAAACATAACATATATTGTGACCAGGTGTGTAACACAAAGTAAAACATAACACATAT
>NW_018417943.1:0-218 GCF_002113885.1 Mizuhopecten yessoensis
GTCTCAGTGCAAATGTTTTGGTTATTAGTAAATCTGTCACAACAGACCGCAATTCTCATACATGGTGTAACTATTAAGTTATATTTGTAAAATGTATCATGACCCACTGAAAGGTCTGAATGTTACTTTTTTATTATATTAAAGTTTTGTTGGTGTTGTATATTGATTCCATAGTAATTCTTACTTGTACTGCACGAGCTACCAACGTATCCATCACT
>NW_018417944.1:0-218 GCF_002113885.1 Mizuhopecten yessoensis
AGCTACATGCAGAATATCAGTGTTTGATTCATAAGAACCTATTAATGGATTTAAACATATGGCGCCTGTGACATTGAATGTGGAACAAGGTCATTAGACTGTTTATAGTCTTCCAACCAAGCATGATTATCGAAAATATATGTACCCTGGATCTTTTGGTTATACAGAACAAGTCATTGAAAGATTTAAACATATATTGACCACTGTGACCTTGAATA
>NW_018417945.1:0-218 GCF_002113885.1 Mizuhopecten yessoensis
TACCTATGTACTGTGTCAGCCTGACATAAGACAAGCTTACCTATGAAATATGTGAGCCTGACATAAGACAAGCTTACCTATGTACTATGTCAGCATGACATAAGACATGCTTACCTATGTCCTGTGTCAGTCTGACATAAGACAAGCTGACCTATGTACTATGTCAGCTTGATATAAGACAAGCTGACCTATGTACTTTGTCTGTCTGACATAAGACA
>NW_018417946.1:0-218 GCF_002113885.1 Mizuhopecten yessoensis
GCAGTGGATAGCGCGCTCGTCTTAACCAAGATGGCCGGATTCAATCCCGGTCACCTGCTCGACCACACGGGTTTTCTCCGGATACTCAATCTTCCTCCCACATTAAGAATTAAATCCTCTGTGTGCTTCCGTCAGGCCACACAAATAATGATTGAGATAAGTTGGGAAAAAAATTGGTAAATGCTACATGTATAGAAAAAAGTGCATATTACATATTT
>NW_018417947.1:0-218 GCF_002113885.1 Mizuhopecten yessoensis
AGAACATACCATAGCCTAAACACACAGCAACAGAACATATAACAGTCTCAACACACAGCAACAGAATACACCACAGCCTTTACACACAGCAACAGAACATACCACAGCCTCAACACAAAGCAACAGAACATACCACAGCCTCAACACACAGCAACAGAACATACCACAGCCTTAACACACAGCAACAGAACATATAACAGCCTCAACACACAGCAACA
>NW_018417948.1:0-218 GCF_002113885.1 Mizuhopecten yessoensis
CGAAGGACAGACTAATATAATGTTTGGATTCAGTACATCAAGACATCAAATGATAATAATCCAATAAAAGATTACTAATGCTCAGTTGGTAAAGGAACTATGAGAATGTGTGCTCATACATAAAGTATATTATGTCTTATTTCATGTCGTATATAGACGAACAAATGTATCATGTGTTACAATATATTAAAATCTTATATCTGGCATGTAGTTTGCTG
>NW_018417949.1:0-218 GCF_002113885.1 Mizuhopecten yessoensis
ATTTACCCGACTAATCTCAGGTAAATTACTAATGTCATCTAAACAATAATGATTTATACAATCAGCGGAAAATCTCCATCCGATTAATTATTTTAAATGTTTTCATAGAAAAAAACAATTACATCTAATGCAAATCACTTTTCATATTTCTTAAATACTATAAGACAATTTATGGAAATATTTCGATTCCAGTAAAGGGCGATTTTACAAAAGATTAT
>NW_018417950.1:0-218 GCF_002113885.1 Mizuhopecten yessoensis
ATATCTCTCCAAAAAGGATTTCTAATATGCTTGCTGACTTCTTTCAGTTTCATGCCTTCAATATCATACAGTAAGTCAACTTTAAAAGGTAAAATATCATTTAACAATGCTAGCAATGCTCATTTTGAATCCTCAAATATTCTTTTTACCCATTTTACTTTAAAATACTTAATGAAAGACAAAATATGAGTCATGTTAAGACCTCCATCCTCTTTACA
>NW_018417951.1:0-218 GCF_002113885.1 Mizuhopecten yessoensis
TAGCAACTACACTGAGGCTTCTGATTGGTCGAAATTTAAATATTGTTTGATTTTGTTGAAAATTGGTATAGAGTGGTATTAGGACAAAGTGAACATAACTGCGGGGTTTGTGGGGGACTTCTGTAATGCTCCCCCATTACAATTAGTACTTGTTATTATTATTCTCATTCCGCCGTAAAAGTTTCCAACACATTTCTCAAAAACTATTGGACAGAACT
>NW_018417952.1:0-218 GCF_002113885.1 Mizuhopecten yessoensis
TGATGATATTTAGTCAGTAGTATACTCAGATGAGGAGGTATCAAGATTGTTCGTGTGGATGATCTTGACCCACTTTAATTGAAAGGTCACAAATGGCCAAATGTGTATAAACCTTTATCTCAATGCACAAAAGTTCTAGGAGGGTGATATTTGGTAAGTTGCATGCTGAGATAAAAGGCTATAAAGTCTATTCAACCTAATGACCTTACTAAATTGGT
>NW_018417953.1:0-218 GCF_002113885.1 Mizuhopecten yessoensis
GGTTGTTGTTGCGATTGTGGTGATGGTGCTGGTTGTGGTGGTAGTGGAAATGATTGTCGTGATTGTGTTTTAGTTGGTAGTGCTGATGGTGGTGGCGGTAGTTGTAGTAGTTGTGGTGATATTTGTTATAGTTGAGGTGGTGGCGGTAATTGTTGTAGTGGTGGCGGTAGCGCGTTTGGTGGTGGTGGTGGTCGTGATAGTCGAAGTGGTTGTGATGG
>NW_018417954.1:0-218 GCF_002113885.1 Mizuhopecten yessoensis
GTTACTAACCTACCTGAGATCAATTGATGTTACTTACCTACCTGAGATCAATTAATGTTACTAACCTACCTGATATCAATCGATGCTACTAACCTACATGAGATCAATTGATGTTTCTAACCTACCTGACACCAATTGATGTTACTAACCTACCTGATATCAATTGAAGTTATTAACCTACCTGACATCAATTAATGTTACTAACCTACCTGACATCA
>NW_018417955.1:0-218 GCF_002113885.1 Mizuhopecten yessoensis
GTGGGGAAATTGGTGAAAAGACATGATTTTTAAAGAAAATTATCAGGCTTTGGGGGTTTCCTGAAGCCCAACAAAAACCTCTGGATCCTTCAAAGACTTTGAAAGCTGTGTCGTTGATGGGACTTTAATTACTATGCATCATGAGACACAATTATTAGCGTATTAATACAAATTGTCCGGAACTACAATATCCAATATAAATAAACATGACGGCTGCT
>NW_018417956.1:0-218 GCF_002113885.1 Mizuhopecten yessoensis
TGCACTAGTCATTTATACTAATTTCTCATCAAAATAATCCAGATTTTTTATTTTTGTTTACAAGATTTTTGTTTACAATAGTCATGCGTGTTCAACAGTATTACACTGATCATGTAACTGTGAAGTGTGTTTGACTCACAAGAAAAATAACAGGTAAACACAAAGCAAGGCCACATGTGTAAAAGACTCAGGAGTTCCGTTATCCTTTCGTCTAAATT
>NW_018417957.1:0-218 GCF_002113885.1 Mizuhopecten yessoensis
AATTTAAAGTGGCCGCATTTATTAACCAAAACCATATTTTCAAAAGAAAATATTAATAAGCAAATCTTAAAATTAATGCCCAATTTTATTTGGTTAAAGGCTGCGGCCACATTAAATTGTTTAAAAATAGGTTTAAAATTTCGACGTGTTTACGTTTCAAACTTCGTTTACCGAGTTATTTCCCCTTTTTGAGGGGTCCGACGATTTACAAGATCGGG
>NW_018417958.1:0-218 GCF_002113885.1 Mizuhopecten yessoensis
AATTAATTATGGCAAGCCGTTTTAACATTTAATACCTTTTCATCTTAAGGTAAAATGTGTATAAACATAAATTTTATTTCACTTAAGTGAAAAAGAATTTTACCTTAAGGTAAATAAATGTTTACTTGCATTATGTTTTATTTCACTTAAGTGAAAAAGAATTTTACTGAAGTGAAATAAATTGTATTTACCTTAAGAGGAAATCTTTTTCACTTAAG
>NW_018417959.1:0-218 GCF_002113885.1 Mizuhopecten yessoensis
GTACAAATGTACTCGTCTCGTTCACCTGGTGTATAACCAAAGCTGATTGGTCGGCATAACATAAATACCGTTAGTGGTCTTGTAAGTATTAATTTTTTTAATTATACCTAAATTTCAGTTATTTCTAGAGAGACATATAATGTTATATTATATCTAGAGAGGTATTTAACGTGACATGACATAAAGACGTTCTCTTGCTTGATGGCTTTAATCGTTTT
>NW_018417960.1:0-218 GCF_002113885.1 Mizuhopecten yessoensis
CATGCATGAGGGTCTATATTGGAACGAGATGAGCACAACCAAGTCAGGATCAACAAAACCATGCATGAATGTTTATATCTTGGGACGAAATAAACAATACCAAGTCGGGATCAACTATACCAAGCATGAAGGTCTATATTGCAGACGAGATGAATAGAACCAAGTCGGGATCCACAATGTCAGGCATGAAGGTCTATATTGGGACGAGAAGAACACAG
>NW_018417961.1:0-218 GCF_002113885.1 Mizuhopecten yessoensis
CATCCCTTGAATATGTCATAGAGCAAAATTGAAGGCTCAGTGTGCGTCACCTTGTGGATGAGACAAGCAGACTAGTTTGTTCCTTTGATGTACATGAAAAGAATCTGGCAGTCGCATGATGGTAAAATTGACTGGCTTTTAAATTATAATTTGAATGTCCATCCTCTGTAATCTTCAAAGGACAGGTATCAGCGTAGTGATTGGCCAGGCTTTTTTTT
>NW_018417962.1:0-218 GCF_002113885.1 Mizuhopecten yessoensis
ATGTGTAGAGTATCAAAAGTTTGTACATGTGTAGGGTTTCAATGGTTTATACATGTGTAGGGTAGCAATGGTTTGTACACGTGTAGAGTAACAATTATTTTTACATGTGTAGGTAATTAATGGTTAGTGCATGTTTCGGGTATCAATGATTTTACATGTGTAGGGTATCAATGTTTGTACATATGTAGGGTATCAATGGTTTGTACACGTTTAGGGTT
>NW_018417963.1:0-218 GCF_002113885.1 Mizuhopecten yessoensis
TTACAAATATAGGTAGGTGGTATAACTACTGTAACAAATATAGGTAGGTGATTATAACATTTGTTACAAATAAAGGTAGGTGATATAACTACTGCTACAGATATAGGTAAGTGATATAACTACTGTTACAAATATAGGTAGATGGTATAACATTTGTTAAAAGTATAGGTAGATGATATAACTACTGTTACAAATAAAGGTAGGTGATATAACATTTG
>NW_018417964.1:0-218 GCF_002113885.1 Mizuhopecten yessoensis
ACACGTACAGTATAAGTGGGGTGTAACTTGACATGTACAGTATAACACCCTTATACTGTATGTGTCAAGTTACATCCTTATACTGTTTGTGTCAAGTTACACCATTATATATGTGTATATGTAAAACTCTGTTTCTGATCCTTTATGCCAGTATATTTCCATCTCACCAGTATTAAAGGTCACAAGACAGTTTCATTTTGATATCTTTAAACATTTTT
>NW_018417965.1:0-218 GCF_002113885.1 Mizuhopecten yessoensis
ACTGGTCGGTTGCTACCCTTCCTGTGTAGTGCGTTGGAAACCTGTACAGGTAGATTAATTAGATACAGGTCTGATCTAGTCAATATTCGCGTGATGGGGTAAATCAGCTATCGTGGGAGACAGGATATCAATTAAGAACATACGATTGATATCTATGTGGATAAACATGCTAAAATCACATCTGAAGCTTCGATTGTCTGGCAGTCTAATCTTACATA
>NW_018417966.1:0-218 GCF_002113885.1 Mizuhopecten yessoensis
AATGATCTGGATGAGTCCATTATGGTCTACAGTGTTGAAAGGGTTGACCATTCTATCTTCTCCCTAGATGGATGCATTGTCATCAATAAATTTCAGTGTTATATATATATATGAATGACAAGCGTTATAAATTATGAAAAGTTCTTTTTTACACAACCAATACAATTTTCTCTGATGATGGTGACAGTGTACATATCGTACTTGTCATTGAAACGTCA
>NW_018417967.1:0-218 GCF_002113885.1 Mizuhopecten yessoensis
GTGTCGTGATCAGCCAACGTCACCTATATCGTTATGCGAGGTGGGGATAGAAACATTGAAAACATATTGATTCCAATGCATGCTTTCTGGTAATGGTCATTGTAACACAAACTTAAATATATAGCCTTGCACAAAAAGCGTTTCCAATATCATACAGATAGAAGATCATTTACAAAGCTTGAATATGTTACAGAAATAATTGTCATGAAATTATGAAT
>NW_018417968.1:0-218 GCF_002113885.1 Mizuhopecten yessoensis
ACCTGTGTACAGGTATGACATCAAAGGGATGTCAGCAGATGGGCACAGGGGGTCCTGCAGTTAGTATGTAGATTGGTGTAGAGTATGTGTCTTCCAATTTTCAATTTAACAACAAGGTCCTCGGGTGAGATAACGTGGAAAAAATGAGTCAAATTAACGAAGAGAATAAATAAATGAATAAATGAAATGCGTAAGTGCTGTCACAGAGTCACATTATA
>NW_018417969.1:0-218 GCF_002113885.1 Mizuhopecten yessoensis
ACTCTAACACTGAAAAACGACAGTGGAATTCTTTAGTGTTTTTCTCTGGCTGGGATGGCGATCCTTAAGTTCTCAAGTCGTTCTCAACTTCTTATCATACTGACAACCAGTGATAATGAATTTATCATGCTAACGACTAACACTGAAAATACTGTGATAAACTGTATCATCTATATACCAATAGCTGTTATATTTCTCCATTTAATAACATGAACTGA
>NW_018417970.1:0-218 GCF_002113885.1 Mizuhopecten yessoensis
TCAGTTATTCATCCTGGCCTGTCATTTTGACATTTTTAATCTAGCTGCGATAATGTAACCTTCTGACGACGAGAGATTTTCTTTTATATATTGCGTCATTGCGCCAGAGGAAGTCGGGTATTCATGTAAGTACTAATTTAAATCTTGTGTGTAAAAACAAACCAAAAATCAGCAATTCAGCAATATAATTAAATCATACCATTTAACTGAACCCGGTA
>NW_018417971.1:0-218 GCF_002113885.1 Mizuhopecten yessoensis
GCAATATTTAGGAAATGTAATGAAAAAAAAAGTTTGGGTGCCCTCGTCTTGTACAACAACGCTTTATACGAACCACAAACTCGTTTCCTTCGATATCAGTATCCTTTGGGTTAGTGATGTTAATTTTAAAGTGATTTGTCTTTGAAAGTCCACCAAATTCATATGTGTACGACCATTCGTCGCCATTTACTGTGGTCAAGTGCCCTCCCGTGTAATCT
>NW_018417972.1:0-218 GCF_002113885.1 Mizuhopecten yessoensis
TTAGAGTAATTTTACAAATTTTATAGGGCGCTATATAAATGTTGTGTATTATTATTTATTTGTCGAATGAAATCGTTCCTATCCCACCGCTATATGCGTTGTTTAACTACTGAGCTGTATGGGGGTTCAGAATACCATTGTTTGTTTCGGTGAACTTGAATGTCCTATTTTTCTTTAACAATGTATATTTTAAAATAAAAACAAAAAACAAAACAAAA
>NW_018417973.1:0-218 GCF_002113885.1 Mizuhopecten yessoensis
ACACACATCACAAATTCTATCTGTTGGTTTACACACATAACCTAATGTAAAAGTTATTTTTTCGTCAATACAGAGTTTTAAAGACTTTTTCCCTCCCAAAGTTCTCCTTACATCTCTTCTTAATTCAGTACAAAAGGTACAAACTACCATTTTCTCTTCATAATAATCGTGACACCACACCGCTGTCGTCTATAGCATGGGCGCCGCCATCTTTGGTG
>NW_018417974.1:0-218 GCF_002113885.1 Mizuhopecten yessoensis
CCGAACAACTTTTGCTAAACTTGTGAACTAACTTCAATGAATCTAAACAGGAATATTAAGGACCAAATGTTAATAAACATGCACTTTGTTTTTGTGGAAATATTTGTTGCCATGGTAATCTGTTCACTACCCACAGGTATTTATATGCCCGTCAAGTTGGACAGGAGAATTATGGTATGGCGTCGTCCATCTGTCCGGCATAAACTTTTGTTTATTCA
>NW_018417975.1:0-218 GCF_002113885.1 Mizuhopecten yessoensis
GCTGAAACACTTTTTCAAGGCTCTCAATGTAAACCTTTCTTTAGTTCATCTTCTTCTTCTTTAAATGCATTCATTTTGAGTTCAATTACAGTCTTGTTCACACTTTCGTAATGATTTTATTTCATTTGTTAGTTGCGTTTCGTCTCAGCTGCAACCTTCTTAGAATTGAAAGTATTTGCCTAGAAGCTTTTGTCTGTTGATAAGCTGTAATAATCGAT
>NW_018417976.1:0-218 GCF_002113885.1 Mizuhopecten yessoensis
CCCCATTGTACATAATTCAAACCATGAAAATAGAAATTGAAACTGACCCTTTTTACCAAAAATCTATTCATCTTACACCATTAAAACTAAAAACATGTCTATTGTTTATTAGTTTCTGGCAGACTTCTTGACCACGTCTCATTATTATCCTGTCATATTTGACAATAGTGCGGAGACCGTCGACCAATCAGAAAGCATTATGACACATGTAATAAATT
>NW_018417977.1:0-218 GCF_002113885.1 Mizuhopecten yessoensis
TATATTATATTATTCAATATACAGAAATGCTTTTAGACTAAATTCCCTGCATTACCACATGTTCTTTTGCTGAATTGTCCTGTCTGGTTTCTGTACATTATCTATTTGTTGAAATTTAACCCAATTAACTTACGACAGGTGAATCTTGATCTGTGGGACCTTGCAGCATGACATTTGAGGGTTCGATCTGTTGTTGTTCACCTGTAGGATTGTGCTGT
>NW_018417978.1:0-218 GCF_002113885.1 Mizuhopecten yessoensis
ATATAGACAAGTCAGATCTCCTAGTTTGCAGAAAGATCTTCGAAAGTTAATACCCCTGAAATGAAAAATTGAATGATTTTGTAAAACATACAATTAAATGTAGAAAAGTTAATCATTGATAGAAATTTTCTGTAAAGTTAAATAAAATATAATGATCTTGAATTGATAACATTTCCGCCCTCTTAAATTTACCCTGCATTAGCCATGGCAATAGCTGG
>NW_018417979.1:0-218 GCF_002113885.1 Mizuhopecten yessoensis
TTTATTTATTCCAGGAAGTGCGTGCTGTGTATGTGTGCATGCGTGCCGGAGACGGGGTACATGCATGTTGGTGAACTGTAAATGTACACACATTGATTGTTCTTAATACAGGGATAGTACTGTATAGTATCAAGTATTTTTATTATGTGATTAGTAGATGTAATGTATAATCAATGTATTGCTAGTTTGGACTTTCAAATATAATTCGCATTAATATA
>NW_018417980.1:0-218 GCF_002113885.1 Mizuhopecten yessoensis
TATACAGTATTGGTAATATATACAGTATTGGTAATATATACGGTAGTGGTAATATATACGGTATTGGTAATATATAAAGTATTGGTAATATATACCGTATTGGTAATATATACCGTATTGGTAATATATACAGTATTGGCTATATATACAGCATTGGTAATATATACAGTATCGGTAATATATAGAGTATTGGTAATATATACAGTATTGGTAATATA
>NW_018417981.1:0-218 GCF_002113885.1 Mizuhopecten yessoensis
ACAGAATAAACCACAGAGTCAACACGCAATGACAAAATGTGTCACCTCTTCAATTGCAGAATAATCCACAGCGTCAACACGCAAGGAGAAAATGTGTCACGTCTTAAATTACAGAATAAACCACAGATTCAACACACAAAGACAAAATGTGTCACGTCTTCATCAAACAAATACGGAATAAACCACAGAGTCAACACGCAATGACAAAATGTGTCACG
>NW_018417982.1:0-218 GCF_002113885.1 Mizuhopecten yessoensis
CACATTGGGGTGTTTTCTGTAACACGACATACACTAAGATGGGTTTCCGTGATCTAGATATATTAGGATGTTTTCTGTAACAAGACATAGACTAAGATGGATTTCCGTGATCTAGGCACATCGGGGATTTTCTGTGATAAATCATACTCAAAGATTGTTTTTCGTAATCTAGGCACATTGGGGTGTTTTCTGTAACACGACATACACTAAGATGGGTT
>NW_018417983.1:0-218 GCF_002113885.1 Mizuhopecten yessoensis
ACGAAAAAGAGCGTTTGAATCCGTCTACGACAACGCCGATAACTATTCATGTCAGGCTCTGTTTAATGTAGCGAGATTAGCAGAGGAGAACAACAGCAGTATTCCCTTATCTGACTTTAACATTTTAAGTGAATTGGGATATAAACTGCTGCAAAAGGCATTAGAGAGATATTGCAATCAAACAAACACTGATATCTTGCATGGCCGTTGCCTGCTGA
>NW_018417984.1:0-218 GCF_002113885.1 Mizuhopecten yessoensis
CATCAAGGTACATCATGCATTCTATTATATAATTTAAAACTTAACTATAACTTACCAAAAATGACACAGATCTTTCTTCACGCTATATGTCTATTCTGTTTGACAGCTGCTTCAACTTGCTAGAGTGAGTATGTATTGTGTGCGGTGATAATGTGCGGTATTGTTAGATTTTGTGTATCCAAAAATAGTAATATGCAATGTCAGAACTAATGAACTAC
>NW_018417985.1:0-218 GCF_002113885.1 Mizuhopecten yessoensis
AGTGGTGATTTAATGATAACGATCATGCTAAAAAAGCTACGACATTGAACTTGGCACACATATTTTATAATTATATTGTTTTTTTCATGAATCAATGAATAATTTCAAGTGATATTCATGTACCCTTTGTATATAATGTAGGTGCAATAGGTCAAAACAAGCGCGTTTTTATATATACCCTTAACGTTGGTTGGTAAATCCCAAAAGGCTGATGTACT
>NW_018417986.1:0-218 GCF_002113885.1 Mizuhopecten yessoensis
TAAATCTGTCAATTGCTGATTGAATTTGTTGACCAGCGATGTCGATAGATTAGAGGATTATATTCATTGAAATAAACATCTCGTATAAAGCATGACGACAGTGATTATTGTTTATCGTCTGTCGACCAAATGGCGACTGTTAATGAATAATCAGCATCCTATTAACAGGAACGGTCAGTCGTTCTGTAATGGGTGCAACGTTTACATGGGTGCTGGAG
>NW_018417987.1:0-218 GCF_002113885.1 Mizuhopecten yessoensis
ATGCCATCACAGTATATATATATTTTGCTGCACACTTAATAAGCAGGTCACCTGAGTATGTATATACTGTCGCAGACAGGTATTACACACGTATATACTACACGACATACAGGTATAACACATGTATATACTATCACACACAGATATTGCACATGTATACAATATCAGACATTTATAACACAGTCATGTATATACTATCACAGACAGCTAGATATTAC
>NW_018417988.1:0-218 GCF_002113885.1 Mizuhopecten yessoensis
TAAATTATTATGTATGCTCTTTGTAAAACAATTGACACTCGGATGGTTTCCTGAACACTTCAAACAGCAATGACTATAAAAGCAGTTTGGTTTGTTACACACCTTCTTAAAATTGTAATCATAACATTTCAAGTTTTGAACCTATCTAACACCAGTATGTTCATGCGAATCTAAGCCCCTGAGACACCTTGTGCATGTAAATAAGCCAGAGTTCTTGA
>NW_018417989.1:0-218 GCF_002113885.1 Mizuhopecten yessoensis
AAAACCACAGGTAAGACAGCGAGTATAGCTTGATAAGGGCGTCACTGTAACACCAAGCATATAGCATTAATATGTTTTATAAGGCAACCAAAACACCTTAACTAACAACCTGAATCTCAAACTAATGACCATCAGTTATAATCCGTTATAATTCAACCTCCTTCGTCAGCTACATTATGTACAGTGTTGCATTGAATATGCACAACAAGAAGACATGA
>NW_018417990.1:0-218 GCF_002113885.1 Mizuhopecten yessoensis
CAGTATCGAAGTAAATGCAGTTATTTTTGCGATTAGTCAAAACTTTTTTTTTCCAATTATGCGGGCAGACTGGTGTTTCCATCCTCACAGGTATTTTAAAATGGAATAGCCCTTATTCCATTTGTCTTATTGTTTTTTAGATTGCCTATTCGAAGAATAAGGGGGGGGGGGGCGGGGGGCTAATGTAGTCATCCCGGCGTC
Organism: Mizuhopecten yessoensis; assembly: GCF_002113885.1. NCBI lineage: Eukaryota > Metazoa > Mollusca > Bivalvia > Pectinida > Pectinidae > Mizuhopecten > Mizuhopecten yessoensis. The sequence continues at coordinate 202 of NW_018417990.1, forward strand.
GGCGTCCCACCTTGGGA
>NW_018417991.1:0-218 GCF_002113885.1 Mizuhopecten yessoensis
CACATTGCCAGTGTTTGATACGCATATTATAAAACAAATCATCAACACCATGTTAATTGTTGTTAACTGACAAAACAAAATAGTGTTATTTATGGGACTTAAAATTTGGCAAATATGTTAGCGAAGTTGTTAAGGGATCATATATATCTGATTTCTACATGCTTTCATATGACAGAAAAAATGTTAAGTTAACTATTGAGAGACTGAGTCCATCATGT
>NW_018417992.1:0-218 GCF_002113885.1 Mizuhopecten yessoensis
TTTTTTACAGATGATCCACTATTTTTACAGATGATTCACTACATTATATACAAAATACGAATGCTTCAAAGTTGGTCGAGAAATTCAAATAATGTATTTGGTACAGATGACCCAGGTGCAACAATCCTGGTTGAGTGATCCAAATGATGTATTTCTACATATGATCCAGGTGCTCTAATCCTGGTTGAGTAATCAAAATGATGTATTATTACAGTTGA
>NW_018417993.1:0-218 GCF_002113885.1 Mizuhopecten yessoensis
CAGGGAGGCCCGCGGAGGTGAACCAGATGCTGTCTGAATGATTGTTCCTTTCTGAGGCGAAAACGTCTGCAGGAGTGACGTCCCCTTTGGCAAAGAAGACGCCTGCAGGGCAGAAGAGATTATCTGTGGGGAAGATAAAGAGATTTTCTGTGGAGCAGAAATGGAAATCTTCTGTGGGGCAGATACCAAGACTTTCGGAGAGGAAGAAGATTGGAGAA
>NW_018417994.1:0-218 GCF_002113885.1 Mizuhopecten yessoensis
GCCTGCGGGCAACCATCCTTGGGCCGCCCTTACCAGCCTGCGGAATACGGGAATACGGGAACATCGGACAAAGAAAGCGCAGGATTGTGCTTTAGACATATTGAAGTATGTTTACAGTGGAAGAGCGGTCCATGTCAGAACAGTGGCTAGGTTTGAGGGACAGATTATGTCGATGAGTATCGTCCTGGGAAACATTACACAATTTATGACCAGGTGTA
>NW_018417995.1:0-218 GCF_002113885.1 Mizuhopecten yessoensis
TCACTAACAATAAAATACAGGTTCCCAAACGAGTGATAATTGGCTATCATATTTATTAAGCTCGAGTTAGTTAAAATGGTGTACAGACACTAGCTATACCGACTGTTTTCCCATTTGAAACTTTACTACTTACGATAAACACATAGAAATGTAAAATATGGTATCACAATTGAAAATGACATCGCACAGTATTGTAACTTGATGTAATAATTGAAATA
>NW_018417996.1:0-218 GCF_002113885.1 Mizuhopecten yessoensis
TACGCGATGATCGAGCAAGCCACGCATCCGTCAACAACGCAGCAAACCGGTGAGTCTCAAAGCTTTATACTCCGACATACGGGCCCAAACGGGATACCCCCAGATCTAATGCCACACTTGGACATAGTGTCACCATCCTTGCGTAAACATATTCTGGAAGGCAAAGATGTTAATCTCTCTACGTTGTTAATTCCCGGATACGAACTGTCAGTGGCTCC
>NW_018417997.1:0-218 GCF_002113885.1 Mizuhopecten yessoensis
TTTTACTCTGATAAACACATATATGTTAATACTAAGTTAAATGGCCCAATGTTTCTACAAGGTATAACTGATAATTGTTTTAATTCTGCTAAACAGATACATGATCCTACTATTTGCATTTAACTACTTTTAACAGATGAATTGAACAGATAATTGTTTCTTCGAAGTTCTACCGTTATATGTTCTCACTATGTTAAACAGTTTTATGTTTCTTCTGT
>NW_018417998.1:0-218 GCF_002113885.1 Mizuhopecten yessoensis
AGGTAGTTGTGTAGTGTGTAAGGTAGCTGTTAAGTGTGTTATGTAGCTGTGTAGTGTGTAATGTAGCTGTGTAGTTTGTAAGGTAGCTGTGCAGTGTGTAAGGTATCTGTGTAGTGTGTAAGGTATATGTGTAATGTGTTAGGTAGCTATGTAGTGTGTAAGGTAGCTGTTTTATGTGTTATGTAGCTGTTTAGTGTGTAAATTATCTGTTCAGTTTG
>NW_018417999.1:0-218 GCF_002113885.1 Mizuhopecten yessoensis
CAACCCAAATTCTTGTCCCAATCTGTCTGTTGTCCTTTTAGGTATGCCTTCATCATACGAACCAATGTGCGGTTAAAGCGTTCAACCTGCCCATTGCATTGCGGATGTCTTGCAGATGTCCTGGTTTTCTTAATCTGTAATAAATGGCATAGTTCTCTGAAAATAGAACTTTCATAGTTACGACCTTGGTCCGAATGTAATGACAATGGGGTACCGAA
>NW_018418000.1:0-218 GCF_002113885.1 Mizuhopecten yessoensis
ATGATGATGATTGGGGGTGATGGATGAGCTCGAGGTTGATGTCGAAGTGTTGATTGAATGTGTGGATGTGAGAGTGAGAGAAAGACTTGTGTTTGTATGTGTAATATTTGAGTTTCCATTGCGCTGAAGCCAGGATGGGGTATGAGTAAAAAAAGGTTCTCCTGTGAGTTGTGTTTTTAGAACATTTATACAAGCTGTGTACCTTATATTTGACTTTT
>NW_018418001.1:0-218 GCF_002113885.1 Mizuhopecten yessoensis
GTTTACATAGCGTGGCGAAAATTTGTAATATTTTCGGTGTATTATCAAATTTGAACATGTAAAACAGCGAGTCGTTACCAGTCCCATACCTACACATCGCTTCGTGTATACATCGTATGCAGCCGTCTAACTGTCTCCCGTCAACACATATGACAGCTGTCCTAATGTCTCCCGTCACCACAGGTGGCACCCATCTTAATGTCTCACGTGTTCACATA
>NW_018418002.1:0-218 GCF_002113885.1 Mizuhopecten yessoensis
GATGATCTTGTATATACCATACTGAAAGAAAAGTTGACGAATGCTGCGATATGGCATAAGTTCACCATGGTCCTTCAGACAAGGTGAGCTAAAAATGTGTTCCATAATTGGTGTCAAATAAATAAAGTTTAAATTTATAAATGGCAACCATTTTACTTACCTTGACAATTTCGACAGGACTCTGGTCAATCCCTGCTCGCCCATGTCCACTCAGGAAA
>NW_018418003.1:0-218 GCF_002113885.1 Mizuhopecten yessoensis
TATATGTTTTCCAATGAGTGCACCTAGTGCTCTACTTGCAGATTTTGGAAGCTCTTTCACAGCTTTTTTCATATAAAAGTGCTCATCCATCCATATCCCCAGATACTTATTATAGGAGTCCACTATTTCCATGTCCTGTGCACCACAGTGAAACGCAGCGTTTGTACAATTTGCGCGGTATTGATGGATTTCGGAAATGGACTATCTTTGATTTGGCT
>NW_018418004.1:0-218 GCF_002113885.1 Mizuhopecten yessoensis
CTTCGGATGCTTTCAAATGAAATTTAGGCAACTTGTCAATGCATTCTTTCTTAATTGTCTTTGCTTTGCAGACCTAATAATAAAAGATCGAAAGCAAACAACATTAATTACTGGTTTAACGTGAACATTTTGTAAATATCTGTCCATAATTTACAGACAGGAAATTCAACGTCTGAATATCATTGTTAATGATACAATTACATTTGCATTTTCTATAA
>NW_018418005.1:0-218 GCF_002113885.1 Mizuhopecten yessoensis
GTCAGAACAATAAAAATATTTCACTTATCATTATGATATGAACATATCTTTAGAATATTTCACTTATCATTGTGATATGAACATGTTTTGTCAGAACAAAAAGAATATTTCACTTCTAAATGTAGCATCAATTCGTTGAGTGTTTTAATGATGAAAGAATACTTCATTCCCTTGGGTGGTATCAATATGTTTAGTGAGAACACTTCATTCCCCAGGGT
>NW_018418006.1:0-218 GCF_002113885.1 Mizuhopecten yessoensis
AATGAGAGGTCGCAGTCGGCAAAATCATATCCGATAGAAAAAACGTCGACCAGCGGCCTCTCATGTTATGGGAGTAAGCCAAAGGTAGAGCTCTCTATCCAACTCCATTACATGGGAGTGTAATAATAGTACAAAACACAGAATTTGTTTTCTTGCTTATTGTATACAGCTTCAATTCTGAGATAAAAATTGGTTTAAACAACATTTATTTCATTCAT
>NW_018418007.1:0-218 GCF_002113885.1 Mizuhopecten yessoensis
AACGGCATGATGTGAGGAGACTTGGACCTTCCTTTACTTAGAATATCCACAGTCGCACTCCGATGTATGACGTGTTATTATGCAACAGCAAAAAAATAAAAAAAATGTCAATAAATAAATACAATAATATACGAATAAATAAAAACAAACAAATATGTGTTACATCGTCATTCAAATCATTGTCTCTGATAATATATTGCTCTTCTTGGCTTTTTCCA
>NW_018418008.1:0-218 GCF_002113885.1 Mizuhopecten yessoensis
GGCCTTATTGTTAAATGTTCTCCGAAGTTAATAGATATGTTTTTAGGGGTAGGATACAGGGAAACATAAGTATTGTATGGAGGTTGATGGGTATTTTAAAGGGTCGGATAAGTATTTTAGTGGCATATATATATATTTTCTTGTGGTGGATAAGTATTTTAAGGGGATACCTAGAGTATTTTCTGGGATTGGATAAGTATTTTCCTGGGTTTATAAGT
>NW_018418009.1:0-218 GCF_002113885.1 Mizuhopecten yessoensis
CACATAAATGAGATACCAGAACGAGTAAAGATAACAAGACATGAGGCTAGCAAAGCAAATAGAACTACAATAATTGATGTGGAACGTGATAAAGATTTAACTTGAGCTTTGCTTTTAAACACCAAATCTACTGATGGAAAACAAATTGGAACATATATGTCGAACAATATAGGTAAAATCCCGCATGGAACCCTTTGTTGCTCTATTAAGTAACTGTT
>NW_018418010.1:0-218 GCF_002113885.1 Mizuhopecten yessoensis
ATACGTTGTCTTCTTTGGAAGGACGGACTACATTTATACGTGGAAACAGTCGAATGTAGTTTTAGTAGTGAAGATCCATTTTTATTCGAGGCCCAAGACGGGATACCTGTAGACTTTAGCAAAATTGTTATTTTTCTCAGCAAGATCGGGTTTTCTCTTACCCTGGACAGATATATCCGCACTTTTACCGGTGTGATATTTCCTTGTCTCACCCTAGG
>NW_018418011.1:0-218 GCF_002113885.1 Mizuhopecten yessoensis
TACCTGCATTTTTATTTCGTTTTAATTCTTAAGGAAAACCGAAAACAGATTGCTTTGTTCTATTGCGGCTGATATGAACACTCACAATGTCGTAACGTCCGAGGTTGACGCACAGTGGAAAAAATTGAGGATCAACATTATTTTTCTGTAAAGGATGACATGTATATGTAGATTAATGATATACTACCTTCAGATCAATTTCATCTACTTAAATATCT
>NW_018418012.1:0-218 GCF_002113885.1 Mizuhopecten yessoensis
TTACTGGTATAATAAGGTAGATTAAGTCGTAGAATTGATTTTTTTCGCTCTTAAGTGATTCTCAGTGTAAGTATTGAACTGTTTTTGTATGATATTTACACGGACTTAGATAACTCTATTCTAATTCCGTGGATATTTATCATAAATATCATACAAAAACAGTTCAATGCTTAATTAACAAGAAAATGCAGCAAAGCTGCTGGACACCAAACCATTTT
>NW_018418013.1:0-218 GCF_002113885.1 Mizuhopecten yessoensis
TTTACACTACCCGTGGTTAAGGCGACACAGAGTTTACACTCTTTCTGTTGTTAAGGCGACACAGTCCTTACACTCTTTATGTGGTTAAAGCGACACAGAGTTTACACTAACTGTGGTTAAGGTGACACAGTCTTTACACTACCCGTGATTAAGGCGACACAGAGTTTACACTACCCGTAGTTAAGGTGACACCGTCTTTACACTACCCGTGGTTAAGG
>NW_018418014.1:0-218 GCF_002113885.1 Mizuhopecten yessoensis
CATCAGCAAAAGTGATGGAACGCGTTGATTGCATTTCGAAATATACTGATATATATATTTCGATATTCCAGTTTTGTTCAGATGGAGATGCAGCGACGGTAGAGTACGTGATTACTATAACAAGACTGAAGACGTTATAAGCCAGTATTCAGCAGTCCCATATAACTTTAACAGATTGGCAGTTAATGCAAACACGAAACAGGAACGAATTGTAATTA
>NW_018418015.1:0-218 GCF_002113885.1 Mizuhopecten yessoensis
TCGTTTGAGCCCACAATAAGTTTACAACTATATAAGACATCATTAAAAATGTCTAACGTTTAATTGCCAAATAGAACAAATTAAAAGAAGAAAACTCATAGTTGTGAAGATTTCGTTTTAATAGTTGCGTTCAAACTGATATTATTATGACCAAATTCCTTTATATGGTGATTTATTGTATTAAATTTGTAAAATTCATAGCCTCAAAATCACCATTA
>NW_018418016.1:0-218 GCF_002113885.1 Mizuhopecten yessoensis
CATCCTACGTTCTTCATCATGTAATCCATCTGCACTCTCAAGTAGGTTTATTCTCTAGTTGAAACTCCAATTATATGTGAATGAAATCCTTCTTCAAGTTAAAATCTTGCTAAGCCTATGATCGTCTGCCTGAACCATGCCATTTTTTAATAATAATCAAGGTAACAGAGATACTTTACTGATCTGTATCACAATCCACCTCTGTGGTGTAGGGGAGA
>NW_018418017.1:0-218 GCF_002113885.1 Mizuhopecten yessoensis
TGTTGATGACAACTGAAGGACAAACTTACAACACAAAGAATCCAGTGGTGGTTGTTGCTGATAACTATAGGACAAACTTACAATACAAAGCATCAAGAAGTGGTTGTTGATCACAACTGAAGGACAAACTTACAACACAAAGCATCCAGATGTGGTTGTTGATGACAACTGAAGACAAACTTACAACACAAAGCATCCAGTGGTGGTTGTTGCTGATA
>NW_018418018.1:0-218 GCF_002113885.1 Mizuhopecten yessoensis
AGTTTGTTAGGACCTATACCTGTCAAACTTTGTTAGGACCTACACATGTCTTACTTTGTTAGGAACTACACCTGTCAAACTTTGTTAGGATCTACACCTGTCAAACTTTGTTAGGACCTACACCTGTCAAACTTTGTTAGGATCTATACCTGTCTAGGTTTGTTAGGACCTATACCTGTCAAACTTTGTTATGACCTACACATGTCTTACTTTGTTAG
>NW_018418019.1:0-218 GCF_002113885.1 Mizuhopecten yessoensis
CTACCGCTTCCAGAACCACTACCGCTTCCAGAACCACTCCCACTATCAGAACCACTACCGCTCCTAGATCCGTTACCGCTATTAAAACCACTACCACTACCAGAACCACTACCACTACCAGAACCGCTTCCGCTTATAGAACCACTACCGCTACCAGAACCACTACCGCCTCCAGAACCATTTCCACTACCAGAACCACTACCGCTACCAGAACCACT
>NW_018418020.1:0-218 GCF_002113885.1 Mizuhopecten yessoensis
CTGTCGGCCATGTTGTTTATCCGATCAGTTTCAAAAGTTGCCCTGTACAGCTAAGGACCAAGTGGAACCTTCTGGCAAACAAGGCAAAGTTGCGACTATCATATCTGATTGCTAGAAAGTTGAAGCAAAATGTTATTGAAAGTAGAGCAGCAAATATGTTACCACAAGTTTGCCAGAACATTCCACTCAGTATTATTATATCTGCAGTATAGTTTGTC
>NW_018418021.1:0-218 GCF_002113885.1 Mizuhopecten yessoensis
TGTCTACAAAACAAAAGCTAGCTTTTCATGTAGTCTATTTTTGTAAATATTGACAACAATACCAACGGTCTTTACGACGGTATTCTATATAATGGTGCCATCCAGTTATACACCTGTATGCGATTTTCTACTACAGTGATGTCATACATATTTCATAATTTCTACTTTCAGGCACTTGAAAATATAGGTTTGTTTCCACAAATCAAACGCTTTGCTGG
>NW_018418022.1:0-218 GCF_002113885.1 Mizuhopecten yessoensis
AATGTAACAAATAAACCGTATGAAATCAACAAAAGGATTAACTGTAAATTGCAAGCATTAACTTGAACGAACAACTCAGTCTCTCTTTCCGTTTTCAAAGCAAAAACTATCTGGCTTTTGGTCAGTGTAACATGTCAAACGCACCTCTGACAACTATAAACACTCTACTGAGCCTGTTTAATCTACATAAATTCACTTGTATTGACTAGTATTGTCAG
>NW_018418023.1:0-218 GCF_002113885.1 Mizuhopecten yessoensis
CTGCAATATGCTTTCAGTAGAGCAACCCTAGATACCCAATTGATGTTAAAATAATCAACATAGCATTTGTAGAAGGCAAGATATAGATGAGAGCTTCTTAACCTTACATGAAGATAAAAGCAATTGTTCTCAACCAAGTCAATGAAGTGTAAAATATAGGTCAAAATCAGCATCTGCAATATGCTTTCAGTAGAGCAACCCTAGATACCCAATTGATG
>NW_018418024.1:0-218 GCF_002113885.1 Mizuhopecten yessoensis
CCGTGGAAGGACGAAAGTTATTCTATCGCAAATGCTCTATTATCAGAACTAAATCTATATGACTGAGACTCGATCAGAAATAAAACAATGCGCTATAAAACAATATTGGAGAAACTTCCTTATTAGACTAAAAAACACGGTCAGAAACTTAAAATGGTTTACAAATACAGTAGTAAGGTAAATATCTACTTGGAATTGACTGATAACGTACAGGAATT
>NW_018418025.1:0-218 GCF_002113885.1 Mizuhopecten yessoensis
CAAGGGTAATGATATTTGCTTTTATTTATCAAAATAACATATTTAGTTTTTGTCAAAAATATTTTTCATAATTTATTTTTTATTACGGTATGCAAAATAGTATCAAGCAATATTATTGTCATGCAATTAGTCATATTAAAACAAACCTTGGTTTACGTGTGCATTTTTAATAACAGACAACATGCAGACTGGATTTATCCATGGGAACATGGCGAGCA
>NW_018418026.1:0-218 GCF_002113885.1 Mizuhopecten yessoensis
AAAAAAGAAGATAAAATGTTGATCAGTCGTAGTCTATGGGGGCCAGTTCGTGCCACTTATATTACATATATTATTGTTGTGTTTTGTTGATTTCGCAAGAATAATTATGATTATAATTTGCGAAGTAACAACCGAAATACGTCACAATGATAATTAAGCAATAACGAAACCATGACAACAATCTTGACAGCAGAACAATAATCTTATCGGTATTGTGT
>NW_018418027.1:0-218 GCF_002113885.1 Mizuhopecten yessoensis
CCATCATGATATTATAATTGCCGAAAGAAATTATCGTTGCAGGATACAGTTCAATTAAAGTCAAACTTTTTAAATCCAGTCTATTAAATTGTTACCAATCCAAAATACCAAATAAACCAAACTGTATTCCAATTGGTTTTCGCATTGAATCCTTTCTGAAAAATACCCAAATTAATGTAGTAGGGTACAATTTTGTAGACCGTTTATTGTATTTTTAA
>NW_018418028.1:0-218 GCF_002113885.1 Mizuhopecten yessoensis
TTGAGAAAACGACGTAATTTCCTCACAGAAACCAATGACGTAACAATCAATACCTGATCACAAGGGGAGATAACTCTGCAATACGCAAAGATGGAATATATTGATCCATGAAAATTAAAAAAATCAAATAATATTGCCTGCTTACTGACCAACTCTATTTTTCTCTGGAATGTTGACTGAAAAATATATTTGTTTTGTTTTAGCCTAAACATTTACCC
>NW_018418029.1:0-218 GCF_002113885.1 Mizuhopecten yessoensis
GAATAAGAAATATAAGATATATAAATCACATGAGTAAGAAAAATCTCCCTTTAAAAGAAAAATAATGAACATTTTTACATCACAATAGTTTTGGAACAAGCATACAATGATTTCGAATAAATATTACTAAATTGCAAATATTAATTCATTTCGAGTAAAAGAAAAAAATCATGTTTTACAATATAAATATTACGCTTTAGAATGAGAATCTTACCTGC
>NW_018418030.1:0-218 GCF_002113885.1 Mizuhopecten yessoensis
TGATCAATTTTACCTCACGGTATTATCTATATCTGATCAATTTTACCTCATGGTTTTATCTATATATGATCAATTTTACATGACGCTATTATGTATATCTGATCAGTTTATCAATTTTACCTATCGGTATTATCTATATACGATCTATTTTACTTCACGGTATTATCTGTATCTGATCAATTTTACCTGACGGTATTATCTATATATGATCAATTTTA
>NW_018418031.1:0-218 GCF_002113885.1 Mizuhopecten yessoensis
AACAGGCTAAAAACAAGTAGGAACGTCGTTATGGCCTCCTTTTCCGAGATATTGAGATTTTATTTTAAAAACACACCTTTTCCTCACCGGCAATCGATCTCACATCCGTGACGTCACAAGTTCAACGCTGTCAAATCAGTCAAGCTTCGATCGTGCGTTCGATGTGCGAACTCTTCAGCTATAAGTAAAGCGCTACAAACATATGAACTTTTTTCCCC
>NW_018418032.1:0-218 GCF_002113885.1 Mizuhopecten yessoensis
AGAAATGGCTTGTACAGTCAATAATCTACCAGACGACTGGACCTCGTTGGTTGTTTCATCGGACGTTCGAGGGCCGATCGCCACGTTTCCTGTTACAGGAACCGTAGTGGAACATATACAGAGTAATTTTGGGGCTTCCGGATCATATTCTACCAACAGTGCCTCTCTCAACCTAACCATGGACAACCAAGTATCTCACTGCAGTGACAAGGGTGTAT
>NW_018418033.1:0-218 GCF_002113885.1 Mizuhopecten yessoensis
GAATAAATACATTCCGTGATAACACTGCATTGTCGCTGGTTACAAGCAATGGTGAATCTCCATTTACATTTGTCATCTTTTTCCTCATGTCTAAATATTTGCATAATGCTTTATGCGGGCACACCGATAGTCCGTTGGCAAATATTAAAATATTTACACCTTTCCGAGCATGGTCCGTTTTGGAAGATTTGAGACACACCTTGAGTAAATCGTCTGAC
>NW_018418034.1:0-218 GCF_002113885.1 Mizuhopecten yessoensis
GTTTATGAGTTGAGATGAAAATATACTATATATCCTGTGAGGTGCTTACAATTAAGTTAACATTTTTGCGATGTCTTTTGTCATCGATGACTACGTACCACCATGGTTCATATATAGGAAAACTGAACTAGATATACTTTGATTATAATCATTACCTGAGGATGTCATGAATGTATATATTTGTTGTATTTATATCATCATTAAATGTCCTATAATTC
>NW_018418035.1:0-218 GCF_002113885.1 Mizuhopecten yessoensis
GTATACAGTGTTATATGTATTCTGTGTTATAGGTATACTGTGTTATATGCATACAGTGGTATACGTTTACTGTGTTATATATATACAGTGTTATATATATAGTGTTATATGTATACTGTGTTATTTGTATACAGAGTAATAGGTATACAGTGTTATAGGTTAACAGTGTTATTGGTATACTGTGTTATAGGTATACAGTGTTATAGGTATACAGTGTT
>NW_018418036.1:0-218 GCF_002113885.1 Mizuhopecten yessoensis
ATCATTTGTATTACGACGTTACGCGCGATGTTGGTGACACTGCTTTAAAATACGCACGGAGCCCTCCACGTATATTGCTGGGTTATTCGGTTTTCGGAGGTTCATGTTATGCTGTTCATCAGAGAGAAAAGTTTTTTGCGTACATTTTCTGTTGGTGATAATTATAAACAGTATGCTACAACATAAAACATTCTGTTGGACCTTGACGTCGTCGAAAA
>NW_018418037.1:0-218 GCF_002113885.1 Mizuhopecten yessoensis
ATTCAAGACATTTCCCTTTCTGACGATTGTTCAAGATACTCAATTCTCTTGAAGGCTTCAAAAACTGACCCTTTTAGAATGGGCGTTAAGATTACAATCTTCAAAAACAATGTTCCCTGTGTGTGCCCGGTAACCACTATGAAACAGTTTTTACAAGTGAGACGAGGACAGGGAGCTACTGAGGAGTCTCCTCTATTTGTGGAAGACAATGGTTCGGT
>NW_018418038.1:0-218 GCF_002113885.1 Mizuhopecten yessoensis
TGGCTTATTCTATCTAGATAGGACACTGTTTCAAATGTTGTATATTATAATCATTATTATTATTGTAACACCATTGTTACGCATACATTTGATATGAAATGAAGGTAACACAATCGCGCCTCACATCGGCTGAACTCTACGGAGAATTTCGGAAGAGCGTGCAGTTCAATTCTCAAGGGCTAACTATGTCTTGTGCTGAAAGTTATTTTGACAAACAC
>NW_018418039.1:0-218 GCF_002113885.1 Mizuhopecten yessoensis
TATAAATGTCTGCGTTGCTACTCTACAAATACCTCAGAGATGGTAAGACATTACACAGATATAAATGTCTGTATTACACTATACAAATACCTCAGAGACGGTAAAACATGATACAGATATTTAAAGGACTGCATGATACTCTACAGATCCTTCAGAGACGGAAAAACATTATTTATATATATAAATGTCTGCGTTGCTACTCTACAAATACCTCAGAG
>NW_018418040.1:0-218 GCF_002113885.1 Mizuhopecten yessoensis
TGATTTCGCAGTAATAAATTTATAAATTGTCTGTAAAATAAAAGTGTTTTTTTCATATTCAATTAATTTTAGTTTATTAGAATGGTATAGAATGTCAATGGTTTGAACACTATTTGATACTATTTGCACATATTAAGATGCAAGTATCGTCTCAAAAGAAAAGAAAAAAAACCCCTTTGAAATCAATTTTATTTTAAACCGCTTCCGGTGGTCAAGGA
>NW_018418041.1:0-218 GCF_002113885.1 Mizuhopecten yessoensis
CGACTGATGTTCTTTTTAAGTCACATGTTAGTTTCTAATTGAGAAGACTCGTCAGCGTTAAGGAGCGTTGGTAGCTTTTAAGAAGGAAGTTGAACGGAGTTTGTAATTTGTATTTGCAATTGGTGTATACTAGTTATATTTTAAGTAGGCATGTCTGCAGACTGCCAAATTATATAGGCTGCTTATATGATTACTTGAATAGAGAGTTGAGCTCCACT
>NW_018418042.1:0-218 GCF_002113885.1 Mizuhopecten yessoensis
TTCACGTTGAATTTTTGTAATGGCAGTAAGTATGTATTACATGATTTGTTTGTAAATAACCGTTTTGAGTATACGCTCTTTATTTGTACATTGTATGACAGTGCACATACAGCCAGTCAATAATAAGTAAGTATATAACGAAAGTCGTTTGATGATTGTATGTTCAGTTATGTTGATACTAGGCAAACGTAATGAACTCCTATTTTTGGGGGGGGGGG
>NW_018418043.1:0-218 GCF_002113885.1 Mizuhopecten yessoensis
GCTCTGGCAGCTTAAATCTGGGAAAGTCGTTATGCTGACCAAATTAATTGAAGGAACAAAGGTAATACACATACTTATGGTTTTGATACTTGGACATTGTTCTAACAATTATAGCATATTGAATGCCAAATGTGCAAAAGGTCACAGTCATGATAAGGCTTTATACCATTATATACATTGATCCCGTGTAATTTGTATATATTACTTTTGTTACTATG
>NW_018418044.1:0-218 GCF_002113885.1 Mizuhopecten yessoensis
ATGAAGCTGTAATACTACAATATAGATATTAACTACTTGATGAAGGTGTAGTACTACAATATAGATATTAACTACTTGATGAAGCTGTAATACAACAGTATAGATATTGTTTTTACTACTTGATGGAGCTGTAGTACTACAATATAGATATTAACTATTTGATGAAGCTGTACTACTACAATATAGATATTGACTACTTGATGAAGCTGTAATACTAC
>NW_018418045.1:0-218 GCF_002113885.1 Mizuhopecten yessoensis
AAGGCGGATCTTCGAAAGATGGTTTTGGTAAAACAAATTCAAGTTAGAAGCAAGGATCTTGAAGAAACATTATGGAATGAGAAATTCTCCGACACATATAATTTTGCCTTGGACTGTTTCAGCATCCATTGAAAATTGGATCTTCGAAAGAACCAACTATACTCCGAAGCAAGGCTTCTGAAGTGAAAGTGTTCTCCCAAACACGGGGCCGCGGTGGC
>NW_018418046.1:0-218 GCF_002113885.1 Mizuhopecten yessoensis
CCAATATATGCCATGCTATTGTAAATAATTGTATAATGCATGTGAACTGATGGGCCGTAAAGGAATAAAACAATTTGAATTTGAACTTGGATTTCTTGTGCTCTTTTAATAAACTGGTATGGTCATGAACATGTTTGAAATAAGGCCCCTGGGCCTCTTGTTGTTTTAAGAAATGAAATTGTAATGAATAATTAAATTAGAATGTAAAATACAGTTTC
>NW_018418047.1:0-218 GCF_002113885.1 Mizuhopecten yessoensis
GTGTATCACCATGTCAAATTTCAGAAAGATCAGTATTGCAGATCCTAAGATAATCTCCAGAAACGAAAGTGTGGAAGGACAGACAGACTGACTGACACTGTGATTGCTATAACAAACCCACATCTTTGATGCAGGGCCTTTATTAAAGCTATCATTGACTGACGACAGAGGCCGCTGTATGGCATGAACTCAGAATGATCTTTTAGACCAAGTGAGAA
>NW_018418048.1:0-218 GCF_002113885.1 Mizuhopecten yessoensis
TCCCCCCAATTCACACCACATCCGAAGGGATGACGTTTCCATCACAACGTACGTTTCAGTTGTACAATTGACTATTTGGGGTGCAACACACTTAAACTCTAAATCAGGAACGCGCAAAATCGGAGCATATTTCAGACGTTCTGGGCCGTAGCAAACTAATGCGTCACTGGCATATTCAGGGTCCAGAGCCTTTTTCGTTGAATGCTTTAACCATCGTA
>NW_018418049.1:0-218 GCF_002113885.1 Mizuhopecten yessoensis
CAATTTCTATATGTAGCTATTTTTCTGTTGCAGCACAACGCAACTTATATCAACAATACATTCAATGGATATGGATGTTGAATTGTGATATTACAGGTGGAATTAGAGAAGTCGAGGATGGGATGTGCAACTTCTATGACAGCAGCAAACCGATCAGTTGTTTCAACGACAGAGTCAAAACTTTTGACAAATAAACAGCGATATATCATCAAAAAAAC
>NW_018418050.1:0-218 GCF_002113885.1 Mizuhopecten yessoensis
TTTTGTATGATATGTGTTAAATACCACACATGTTGCTAATGTTTACCTTTCTGTTTCCTTTTCATTCTGCAGAACGTAAGTACAATCCTTTTTATTTATTTCTTACATTTAAGTGAACATATATTTGCCATAAAAAATATGATAACATATTATTATATTATCAATAAGAGTATCAATGAATGTTTCCATACGTCAATCGTTACAGTTGTGTAATGCAT
>NW_018418051.1:0-218 GCF_002113885.1 Mizuhopecten yessoensis
AAAAAAAAATGCCATTAAATAAACTGTAAAATGTACTTATTTGCACTGAAATTTTAATGCATTATTGAATTTTAACAGCATATTGATGATTTGGCACACTTACAAAATATTTGATAGAATACAATATACATGATAATACAACATGCCACTATACACAGGTTTCAAGAAGGTATAACTTGCCAATTATATCAATTAAAACTCTTTTCCAGTAAAAAAAA
>NW_018418052.1:0-218 GCF_002113885.1 Mizuhopecten yessoensis
ACCTCAAAGTTGAGTCAATCTAACATCAGCTGTATACCTCAAAGTGAAGTCAATCTAACATCAGCAGTGTAACTCGAATAGAGTTTATCTATCATTAGCTGTGTACCTCAAAGTTGAGTCAATCCTAAATCAACTGTGAAACTCATATTTGAGTCAATCTTATGTCAGCTGTGACCTCAAAGTTGAGTCAATCTAACATCAGCTGTATACCTCAAAGT
>NW_018418053.1:0-218 GCF_002113885.1 Mizuhopecten yessoensis
TTAGTTTTTCTAGTTTCTGGTTGTGACCTCTGGTTGTTCTTGTTATACTGAATTTTAGAAAGTCATCTTTGATGTTATCTATCCTATTTATTAACTTAAAAGCTTGCACCATGTCTGACCTAAGTCTCCTGTACTCTATTGTGGGTAGCCCAAGAGCCTGAAGTCTTTCAGGATAGGATAGGTCTTTGATACCAGGGACCAGTTTAGTGGCTCTTCTT
>NW_018418054.1:0-218 GCF_002113885.1 Mizuhopecten yessoensis
CGAGAGTTTGTAGATTGTTCTGAAGCTTAAGGTGTCAATCACCCCGGAATGCGGTGTTGTGACAAAAAATATGTAAAATAATTGCAAAATACCCCTAACATTTGGCACATCTTCTCCATTGGGGTCAATTTAACCAGAATTGTTTCAGTTTTTATTTTATAGCATCAGTACTAACAGATATGATAAATTACATTATGTTATATCTGTTTTTAAATACA
>NW_018418055.1:0-218 GCF_002113885.1 Mizuhopecten yessoensis
CTGATGTTTAATTCACACACATGACCTACATAGGCTGCCGAAAAAATCACACACGTGACCTACATAGGCTATGTAAAGGACACACACAGGACCTACTTAGTCTGCTGTAAAAGTCACACACATGACCTACATAAGTTGATGTAAAGGGTACACATATAAACTAATTAGGCAGGTGTTAAAGTCACACACATGACCTACATAGGCTGCTGTTAAAGTCA
>NW_018418056.1:0-218 GCF_002113885.1 Mizuhopecten yessoensis
TTCTTAAACCATGCCAGTAATTTTCCTTTAATTCCATAAGTTTCTTATTTATATATTAAACCGTCATGCTAAACTCTATCAAAAGCTTTACTTACATCACATAAGACAAATCTAACTTATAGATAATAATTGATTCACAGTTGAGTCACCAGGCAGGAATTCTGACTGGTGCTCAAGGTAGTTATACAGGTACTTAAAGATGATTTTTTCAATAATTT
>NW_018418057.1:0-218 GCF_002113885.1 Mizuhopecten yessoensis
TTGCTTTGTACACTGTTACATATCATTAATACTATTTCTTAGATTTTTTAAAATAATGACTATTTTTTATCAATAAAACTGCAGGTAATGCATGAAATTGGATTTACGCAAGAAAGAACGCGTTAGTACATGCATATCCTCTGCAATTATCTTAATTAGCATTAGGAATATGCAATATTACTTACCACAGTGTTTGGTATGAAACTGTTTATAAAATC
>NW_018418058.1:0-218 GCF_002113885.1 Mizuhopecten yessoensis
CTTTGAAAAATACTGAAAGTTATCTAAACCATCGATAAAATATACAGTACAAGTACAAAAACAGGTCACATGGCCACATCAGATCTTGCAATCATTAATTTTATTGAGTGTCATTTATGTGGCGTTAGAAAACCTATAACAGCAAAATAGAACAAGAAATATACCCCGTCCCTAACGAATAGTTCACAACACTACGGCGCAGTAACAATTGCGTCCTA
>NW_018418059.1:0-218 GCF_002113885.1 Mizuhopecten yessoensis
ACAAGTGATCATCAAGTCATATTGATAATACTACTGAATTTCACCACTGCCCTTATATATATTTAAGCATTGAACTGTTACCAGATGCAGTATAAAGTCGTTATGAATGCAATTTGGGTGACAGATAAATAGAATGTCGCCCGTAGGGCATCTGGTAACAGTTCAATGCTTATATTTACATGTATATAGTTTGTTTTGTATAGTAACTGAAGCAAAAA
>NW_018418060.1:0-218 GCF_002113885.1 Mizuhopecten yessoensis
ACGTTATTAAATTATACATAGAGGATATCTAACAGTGTCCTCAGTTACGTTAGTGTATTATACATAGAGAATATCTAACAGTGTCCCCAGTAACGTTATTACATTATTCATAGAGGATATCTAACAGTGTCTTCAGTAACGTTTGTGCAGTATACATAGAGGATATCTAACACTGTCCTCAGTAACGTTATAACATTATACATAGAGGATATCTAACA
>NW_018418061.1:0-218 GCF_002113885.1 Mizuhopecten yessoensis
ACCATATCGGTACTGCTCTCTTTGATTTGTATATCACTATACGATCCACTGTCAGCGTGAAAACTGTCAAGTGAGTCATCAAACTATTCGACCTAACGAAATCAACATGGAACAATTACATACCCAAAAATATAAAACAGAGAAAACAGTTGCTACTCAATTTTAATGTGGATGTTTAGATAAATATAGTTGGCTTGTTGGGAGCCAAAGGCTATTCA
>NW_018418062.1:0-218 GCF_002113885.1 Mizuhopecten yessoensis
CACGAAAATGGACGCTGATGACGATGTGTGGAGCCACCTTAAGCTACACATAAATTAACTTGAAAACTGACTTTCCATTTTTTAAGACTATGAAGCAGGATTGTACAATTTTGTCGTCTGCATCCTCGATACTCAAGGGGTTACGCTCACTTTTGCTCTCTGCCGTGCACCCCTGGAATATGTCATAACAAAATTGAAGGCTCAGTGTGCGCCACCTT
>NW_018418063.1:0-218 GCF_002113885.1 Mizuhopecten yessoensis
GCAAGGCGAACTGATAGAAATCTCCAACCTTTTCATAACCCTAATAACACAGTGACGCATTTTTTTTAAAATTTAAAACGGATTTAAAAGGAAATTGGTAGACGCAGTCATTATTCATTCTTTGAGTAATGTATTTTTTCTAATGTTTGGATGACAATGTTGTTTGCGTATTGTTTTACTGTGTCCACGAGTTTTTCCTTGAGCGGCGAGATCGAACA
>NW_018418064.1:0-218 GCF_002113885.1 Mizuhopecten yessoensis
TGTGCGAATGGACAAAGGCACAGAAAATGTTGGAATTGCTGATGTTCAAATGCTTTTCCGTTCAGCACATAACGACGATTTAGTAGGAACGTCAGTTATGTTCGGTTCATCAAACCATAATCAAAGAATTGAAAGGTGGTGGGGTTATTGCAGGAACTCAATTCTTCAGTGTTACATGGATATTTTCAAAGACCTGGAGCTTTCAGGTATCCTACAAA
>NW_018418065.1:0-218 GCF_002113885.1 Mizuhopecten yessoensis
GACAAGTTCATTATAATGACTGCTGGGATATAAATAAAAGAAATGGAGAAATCAATATTCTACACTTTGATATTTCAATTTTATTTCTGAAACAAACTTTTTTTAGTTTTGATTGTATACTTTTTAAATCCGTAATAAAAGCGGATAAATCATATAATAAATGATACTATTTCAGACTGTAACGATGGATTCTACGGACTAGCCTGTACACCTTGTCC
>NW_018418066.1:0-218 GCF_002113885.1 Mizuhopecten yessoensis
GACCTTGACATTCTTTCAAGGTCACAGGGGTCAAATGTGTCAAACTCTTAAAACGACTTCTTCTGAAGAACTAAAAGGGATAGAATCTTAATATTTGGCTGGTGGCTTCCTGGGATGGAGCCCAAAAAGTTTGAAAATGAAAATGACCTTGACATTCTTTCAATGTCACAGCAGTCAAATATGTCGAACACTTCAAACGACTTCTAAAGAAAAACTAA
>NW_018418067.1:0-218 GCF_002113885.1 Mizuhopecten yessoensis
GGGAGATTGAGTATACCCCATATTTGCAACCAGATTTTGCACAGAACAATTAATCTCCTCTATCTAACGTGTACGGTTAATATTTCGTAAGAAGGTTTTAATTCATCACATTGCCTTTTCCTCATTGCATCGGCGTTTACTGAATTCGTGACGTCACGTCACGTAAAATGGGGTGTAAGATAGAAATTTCTTACATCTCTTTCTTAGCTTGGACAGCT
>NW_018418068.1:0-218 GCF_002113885.1 Mizuhopecten yessoensis
CGGCTTTCACATGTTGTGAGAGGCCACATTAATAGGGCTGTCACATGTGGTGACGTAAAACATAAAGACGGTTGTCACATGAGGTAACGCGAGACATTAAGACGGCTGTCACATGTGGTGACGAGTGAAATTAGGACGGCTTTCCTATGTGTTGATAGTAGACAACAAATCACCTGTCACATATGGTAATGGGAGATATCAAAACGGCTATCACATGT
>NW_018418069.1:0-218 GCF_002113885.1 Mizuhopecten yessoensis
TGTATACCGAATCAGCTGTGATATATAAACTCCGAAGTTAGGAGACTATCAGAATTTATTACAATCAAAGACCAGTTAAGAGTTCACATCAAATAGCCCATAAAAAGTAACATCAAATAGTTAACACATAATTTACTTCAAATACATGATAATTATAGCTTATTTTGAATTTGTGATATGTTCAAATAGTCACCTTTCTTATAATACTAAAATGTAGG
>NW_018418070.1:0-218 GCF_002113885.1 Mizuhopecten yessoensis
TATGTACAGCATCAGTACGGGTATGTACAGCATCAGTACGATCAGTACGGGTATGTACAGTACCAGTACGGGTATGTACAGTAGCAGTACGGGTATGTACAGTGTCAGTACGGGTATTTACAGCATCAGTTCGGGTATGTACAGCATCAGTACGTACGGGTATGTACAGCATAAGTACGATCAGTACGGGTATGTACAGTATCAGTACGGGTATGTAC
>NW_018418071.1:0-218 GCF_002113885.1 Mizuhopecten yessoensis
TAAGGACTATTTACAATGAGAACTTTATGGTAAGGACTACTTACATTGAGACTAACGTGTTAAGGACTAGCTACAGGGAGACTTATGTGTTAAGGACTAGCTACAGAGAGACTAATGTGCTAAGGACTATTTACAATGAGAAATTTATGTTAAGGACTACTTACAATGAGACTTACGTGTTAAGGACTACTTACAATGAGACTAACGTGTTAAGGACT
>NW_018418072.1:0-218 GCF_002113885.1 Mizuhopecten yessoensis
ATAATAATAATAATAATAATAATAATAATAATTAATAATTATAACAATAACATGTGTCACACAGGAGTAATCAACAATTAAAAGATACAGTGAGTGAATTGTTCCTGGACATATTGAAGCTGACTAGTATGCCTAGTAAGTTTGGAAGATTAACCTTGTTTGTGGATAAGGGCAGATCTGTGATTCAATAAGACCACAGTATGGAGACAGTCTCTACA
>NW_018418073.1:0-218 GCF_002113885.1 Mizuhopecten yessoensis
ATTTAAATGACCATATGGTTATAAAACTGACAATTTAGATAATGCCCCTAATAGCATTTCCATCCAAAAAAGGAACTTTTTGGCTCTGGCTTCCGGGTCGAGGCCGGATCATATTTTCTCGTTAATATTATTGCTATTTAATCCCAATTATTCTGCCCCTCGGGCGAGGCAGGATATCATTGTTCATACTATTATCTCATCACAATTATTCCGACCAA
>NW_018418074.1:0-218 GCF_002113885.1 Mizuhopecten yessoensis
TCACGCTGTGGTATATGTTGTCCTTGTGTGATGACTGTGATATTTGTTTATCATTGTGTTGTCACGCTGTGGTAAAGTTTGTCCTTGTGTGATGACTGTGATATCTATTTATCATTGTGTTTTCACGCTGTGGTATAGTTTCTCCTTGTGTGATGACGTTTTGATATTTATTAATCGTTGTGTTTTCACGCTGTGGTATATGTTGTCCTTGTGTGATG
>NW_018418075.1:0-218 GCF_002113885.1 Mizuhopecten yessoensis
ATGTACCAATTAAATTGATTGTGATTGGTTTATTGACCTTATGATAGATGATTGCTGTAGACAACGTTATGATCCTAGTAACATGGATGGTGTGGGTATGGGGTACATTGTATACGTATAACCTAGGAAGGAGATACTGTCAGAAGGACTAGAGAACAGGCTATATAGACGGCCTAGAGAACAGGCTATATAGACGGGCTAGAGAACAGGCTATATAG
>NW_018418076.1:0-218 GCF_002113885.1 Mizuhopecten yessoensis
AAGACAAATTAGTATCCCATAGCCAGTTACAAGCTTAACCTGAATTGATGTTGGTATTTTCGGCTGATAACTCTATAGTAGTGTTTCACACTACCTAATCCCCTCAAATGGTTTACAAACTGCATGAAGTTACATAATTAGTTGACGCTAATTGATAACATACCCCATCATCAATGAATAGGCCACTGAACCATGCATTTTGTACCTATACATGTAGG
>NW_018418077.1:0-218 GCF_002113885.1 Mizuhopecten yessoensis
CGACTGTACTGTAGCGGCCGATCACTAAAACAAACAGCTTTAAGTGTTATCCCTAAATAACATGTTCATTTGATTTTGAACGACATTTGGTTTATTTGTATCATACGGCGAACTAGTGTCAGAATGTCAATATTTGCATTTGGTATTATAATCCTTTATCTATTTTACACTTTCAGACATTGATGGATTTTTTCTTCTCGCTGGAGTTGCCGAAAATA
>NW_018418078.1:0-218 GCF_002113885.1 Mizuhopecten yessoensis
TTTTTTTTTTCGTTAGCACACCTGGCCGATGGGCCATGTGAGCCTATGCCGTACTGCGGCGTCCGTCGTCCGTCCGTCAACTTTTCTATTAAACGACATCTTCTGAATAACTGCAGGACCTAGGGTCATGATATTTGTCCAGTCGGTACCTGGAATGAAATGCTATAACTTTTCTCATTAAAATGACCTTGACCTACTTTCAAGGTTACAGGGGTCAA
>NW_018418079.1:0-218 GCF_002113885.1 Mizuhopecten yessoensis
CCTGACTTTTCAGTTGTCCTCCATTTCAAGCACTTTCGAGTTGTTAGAGTCTAAACAGTATCCATACCTACTTGTTATAGATGTGTTTGATGCGAGAAAAAATGTCATATTGCCGTGATATTTTTCATTCGTACCGGCAAGTGCGATAGTGTTAAAACAAAACCACATGAATGTATGTAGGAAAGAGTAAAACAATAATCCATTGTATCATTAATATA
>NW_018418080.1:0-218 GCF_002113885.1 Mizuhopecten yessoensis
GCATTGTACAGGGACATTACGGTATCATAGCACGGACATTGTACATGGACATTACGGTATCAAAGCATGGACATTGTAAGGGAAATTACGGAATCATAACACGGTATCATAACACGGACATTGTCTGTGCTATATACATATACATTACGGTATCATAGCACAGACATTGTACGGGGACATTACGGTATCATAGCACGGACATTGTACAGGGACATTAC
>NW_018418081.1:0-218 GCF_002113885.1 Mizuhopecten yessoensis
CCGACGACTGTCCCAGTAAAAAATGCTCATTTTCTTATATTTCCCTCAAAATATATTCCTAGTCCCTTTTTGCTGGTCTCTGTCACCAAAGAAAACCGTTTCAAAATGGTATAATAGAGTTATATATGGAAGTAGAAAGTGATATACATGTACTCATACTACAAAACGGAATAAACTGTCTCGCTTTATATACTACTCCGACGACTGTCCCAGTAAAA
>NW_018418082.1:0-218 GCF_002113885.1 Mizuhopecten yessoensis
GTGACACATTTCAAAGTTGCGAAATTGCTTGTTCAAATGATATAATACAAATTCGTTCGTTCTTGTGTTGTGACACATATCGGTGTAACGTTAATTGTTCGTTCTTGTGATGTGCAACGTCTCTGTGTAAAGCTTATTGTTCGTTCTCGTGTTGTGTGACGTCTCAATGTAAATTGTTCGTTCTCGTGTTGTGTGACGTCTCAGTGCATAGTTTATTT
>NW_018418083.1:0-218 GCF_002113885.1 Mizuhopecten yessoensis
ACTTATGTTGACATTCACTTTGATGTCGACACCCACACTGATGTTCGCATTCACTTTGATGTTGACACCCACACTGATGTTGACATTCACTTTGATGTCGATACCTACACTTATGTTGACATTCACACTGATGTCGATACCGTCACTTATGTTGACATTCAATTTGATGTCGACACCAACACTTTTGTTGACATTCACACTGATTTCGACACTAACAC
>NW_018418084.1:0-218 GCF_002113885.1 Mizuhopecten yessoensis
AACAACACCTATCGTCACGGTTAGTACCTGTTTATAAATAACGGAGTCTACAAACAACACCTATTGTCAAGGTTAGTACCAGTTTATAAATAACGTAATTACAAACAACACCTATTGTCACGGGGTAAGTACCTGTTTATAAATAACGTAATTACAAACAACACGTATTGCCAAGGTTAGTACCGGTTTATAAATAACGGAATCTACAAAAAACACCT
>NW_018418085.1:0-218 GCF_002113885.1 Mizuhopecten yessoensis
TACTAACCTTTTTCTTCGTGCTTCGAAGGTTGTATTTGTTTTGTTTTTGTCCTAATGTAATGGACTTCTTCACATGTACCTCTTTAAGGTGTACATACTCTGTCATTACTGTATCTAATACTTTTGCAGTATCCTACTGTATTGTTTCAATACTTAACTTTTGTAAAATTCTGTCAAATGAAACTTTCACATCTACATCTTTCCAACCTATTAAAGTT
>NW_018418086.1:0-218 GCF_002113885.1 Mizuhopecten yessoensis
AAAGTCACATTAATTAAGTGGGGAGTGAGCTTACAAAGTACCTAGGTAGTTTTCCATACCAGACATTGATTTCCCTACGTTTTCTCGTAGCACAATATATAAATGTTTTCCAAGATTACACAATTGTTTTACATTATTAGTACTCAATAATTTGGTTAACATAAAAACATTATGACTTCTGTGATAGAATCGCTTGATATATTTACATCTCAGGTCTT
>NW_018418087.1:0-218 GCF_002113885.1 Mizuhopecten yessoensis
TATATAGTACATCGCGGTCTAACCTTCACCTTATGTATATAACACCTCGCGGTCTAACCTGGACCTTATGTATATAACACATCGCGGTTCTTACCTTCACCTTATGTATATAACACATCGCTGTCTAACATTCAGCTTATGTATATAACATATCGCGGTCTAACATTCACCTAATGTATATAGTACATCGCGGTTCTAACCTGGACCTTATGTATATA
>NW_018418088.1:0-218 GCF_002113885.1 Mizuhopecten yessoensis
AGACAGGTAAACTGACAACACTTAGCACTGGACTGGTACACGTGGGCAGGACACCACAACATACAGAGGTCGGGTGACACCAGTGCACCCTGGCCTTCATGTAGTACAGTAACTACACTATATGACCCCTGTCTGACACATAGAACACATAGACTATAAACAACAACAACAACCCCCGCTACACACTTCCCTTCTTTGAAAAAGTTATGTATACAGGA
>NW_018418089.1:0-218 GCF_002113885.1 Mizuhopecten yessoensis
CCATTGTCTATATATCCCTACACACTGATCCCCCACCTCAAGGTTACCTTCCATAGTCTATATAACCCTTAATACTGATCCCCCAACTCCAGGTCCCCCTCTATTATCTATTTAACCCTACACACTGATCCCCCACCTCAAGGTTCCCCTTTATAGTCTATATAACCCTACATACTGATCCTCTACATCAAGGTTCCCTCCATAGTCTATATAACCCT
>NW_018418090.1:0-218 GCF_002113885.1 Mizuhopecten yessoensis
CAAGATATGGTAGCCTTACTGATGTTTTGCACGAATGACATATATATAAATATACATAATATCAGGACTTGAATCCTTGATATTATACTACAGTATATAAATATATATCAAATTAAAATGTTTCTTTAAAAGCTATTTCAGTCATTCCAAATTTTGTACCACTATAGGACAGTGAATACTGTAAAAAAGTATTTTGGAAAATCAATTCAAAAATTACA
>NW_018418091.1:0-218 GCF_002113885.1 Mizuhopecten yessoensis
GTGCAAACATACAGCGCTTTTTGTAAATGTGACTGGTTCTATCTCGGCAAGCGCTGTATAGAGGAGTGGCGCAAGTCACTAAAACCCCAAAGTAAGGTCATTGAGGCATTCCATCGAAATATGTTGTAATTCTTGTTAAGTATTTTAACATATGATGTTTGGTCATTCAATATCCGGTAGAGCGTACAAGAAGTGGATCAGTGTGCCTATTTACTATG
>NW_018418092.1:0-218 GCF_002113885.1 Mizuhopecten yessoensis
CGTGGAGACATGTTGCTCTCGCTGTTTTTACGTGTGAACATGTTGCTCTCACTGTCTTTTAGGTGTGAACATGTTTCTGACACTGTCCTTAACGTGGAGAGGAATTTCTCTCACTGTCTTTTACGTGGAGAGAAGTTGCTCTCATTGTCTTTCACGTGGAGACATGTTGCTCCCGCTGTTTTTACGTGTGAACATGTTGATATCACTGTCTTTTTACG
>NW_018418093.1:0-218 GCF_002113885.1 Mizuhopecten yessoensis
GTCTCAAAGTGTGGTGGCAAGAATGTGGAATCGTTTCCAAACTAAGGGAAACCCTTCCAGACGTCATGCTGGCGGTCTTTCTAGGGCTACAACGCAGCGCCAAGACCGATTTGGCTCATACAGGCACGGCATCACAGGTTCCAGACTGCCACACCTTTACGAAATGACCTCTAAAATGCTTCTGGTACCCGGGTAGCCACTCAGACAGTTAGGAACCG
>NW_018418094.1:0-218 GCF_002113885.1 Mizuhopecten yessoensis
ACACTGGTCAAGTCTATAGAGCACTGGTTATAAGTCTACAGCTTATACTGGTCAAGTCTATACATAACACTGGTCAAGTCTACAGCTAACACTGGTCAAGTCTATATCTACAACAGGCCAAGAGATTATAGTAACTACTGGTCAAGACTTTAGCAACTGTTCAAGTCTATATTTACCACAGGTCAATTCTATATATAACCCTGGTCAAGTCTAAAGAG
>NW_018418095.1:0-218 GCF_002113885.1 Mizuhopecten yessoensis
CTGTTAGGTGTCCCCATACCCTGTAATGTTCTACCTAGTCTGTTAGGTGTACCCATACCCTATTCTGTTCTACCTTGTCTGTTTAGGTGTCCCATACCTTATTATGTTCTACCTAGTCTGTTAGGTGTCCCCATACCCTTTTATGGAATTGAACCACTACTGTTATGTGTTCCCATACCCTGTTATGTTCTTCCTAGTCTGATAGGTGTCCCCACACC
>NW_018418096.1:0-218 GCF_002113885.1 Mizuhopecten yessoensis
AAAAAGACGAAACAACTGTATGGTATAGTTTGCATACTATATATCTTACCGAATGTCTTATAATCTACGTCCTTTTACAATATCATGATTTATTTTAATTGCTTTTCTCATATTGTTAAAAGTATATTGTTTTACATATCATTCTTCTTATTTTAGGTTGACAGAACATTATTATTTCATTTTAGGTTTACAGAAACCCGTTTTACCAATTGAACATG
>NW_018418097.1:0-218 GCF_002113885.1 Mizuhopecten yessoensis
AAATTACGGGGAAGTGGTTATATGTACGGTGCGACAATTAACATATATATATAGCTATCAACATAACTGGGAAATATTGTTCAATAGAATAATTTGTTGAAAGATTGACCAACATTTATAAGAAAGTGTCAAAACTTGCATGAAAAAAATGAAAATTAAACTATTTGAATTATTTTCAATTGTGGGTAAACCGCTCTCTGAAATGGCAAAGTGAATAA
>NW_018418098.1:0-218 GCF_002113885.1 Mizuhopecten yessoensis
GAATGTGGTATTATACAATTTAAGAGAAGGATGCCTTTAAAACCCTTGATTGGCGTCAACTAAAATTTTATACTTAAACTATTGTTCCATGTAAATCGTGCCTTAATGATTCCAGCAACAGGCTCCGACACAGACAGGTCACGAATCATGAATAGAATGTGTTCCGAAGAATTTGGTATTATACAATTTAAGAGAAGGATGCCTTTAAAACCCATTGT
>NW_018418099.1:0-218 GCF_002113885.1 Mizuhopecten yessoensis
TTTAAAGAGAATCTCGGAATATTTCAGCATTTCAGTCCATTATAAGCAATAAGAGAGCAAATGCATTGGAAACAAGTTAAATGTTAATTAGAAATCAAACCACTACACGTAATACTCATTTCATATTTTCGAGAGACATAGAGAGAAGAAACGAAAAGGATTTTTTCCCATTTGTTTTACATCATCAATATTTGCCGACTTACTAAAACAAGTGTCTG
>NW_018418100.1:0-218 GCF_002113885.1 Mizuhopecten yessoensis
TCTCTCGGTCTAGAGAAATATACCTGTCCACCTCGTTATACCTTCTTACATTGTACATACCACAAGCCTGACTTCAACTACGGTACTGATACGGTATGTCCACTTTATTTCAACTTGTATATTACGTTTAAACATTTCTCATCCTGTTGATTTATGTTTAACTGCTTCGTTTTTGTTTTTTGATAGCTTCACCTTATGAAAGAAATACGCAACCAGAT
>NW_018418101.1:0-218 GCF_002113885.1 Mizuhopecten yessoensis
TTGTACTGTATACAATAGAGAGAAAGGTACAATGTATGGTATACAGTAGAGAGACATACAATATTCAGTATATATTAAATAGAGAGAAAGAACAATGTACGGTATACAATAGAGAGAGAGGTACATTGTAGGGTATACATTAGAGAGAAAGGTAAATTGTCGGTATACAATAGAGAGAGGTACAATGTACTGTATACAATAGAGAGGTACATTGTACT
>NW_018418102.1:0-218 GCF_002113885.1 Mizuhopecten yessoensis
TGACTGGTAGGTATAGTATAATTATAAGTTCTAATATGATACATGACTGATGGGTATAGTATTGTGACAAGATCTAGTGTGATACAAGACTGATGGGTATAGTATTGTGACAAGTTCTAGTATGATACATGACTGGTACGTATCGTATAGTGATAAGTTCTAGTTTGATACATGACTGGTAGGTATAGTATTGTGACAAGATCTAGTATGATACAGGA
>NW_018418103.1:0-218 GCF_002113885.1 Mizuhopecten yessoensis
TATTTTTGCAAAGGTTGCACCATCGTGTCGTTCGACATAACTGGTGCTACACATCCATTGGACGAATCAGCATTGGCCTTAGCGGAAAGATTCACTACAGGTCTCACAGACGGCTCTATTCTTCTGCCAGATGAAACCGGAAACCCATTACAAATACAACAGGAATCTATAAAGATCACAATGAAAGAAACACCTGATGGTAAATTAAAGTATATTTC
>NW_018418104.1:0-218 GCF_002113885.1 Mizuhopecten yessoensis
AGGCCTGAATATCTGGTCTTACATGTCCTCCCCTATAAGACCTGTATGACTTTATCTATCAAATCAGTTAAAATTAGTTCAAACTGTTTCATAAACGACAGTTCAAGGATAGCCATTACATACAACGGAATTAGATTAGTTTGCTATCTAATTTCGTGCTACCTAAATACATGTATTATAGTTCCATTACTGGAATATTTTTACGAAGGCTATTTTTT
>NW_018418105.1:0-218 GCF_002113885.1 Mizuhopecten yessoensis
GCATATGGTGGTGTAGAGTTGATTGTCTCTAATTGCCCAGTTGACTTTAATGCCTCGCTGATGTAGGAGGCTCTCTAATTGCCCAGTTGACTTTAATGCCTCGCTGATGTAGGAGGGCTGACGCCCTGGCTGCGAATGCCTTATGATATTTGTAGAAAATAGGGCCATGGTATAAAGTGCCAGTTCTACAATATCACGTTCGTATACATCCAATTCTT
>NW_018418106.1:0-218 GCF_002113885.1 Mizuhopecten yessoensis
TTCGACGTAAAATAAAGCTTCTGTATCTGTATCTGTATCTGTATCAGTGTTAATATAAACAGTATAAGTGAAAAGACTGTGTCAGTGTAAATACTATGTCAGTGTTAATATAAACAGTGTAAGTGAAAAGACTGCGTTAATGTACAGACAGTGTTAGTTTTAGAGTGCAGACTGTGTTAGTGTTAGTGTACAGACAGTATAAGTATTCGTACAGATCG
>NW_018418107.1:0-218 GCF_002113885.1 Mizuhopecten yessoensis
GTACTTCTAAGATAAAACAGTTTTTAATTACCTAAAAAATAACCTCAATATTTTTTTCAGGAAAGTATTTATTTTTTTATAATTTTAGTCAGACATTCTTCAAGGAGATAGTTACGGATAATGAATAATATTTTTACCTTATATTTATAAAATTTTAACGTGTATCATAACAAAAGCTGACGATTTTCATTTTATATATATTTTTTCTTTTCGTTAAT
>NW_018418108.1:0-218 GCF_002113885.1 Mizuhopecten yessoensis
GGTTATGTATGAGAGTATCTTGTGCCATGTCTGTAAGGTACGAGATTATCTTTTGCCATGTCTGTAATGTACGAGAGTATCTTCTGCCATGTCTGTATTGTAAGAAAGTATCTTGTGCCATGTATGTAATGTACGAGAGTATCTTGTGCCATGCCTGTAAGGTACAAGAGTATCTTGTGGCATGTCTGTAAGGTACGAGTATATCTTGTGCCATGTCT
>NW_018418109.1:0-218 GCF_002113885.1 Mizuhopecten yessoensis
ACGTATATATTCAAAATTCATCATGAAATGTTATGTTGACGGTCATGCATACAAATGTCCAAAAGACTTGTGGGGAGGCAGCCTATTGTACACTTTTATTTGTTTACATGCCGCCTCAGACAGTCATATCAATTGTCGTACTGGTTTTGTATACGCATATGCAATACACAAATTCAGTCAGTTGACAATCCAGGATCCCATGACCAAACGGTATATCG
>NW_018418110.1:0-218 GCF_002113885.1 Mizuhopecten yessoensis
CAGGTATAGATGCTATTCAGAGCTCGGTTTTACGTAACCCAGCGTACATAGACCTTTTATTTGATATCTTAACATTTTGTTTTGTTCACGGTCAAGTCCCAGATATTTGGGGACATACCATTATAAATCCTATAATGAAGGCAGGGAAAGATCAAATGTCACCATTAAGTTACAGAGGGATTTCTTTGATATCTATCACATGCAAAATCTATGCTGAT
>NW_018418111.1:0-218 GCF_002113885.1 Mizuhopecten yessoensis
GATTTGAATAGCTAAAAATATGAAAAGTGAAATGTCGCCAATAGCAAAAGGCACAACTAAGGCACCAACTTAATATATACAGAAAGTTTTGTGAAGTTCAGTTAAACAGTTTGGAAGATATAAATGACTGGGACGGACAGAGGCCAATTTAATATCCCCTGCAAACGTGTTTCGCGGGGGATGGTTAACATTTTTTAGAGACCTAATAATTTTTGTCA
>NW_018418112.1:0-218 GCF_002113885.1 Mizuhopecten yessoensis
CTCAACTGCGACATTTGTTTTCTAATTTGACAAAATGGCCACCATCTACTGGGTTTCTGATTGGTCGAAATTTAGTTATTGTTTGATGTTTGTGAAATTGGTGTACAGTGGTATTAGGGGACTGCGAATTCAATCGCAAAAGGATATGTTGCCACACGGAGGCTTCTGATCGGTCGAAATTTAGATAGTGTTCGATTTTGATGACAATCGATATATAG
>NW_018418113.1:0-218 GCF_002113885.1 Mizuhopecten yessoensis
TTCAGGTTGGGTGGCGCACTTGATTTTTGTAGATAAATACGATTCGCAATGAGAGGTAGAGAGTGTGGGTTGTGGAGTGAAATTGTCCAAAATATGGAAACGTCGTTATCGCACCAATAATAATAAAGGACAGGTTTCTCGTACACTACTAATTGGACACGAATGAAACCTTATATGTGTATTTGGAGCCATGCGTAGATGTGCAATTCGTTATGTAG
>NW_018418114.1:0-218 GCF_002113885.1 Mizuhopecten yessoensis
ATGAAGGTGTTACTGTATATAAGATCCGTAGGTCAAAATGCCCTTGTCGTTCTGGACTACGGCGATTTAAAGAAAAATGAAGACAACACAATAACACCAAGATATTTAAGTTAATAAAGCTCAAAATGACAGGCCAGGAAATCTAAATAAGTCATAACTTGCATGTCATAACTTGTATACCAGGAAATTGTTGCTGCAGGTTAATTTTCACCGTTTTT
>NW_018418115.1:0-218 GCF_002113885.1 Mizuhopecten yessoensis
TTTTTTGCTAAAGAGAGAAGCTATCCCAAATATTACATGGAAAACAAAAGGCAATATTTAAAAACAAAAACAATTCAACATTTTGTAACAGTACTAATTATTGCGAGACATTATCACAACTTGCTGAATAAGATGTAATCCAGCAGAAAATGGATGTCTCTAATGCTTCTATACCTCTCAGTTTTCAGCGATTTTATAACTTTCTATATTATTACCAA
>NW_018418116.1:0-218 GCF_002113885.1 Mizuhopecten yessoensis
ATTAATTTCTCTGATACTTGTGTAGATAATGCCCATGATCACAAAAATCTTGCATTAACTTTTTCTGAAGATGGCACTTAGTCTACCCATGAACATGCTTAGGTATCTGAAATATAAGATTGATAGAAAATCACTATGCAAATATATACAACATTTATCCGCCCAATGCTTGAATATGCAGATATCGTCTTGGAAACTGCTCTGACACTCTTAAAAAT
>NW_018418117.1:0-218 GCF_002113885.1 Mizuhopecten yessoensis
ATTTCTATATTATAAAACCTTTCCAACTTTCTACCGGACGTCATGAAGTTTTGTCTATGTCTAAAAAAGTTTTTGTGTTTAATTCAACCGAGACGTTCTCATTTCCATTGAGTAAAAAGTATAAGTTTATTGGCATATTAAATGAAGAAAAATAGTATATCTCATATATACAAAGCGATGACGCTCCAGGAAATAGTGACAAGCATTTTCAAGTCGAT
>NW_018418118.1:0-218 GCF_002113885.1 Mizuhopecten yessoensis
TCAATCCTTCTCAACTCGGTGTAGGCGAGCAGATCTAGACTATATACGGGTAGTCTGGCTACTTCGAATATATAGTGCTAGGCATAACTACAAGAGCCGGATGAGAATTCCTGATAGCAGATTTTGAGTAGATTCAACATCCTCAACTCGGTGTAGCTGATAAGCTATCTAGGCCCGGAAGAGGAGAAGAATTGATGAGCCATATCCTCAACTCGGTG
>NW_018418119.1:0-218 GCF_002113885.1 Mizuhopecten yessoensis
TATATTACATTGTAGCCTCTATTTGAACATTTGACTGACAGTTATCAGGAATGTGCCTGTGCGCGCTGCTGTATACCGGTAAGTTATGATGTATTTTAAACGGAATCATATCTTGGTCAATCTATTACTGTATGTATCGCTCGTTATATGACATGCCAGCCTCTATCCGGACGGTTATATTACATTTCAGCCTCTATTTGGACATTTGACTGACAGTT
>NW_018418120.1:0-218 GCF_002113885.1 Mizuhopecten yessoensis
GTATAAA
This sequence comes from Mizuhopecten yessoensis, assembly GCF_002113885.1. Lineage (NCBI taxonomy): Eukaryota > Metazoa > Mollusca > Bivalvia > Pectinida > Pectinidae > Mizuhopecten > Mizuhopecten yessoensis. Next base: position 8 of record NW_018418120.1, read on the forward strand.
TGGTAGGTCTGGCCCCCCTGGGGGCTGAGGGGCGCGGCTCAATAGGGGAAATATAGCAAATTCTTTGAAATACTTCTTCTTTTGTAGGAATAAAAGGATTTGTTCCATATTAAGTCTAAATCATCCTTGGGTGAAGGGAAACCAATTTTGTATAAATCAAGGATCCGGCCCCCCAGGGGCCTGAGGGGCGGGGCCCAATAGGGGAAACATA
>NW_018418121.1:0-218 GCF_002113885.1 Mizuhopecten yessoensis
GTGACCGCTATAACAAAACTGAAAAGAAAATTTATGAACACCATTCAAAATATTACGATGACTGTAAATAGTGGTTTTTTTCAGCAACAGGGGAAGAGGATGACAGCATTCCGGAACCGAAGAAAATGAAACAGGCGAAGGAAGCAATTATGAAAAGTCCCAAAAGAATAACTCTTGAAGGTAACATCCCGATGTTAGTTTGAACAGATGACATGCAT
>NW_018418122.1:0-218 GCF_002113885.1 Mizuhopecten yessoensis
GTATAAACGTTAAATGTTGCCCACGGGGGCAGAGGGATGGGACCCCATAGTGGAAATAGAGATAAACCTTTAAAATCCTTCTTCTACCACAGGGATTTAGGAATTTCGTCCCAATTTGGACTGGAACATCCTTGGACCAAGGGGACTCAATCTTGTTAAATTGGTGGGTTTGGACCCCCTGGGTGGAGAGGGGCGGGCCCCAATAGGGGCAATAGAGG
>NW_018418123.1:0-218 GCF_002113885.1 Mizuhopecten yessoensis
AAGGCCCTGATGGATAGTCTTGTACCCACAGGTAAAAGGCTTTCTCACTTACAAAACATTCAGTATCCATAAACACATCCTCAATACTCCAGGGGTTACATGTATGCTCATGTCAGAACAAAATCGAAGGCTCAGTGTATGCCATCTTGTGGATAAGACAAAGAGACTAGTTTGATACTTCAATGTACATCAAAAGAATCTTGTGGTAGCATAACAGT
>NW_018418124.1:0-218 GCF_002113885.1 Mizuhopecten yessoensis
TGTTAGGTCAGTAAAGGTCTGACTGACCATTACCAATTGTTAGGTCAGTAATGGTCTGACTGACCATTAACAAGTGTGAGGCAGTAATGGTCTGACTGACCATTGCCAAGTGTTAGGTCAGTAAAATGGTCTGACTGACCATTACCAGGTGTTAGGACAATAATGGTCTGACCGACCATTACCAAGTGTTAGGTCAGTAATGGTCTGACTGACCATCA
>NW_018418125.1:0-218 GCF_002113885.1 Mizuhopecten yessoensis
AAGGTTTTCAAAACTGTTATGTAAATATCATCAACAAGTAAGTAATATGATTAACCTTCGTATGCTGAATGTAAGATTAAGTGTATTTAATTAATTCCACGAACGGAAGGGATTCAATCCACTGAAAATGGTATCAGGGGTTGGGCCGCCATGTATCTTCAAATTATCATGTACGTTTTTGTAATTAACTTCCCTGTCGGTTAACAATGGCGTTAGGT
>NW_018418126.1:0-218 GCF_002113885.1 Mizuhopecten yessoensis
AATATTCAGGTGAGCGATACAGGCCCTCTTGGGCCTCTTGTTACTCGATACCTATCTGGAATCAGTACCTTATCATATTGTCAAATAATGTATATATATGAGAGGGGGGGGGAGGGTTCTCGGCTCAGAAATATCATAAATTGTATCAAAGCTGTAGCCGTTCCTGTTACTTGGATATTGCGATTAGTAATCTGGATTATGTCTGTTGATTACTAAGG
>NW_018418127.1:0-218 GCF_002113885.1 Mizuhopecten yessoensis
GTTTCCCGTCTTCACCTTCTCTGTAAGTCTCTCCTATAACATGTAATTTAGAATGTTTCCCGTCTTCACATTTTCTGTATGTCTCTCCTATAATATGTAGTTTAGAATGTATCCCGTCTTCACCTTCTCTGTATGTCTTTCCCATAACATGTAGTTTAGAATGTTCCCCGTCATCACCTTCTCTGTATGTCTTTCCTATAACATGTAGTTTAGAATGT
>NW_018418128.1:0-218 GCF_002113885.1 Mizuhopecten yessoensis
TCATCTGGTAATAAATCAGGAACCTCATCGCTGATGTAGTCATTTTGTATTGCTATAAGGACTCCTCCCCCTTCCTTAACATTATTCTGGGGGTTTTCTGTCGTTACGATAAACTTTGAAAGTATCGGTGGTAAAATTCTGAATTATGGATGTTTGAATTTAGCCACGTTTCTGTGCCAATGATGATATCTGGCTTGGTACTTTCAAGGAGATTGTGT
>NW_018418129.1:0-218 GCF_002113885.1 Mizuhopecten yessoensis
TGGTAACATTACACTGATTGGAGGTCATGTTCTGGTAACATTACATTAAATGCAGGTCATCTATTCTTGTTCTGATAACATTTTACCAGTCTAATGTTACCAGAACATGACCTCTTATCAGTCTAATGTTACCAGAACATGACCTCTAGTCAGTCTAATGTAACCAGAACATGTGACCTCCAATCAGTACAATGTTAGCAGAATATGACCTCCAAGCA
>NW_018418130.1:0-218 GCF_002113885.1 Mizuhopecten yessoensis
TTTTATTTTCTAAAGGTGTATATTTATTTACTGAGGAAAAACACTTATTTGCAAAGACAAGACATACCTAAGAAAGGTGAGAGAAGCTTTTATACCGTCAATATATGTCGCAAGCATTCTATCTCATAAATAGTTGACTAATCTGATATAAACATTTACATCGGTATAAAATAGGTAAACATATCAATGTATATTATATACATGCATATCAGCTGATA
>NW_018418131.1:0-218 GCF_002113885.1 Mizuhopecten yessoensis
TGGAGGAAGTTCTGTGATCGGAGGCTGACGTCCGAGATCGGAAGTGTTTATTTGTCATGTTCCGAAAGATAGATAGTTCAGTTCTCATGGTGGTTAAAGCACTGTCAATGTCCTTATGTGTTTCCGAACACGTGCACTTACATAAGCCGTCTAGTCCTACACGCGACTTATTTGTCGTGGTTGCTTCAGAAACAGACGTGAATGGTGTCGACGACTGT
>NW_018418132.1:0-218 GCF_002113885.1 Mizuhopecten yessoensis
TGTAATGCAACTTAATTTGGAATGAAATAAAGTTTATATTAATTTAATAATTTAATTTAGATGTTTGAATGTATATATTTGTATGGAGACAGAACATTTTCTTTTCTAAACTCACTTTGATTTTTCATTTTCATTTTATTTCATCAAATTTTATTGACAAGATATCGTAATCGATTGGATTGAATAACAGGCAAAGCCTATATAAATTCTCTCCGCCA
>NW_018418133.1:0-218 GCF_002113885.1 Mizuhopecten yessoensis
TATCGAGAGATGGTGATGAGACTGGCGCATGAATCCATCATGTCGAGGCATTTAGCGGCTAAGAGGACTACCAACAGAGTTCTTTGGGAGTTCTTCTGGCCTGGTGTTCAAGCGGAGGTGATTCGGTTTTGCAAATCCTGTCATATCTGTCAGCGGACATTTCCGAAGGGGATAGTTCCCAAAGCTCCTTTGGGTGACATGCCTCTCATCGATACCCC
>NW_018418134.1:0-218 GCF_002113885.1 Mizuhopecten yessoensis
TACATATACTATTTGATTTCAACAGGTATGTATGCTGTTGTTTGTACATAAATAGCAATCTATAACTGTTAAATACAATTTCTTATATCCATGGTGCGGTTTCCTGCCTATTACAGTTCTATGCAAGCAGAAATTAAATTGCATTGGTGGTATCTATAAAATAAACAATCCTCCTGTTTTATACTTGAATAGCCTTAAATTGATTTCATGAAAGTAAC
>NW_018418135.1:0-218 GCF_002113885.1 Mizuhopecten yessoensis
CAAATATGACAGGATGTCAGAAGGGAGTCAGGCTTGACAGAATGTTAGAAGGGAGTCAGATTAGACAGGATGTCGGATAAGACAGATTAGACAGGATGTCAGAAGGGAGTTAGATTAGACAGGGTTGTCCAAAGGGTATCAGGCTAGACACTATGTCAGAAGGGAGTCAGATTAGACAGCATGTCAGAAGGGTAACGGATTAGACAGGATGTTAGAAG
>NW_018418136.1:0-218 GCF_002113885.1 Mizuhopecten yessoensis
CTGTTTAGAAATAGACATAATGTGAATTTTCTTTCACAGAAAGTTGCCATGTTAAGTAGGATCGAGATATATTTCCCAACACAAAACATTAATTTAGGGTATATACAGATGCATCAAGTTCTAGTTTCTCACAAACAAAAATAAAATTTAACGCCCGCAATTCTCGGTCAATTATTAGTTAGCCAGGACACCTGTGCGCTTGATCATAGTATTTTCAG
>NW_018418137.1:0-218 GCF_002113885.1 Mizuhopecten yessoensis
GAATAAATAAAACAAAATAATTAATAAATCAATAATATTAAATAAAAATATTGAAATAAAATAAATGAACATAATAACTTAAATAAAATAACTAAATAAATGCAAGAGGGTATTGATGGTCAAGACAGTTTACATTTGTAGGTGATGTAGAAGGGTGTAGGTGGTCAAGTAAATATAGGTGGTGTAGAGGGTATAGGTGGTATATGAAGTAAATATGA
>NW_018418138.1:0-218 GCF_002113885.1 Mizuhopecten yessoensis
CACTCCCAAATTTTGGTCAAAACCAAGTTATGTCATGTCCTCAAATTGGGAAGGACTAATCCAATGACAAAATAACTTACCTTCAATTCGCCAAAATATATTGTTTATATCCAGAAGATATCATGATTTCTTACGCATTTCCAAAGTCAAAATATGTTTCAGATTTTTTTTTCGTTCCTATCAATTACCTGTTTATTCCTCACTGATAGTTTTCTAAT
>NW_018418139.1:0-218 GCF_002113885.1 Mizuhopecten yessoensis
TCCGGACCTTATCTTGCGTTCCTAAGTCTTAGCTTTCATATCCGGTCCCTAGGTTGCGTCCCCGAGTCTCAACTTCAATATCCGGACACTACCTAACGTCCCAGAATCTCAGCTTTCATATACGGACACTACCGTGCGTCCCAGAGTCTCACCTTACATATCCGGACGCCACATTACGTCCCCGATTCTCAGCTTTCATATCCGGACCCTACCTTGCG
>NW_018418140.1:0-218 GCF_002113885.1 Mizuhopecten yessoensis
TACTTCGGTATACTCAGAGACATATAAAGTATATACGTCTCTAATGTTCTCTATTTCTTTTCTATACCTCAGCCGATTTAATCATTATTATCATATTATGCTTTTAAAAATTTATAAACTGATCAGAAAAAAAAAATCATATTTCTTTCGAGTAGTATATTAATTTATAAAGCAAGTTCAGGTGTTGTATTAATGCAATCTTGGCGTAAAAATCATGA
>NW_018418141.1:0-218 GCF_002113885.1 Mizuhopecten yessoensis
ACATAGTATAACTATGATATGCACTTCAATTTCAAAAGAATTTCATAATCAAGGTAATTCTTTAACTAATTTGGGTGAAAAATGAGGTCCCTTTCTCCATGCACTAACTGATGAACAAGGTATACAGATGAAATATAACCAATAGAACAATCGGTACATGTAGCGTATTGTTCACAGTATATGTATACACATTAAATTAGTAAGTATGATATGTATAT
>NW_018418142.1:0-218 GCF_002113885.1 Mizuhopecten yessoensis
CAGTGGTAAATAGACGGACGTACACCACTCTTCCCAAGGTTATAGAGGGTCTGACCATGTAATGAACGAATCAGTGTAAACAGTGGTATATAGACGGACATTAACCACTCTCTCCCAGGTTACAGGATGGTCTAAGCATGTCAGGACAATGTCGGCACAGACAGTGGTAAATAGACGGCCGTAAACTACTCACCAATGGGGTATAGAAGGGTTTTGCT
>NW_018418143.1:0-218 GCF_002113885.1 Mizuhopecten yessoensis
GGCCCGTCCGATGCTCATTTATTTCTGTCCTGCATGAACATTAAGGCACTTAGCAGATCATACATACAGAAAACATTCACAACACTTAACACAAAAATGTCTGAGATTAATAAGGCATCTATGCTCAAAAACCAGAGGTTTGTGCGAGAGTGCTTGCTACTGCTCGGCGAACAGCCTGATGTTGCCATGGAAACTGATATGGCATTTAACAACAGGCT
>NW_018418144.1:0-218 GCF_002113885.1 Mizuhopecten yessoensis
TCATTTTAGAAACAGCTGCTTTACTATCTACACCTTTTTATTGTACACTTTTTTGGATAAAGAGCAATTAAGAAGAATCCGCTTACGGTGTCTCAAATGAATTATGTCAATGTAAAAACTGGGATAAATGATTTGGATTGCTGTGTTGTACATATTTGCACACTTCCACATTCATTTGTAATTTGGCATCGTGAATAAATAATATATTGTAACTTGAT
>NW_018418145.1:0-218 GCF_002113885.1 Mizuhopecten yessoensis
GTTACGTCACTTGTTTGTGAGAGTAACGTCATCAATTTTCTCGCAAAAAAACAATGACGTAACAATGAATACCTGCTCCCAAGAGAAGATAACCAGATGACCAGTAACGATTACGACGAATTTCTCTTTGTGGAACTTTCACTTCCCAAAACCAAACATATTACTCTTGGAATCTGCTATAGGCCACCCAACCAAAATGACTTCTGTGATAAATTTGA
>NW_018418146.1:0-218 GCF_002113885.1 Mizuhopecten yessoensis
TTACCAATGGTAGTGATCCTTGCTTGAATTGTAGGTGACCTTGGGCCATAGCACATGTACAGTGTCTGTTGCCAACTATTCTCTTTAAATACTAAAAAAGGCCTACAATTGCTTCCTGTGTTGATAACTGTCAATATCAATCAGATGAATGTCTTGACTGATTTCAAAGTCATGAGGTAAATGTGCAGAAATCTTAAAGCTTGACTTTGTCTGAAAAA
>NW_018418147.1:0-218 GCF_002113885.1 Mizuhopecten yessoensis
TGTTCTATAACAATTCTCCGCATGCACAGTTTCTTTTTTCCGCTATTATATATTATACAGGTATCATAATTAAGAGACGAGTAAATTAACACCGATAATTGTTTTAAAAAAACTGTATTATTGTCCATTTTCCTTGTTTCTGACGTCAACAAAAATCGTCAGCTCATGTCGGTGCTATATTATAAAGGGACGTCAGCTACTGTAGGTGTTATATCATG
>NW_018418148.1:0-218 GCF_002113885.1 Mizuhopecten yessoensis
TCATTTTTTCATGTTAAGTTGCACGATCTGCATTGAAACAGCAATACAGAATGAATCGGTAGGGCTTAAATTTCAATATTATCATTTTAGAAAAAAAAAGGACAAAATGTTCAGATTATGCTGTCTTTTTCCATTAGCAACTTCTCGTCATTTGGGGGAAGAAGTAAAAAAGAACAAAGTTGAAAAAGAGCCATGTCCGTAAAATGATTTCTAAGGGC
>NW_018418149.1:0-218 GCF_002113885.1 Mizuhopecten yessoensis
CTCAAATTGAAAGCAAACATGAACTGTAGATCTCAGAACGTTATTCATATATGATCGTTGTACATTGTTCTGAATTTAAAATCGGGCAAACAAGACAACTACGATATAGATACCGCTTCACAAAAACAGCAAGAGAACAACAAAATGTCAACTGATTTTCTTTTTAACCGTTGATTAACTTTGTGCAATATTAATTTTCATGTGATAGAAAATGTAAT
>NW_018418150.1:0-218 GCF_002113885.1 Mizuhopecten yessoensis
CATAAGCTCACTTGGCACTTCGTGCCAGGTGAGCTAAAAATGAGTTAGTGTAGATTAGAGACAGTAAAATTACAGGAGTTGTTTTAAGAGCAAAAGCAAGATGGGAAGTTGAAGGTGAACAGAGTTCCAGATTTTTTTGCAATTTAGAAAAAAGACAATATCAAGAAAATTTCATTCCAAAGCTTATAACAGAAACTGGCGAAGAAATAACAGATATA
>NW_018418151.1:0-218 GCF_002113885.1 Mizuhopecten yessoensis
GAAGATACCTTTACAGTTAGTCTGTGACAGATATATCATACCTACTACTATGTAACAAAACAGACTTGTAAGTTTATATTGTGTTATTTAGACATGATATTATGTCCTAGGTAACAGTCAGACGTCTGTGTGATGTAAACATATAATACTTACTCGTCTGTGTGACCAAAACATGATATCATGTACGTGTATACCTCTTACTCCTACATAAAACAGAG
>NW_018418152.1:0-218 GCF_002113885.1 Mizuhopecten yessoensis
ATTACAGGTTTATGGAGAAAATGCAGAGGACTACACATTTTTCATCGAATTCTTAACAATTTCATTGAGCGAAATGGAAAGAAAAAAAATTCGTCAAAATGCTAATTTCTGCCGCTTAATCATGTATATGTGCAGTACTGGAACTGATGTGATGGAACTTGCACTTCTGGATGTTGTGTTCAATTGTCTACTTGCAGACGAAAGAAAACGCCTTGAGC
>NW_018418153.1:0-218 GCF_002113885.1 Mizuhopecten yessoensis
AAAAATTGATTCATGACTTAAATTTATAGACAGGCAAAAACAATATTTATATCATGATTATGTACAAAAATATTCAAAAACAAATAATTTGCTATTTCAAAAACAGCAAACAACGAAGTGTACCTTGACACATTTAAAGGGGTCCACCGAATGTTTATTTAAGTTAATAATAATTAACATATTGAGCATGAAAGCCCGTCTTACATATGGTCAAGATA
>NW_018418154.1:0-218 GCF_002113885.1 Mizuhopecten yessoensis
CGTATGAGTGATGAAGTATAACCTTTATTTTGATGTTTCAAACGGAAAGGTAATATGACATATCGTGCTTAGGTTGATAATGGTAATTATATAAACCATCGTTGCCACCACGTGACTCTGAGACGAGCCGATATGTGAACCGTGTATGCTTATCAAACATTTCTGTAACACACCATGCTTTTTCTGGTGTATTTATTTATGAAAATGTAACAATTTAA
>NW_018418155.1:0-218 GCF_002113885.1 Mizuhopecten yessoensis
CCCAGGGTACCGGATGCATCGGTGAACAAATGTCATCTGTAGATGTAATATGCGAGTCATAGAAAATGGCCACTCCATTCCAGTGTCCAAATAATTCCAACCATTTACGAATGTCCTCCCTGTAACAATGATTAAGCTTGATATGGTGGTGTATTAGGATTTGACGGTAGTAGACAACTTATTATGCTCGATACAAAACTCCTTCCCGGAATGAAAAC
>NW_018418156.1:0-218 GCF_002113885.1 Mizuhopecten yessoensis
AGAAAGAGTTTGTGATCACCTTGGCAGGCACGAGTCTAACTGACCCAACGATGATATTCCCGTCAAGACTGACCAACAAGGGATCATAAAAATAGCGACCAATCCAATTAAAACCAAGACAAGAACATGGACTTTGGACTTAAATCACTGGGCGTAAACTGTTACACTGAATATAGCAACACATTACTCTGTAACATGTAACGCCAACAAATGGACAA
>NW_018418157.1:0-218 GCF_002113885.1 Mizuhopecten yessoensis
ATTGTCAGAGAGGATAAAGTACTTTCATCTATGTGTTACTTAAACTAACACGCCTGTATCATATCAAACAATTAATTCAAATGATTTTACCTATACATTTTGATATACATTTCAATGATTTTGATTATACATTTTCAAATGTTCGTGTGCGTTCCGTTTCTTGTAACATGCAATGTTAAAGTGTTTTACAAATTTGTATACTGTACCTAGCTTTCATC
>NW_018418158.1:0-218 GCF_002113885.1 Mizuhopecten yessoensis
AACTATTGCATTTCACAATGACTTTGAATTCAGTGAAGCAATAGTATTCTGTAATGACTACAACTTGGATGTATTTGATGTGTATATATACCAGTTCAATTGCATTGTGTTTTTCAATGTCAATGGATTTTCAAGTTGTCTACAATTCTGTAGAGAAAACAATTTTAAAATGAGCTTGTTTCAATCTCTTCAACTTTGAAGGAATTTGTTGAATGCTT
>NW_018418159.1:0-218 GCF_002113885.1 Mizuhopecten yessoensis
TAGTCCATGGCATACTTTTTTCTATACCTGTGTTAAGCCTTATGCGATGTATTACAGTGACCACTGCCGTATCCAAGAAATCAGCATTTTGTTACCACTGCCTGGCACACGTCTACAAACTATAGGTCGAGCAATTTCTAAATCGCTAGGCGATAGCGTTTCTTCTTATCAAATCAGATCGGCACACTATCACTATAATATGGATGGGTTGTCGGAGG
>NW_018418160.1:0-218 GCF_002113885.1 Mizuhopecten yessoensis
TGCATTTTTGCTTATTATCATCTAAAGACGCAAATACACCAACATATGCTTCCTCCGGCACACATACACACCTGTACGCATACACAACACACATGGAGGCACGTCCTGAAGTTGATAGGACGTTAAGCCCTAACCAACTTACATGTTCATACTTAACTTACATCTGTACAAAGAAGGCACTGAGTATATTAACTTTAAGCACGGAATTAGATCAGAAG
>NW_018418161.1:0-218 GCF_002113885.1 Mizuhopecten yessoensis
TTTGATGTCTCCTCAGTTCCAGTTGTATTTTGTTTTGATGTCTCCGGAGTTCCTTTTGTTTTTAGTATTGATGTCTCATCTGTTCTTTTTGTTTCTACGTTTGCTCATTTCAAGTTGTTTTTATACGCCCCGCGTCGTCCGACGGGTCGTATATTGCTATGGGCTGCGTTGTCCGTCCGTTCGTCCGTCCGTCTGTTAACTATTTTCCTTGTCATCGC
>NW_018418162.1:0-218 GCF_002113885.1 Mizuhopecten yessoensis
ACACCTATATCACAGGTACTAGCCTCGTCTGCCAATGCACCTATATCATAGGTACTAGCCTCGTCTGGCAATGCACCTATACCACAGGTACTAGCCGCGTCTGTCAATACACCTTTAATATACCACAGGTACTACATGCAGCCTCGTCTGTCAATACACCTATAATATACTAGAGGTACTAGCCTCGTCTGTCAATACACCTATAATATACCACAGGT
>NW_018418163.1:0-218 GCF_002113885.1 Mizuhopecten yessoensis
TTGTCCTGTTTATTCTTTTTTTGTGGAATAATGTTAAATCTCATTCTTCATGGTAATTTGTTGTGCATACAAATGAACCTTTCTACCTGATACATACTTTGCTGTAAATCTGAATAAAGCAAACTATATTGCATCTTGACATTTGAAAACTTAAACTGAACTATTCTGTAGCAATAATATTTTGAAAATGCATAAGAAAATAATTTCTTATTATTACT
>NW_018418164.1:0-218 GCF_002113885.1 Mizuhopecten yessoensis
CTAAAGCTAATAAAACCATATCAAACCAATTTAACTAGATAAAAATGCTAATAAATCCATATCAAACCAAGTAAGTAGGATACTAAAGCTAATAAAACAATATCAAACCAAGTTAACTGGATACTAAAGCTAATAAAACAACATCAAACCAAGTTAGTAGGATACAAAAGCTAATAAAACCTTATCAAACCAAGTTAATAATATACTTAAGCTAATAA
>NW_018418165.1:0-218 GCF_002113885.1 Mizuhopecten yessoensis
TCAAAATTTACTTGGCTATTAGTAACTTTCTAAATTGATAACTTTCTAAATTGATAACTTTTTTGACATCTGTCTATTAGCATATGTATACACACCTTTTGTGTAACCTTTAAATAATTCAAGTAGATATTTTTATTTTACAACATTGCATACTTGTAATGTTATAAAGCAGAATATAAATTTAATTATATTTCTAAACTAGTTATACATATACTAAC
>NW_018418166.1:0-218 GCF_002113885.1 Mizuhopecten yessoensis
AGTGTAATTATTGTGTAAACAGTGTGATTATTGTGTAAACAGTGACAGTAATTATTGTGAAAGCAGTGTAACTATTGTGCAAACAGTGAGAGTAATTATTGTGTAAACAGTGTAAATATTGTGTAAACAGTTAAAGTAATTCTTGTGTAAATAGTGTAATCATTGTGGAGACGGCGTAATTATTGTGTAAACAGTGTGTGTAATTATTGTGTAAACAG
>NW_018418167.1:0-218 GCF_002113885.1 Mizuhopecten yessoensis
TAATAAAATAATCAATGTTTTATAACATTTATCATGATAATGCCCACCATTTCTAAAATCTCTTCTATCACCTATTGTGTCAAACTTCTCAAGCTATAATCTTAGAAACAGGAATAACTTTCAAAACCCATGCAAGTCACAAAATCATCCTTCATACCAAGTACTTCAGACTCTAAATGCTTTCTTGAATATGGGTCTAGAAAAGTTAATATTATACA
>NW_018418168.1:0-218 GCF_002113885.1 Mizuhopecten yessoensis
CAAATGTAACATCGTCTCACCTTCTTCATTGACTCACGTTCAACACTGACTCACCCATAACGTCGACTCACATACAATATTGACTCAAACATTATATCAACTCACATGCAAAAACTGCTTAAATGTAACATCGTCTCACCTTCTCCATTGACTCACGTTCAACATTGACTCGACCATAACGTCGACTCACATACAATATTGACTCAAACATTACATCA
>NW_018418169.1:0-218 GCF_002113885.1 Mizuhopecten yessoensis
TATTTTCTCCTGCAAAATCATGTCCTACACAATTATGCGCATTAACAATAATAATAATACAACTAATTAGACATTTATTGGTCTGGTGCTTCAATTTATTCTGGTTTAATATGACATACATATTTGAACACAGACTGGTCTATTTTTATAAGATGCAATCGCATGACGCTAACATTTTTCATGCATAGGGACTGGATTTTGACTAGTTCACAAAATCA
>NW_018418170.1:0-218 GCF_002113885.1 Mizuhopecten yessoensis
GACCCTGTTATACCATTATGGCTTTTATGTCACATATATATATATATGAAATAACCTGTTTTTATTTAATATATTTTGATGCAAATATACATGTTGTTTAAAGTTTATTTATATATACTTGAATATAAATACTTTTGGATTGTATTGCAGATGTCCCACAGCGATGATGACATCTCGACTGATATGTCTGATGTCCCTTATTCATTCTTTGACATTGA
>NW_018418171.1:0-218 GCF_002113885.1 Mizuhopecten yessoensis
ATTAAGTGTGTAATTTGTTGTAAATTTTGTTCGATTTTTGGTGCCTAATTCAATACAAGATGGCAGCCCCCATATACAAAAAGTTTTACACCATTCAAGCGTCCCTTGAAACCAGATGATGGGTTCACCAGCGTATTTCTGCTTGTGAATCTAACCATGGATGTATTTTGGCAGAATTTAGAGGGAAAATTGGCTGCAGGAGGATACTTTGATAGCAA
>NW_018418172.1:0-218 GCF_002113885.1 Mizuhopecten yessoensis
TTAATATTATTTTAGAGATAACAATGAATAAGTCTCGTTAATGCAACCAGTGTTTGTCGGACTATCAAACAATGTATTGGAAGACAAATATTTTCAATTTTTCTATTTTTTACATGGTGCTTTCAGTGCTAGTGCCAGCCTTTTTAAAAGTAAGTTGGGTCCAGGAACACATCAGTATTCATATCAGTGTTCTCCTTAACCCTAAATAAGGTTTTTTA
>NW_018418173.1:0-218 GCF_002113885.1 Mizuhopecten yessoensis
GAATTTCTAAGTTGGCAGAGTATGATGTTGTATTTTCTATCACCTACATTGACATAGGTAAAGTTTCTACTTGTGTCTAATTACATGATGTCACTTACAGCTCTTCTTAAAAGTTGTTTAAATTGGTATAGTGATGTGATGTTAGTCAGGTCAAACCTGCAAGTTCATTATAATCTTTAAGTGTAGACGGAATAAGGCTTTTGGCATAAGTATTTGTT
>NW_018418174.1:0-218 GCF_002113885.1 Mizuhopecten yessoensis
ACAGCGAATAATCACTTTGTACAATATCTAAATGAGCCGTAAAAACATATTGTTTGAAGAAAAAAAGTGATGTTTGCAGGACTCGAACCATTAGAGACAAAAACGTCGATACTGGTGTATAAGTAAGACCTACCGGTTTAGCCCAGTACACCACTCCATCAGATATTGTAAATTCAAGTTTTTATACGTCAAGACAAAATCATGTGACTGCATTTTAT
>NW_018418175.1:0-218 GCF_002113885.1 Mizuhopecten yessoensis
CGTGGTATTGACGTCCGTACCTTACATTGGACCACCGTGGTAATGACGTCCGTACCCAACATTGGACCAGCGTGGTACTGACGTCCCTACCTGACATTAGACCACCGTGGTACTGACGTCTGTACCTGGCATTGGACCACCGTTGTACTGACGTCAGTATCCGACATTGGACGACCGTGGTACTGACGTCTGTATCCGACATTGGACCACCGTTGTAA
>NW_018418176.1:0-218 GCF_002113885.1 Mizuhopecten yessoensis
AAGAGGCAACATTTTAATGATTTTGCTATTAAATTAATTTGAAATGTTTATTTTGATATCATTATTTTAATTGCATTTAAAACTATTCATCAATAAAAAATTCTGGAACTTCTTTTCACTGCGCGGAACGACAATACTATGATCAGAGTACTTTGATCTTGACCTATATGGAGTCAGCTGATGACACGTAATTGTGGTTAATGTTTTCTTTGAATTAT
>NW_018418177.1:0-218 GCF_002113885.1 Mizuhopecten yessoensis
GTGTAAAACCATATTTCGGCATGGCAATATAAGCGGAATTCACATGGCGGAATCCGACCAACTTTAAAGATATTCAAACTTGATTACGTCGTGATTGTTAATTTCGTTTTCAGTCAACATTGTGATTACAAGGATTCAAGATTTTCTTCATTTTAAAAATGATCGAAGAGTTCCTCTCGTTTTGATATTTCGTAAACTTAACGTAGCCGATTACAGTA
>NW_018418178.1:0-218 GCF_002113885.1 Mizuhopecten yessoensis
AGTGCTATATTAAATTATTTAATATCAAATTCTAAATTTTATTTTAAATTGGTTAGAATGTATAGAATTATCTGATTTAGTTATGTTAGCTTGCTGACGTTTATGGTGCTTGTCATATCACTTATGAGCTGGCCTGTAAAATGGTGATGTTTATGTTCTATTAACAATCAAAATACGGAAAAGAACTTGGCCTCAGGATAAACACATGACATGTATTT
>NW_018418179.1:0-218 GCF_002113885.1 Mizuhopecten yessoensis
TGAACCTAAAAGTGCCAGAGGAGAATTGAGGAAGATGGGAACTCCCATTGCACGTGGTATGCAGTTTTATCATAAAAGTAAAATTGGGATTACAAAAACAAAACAAAAAGTATGTTATATCCTTATATCAAAAACAATACTTCTTAATATATGCATTTGTTTACCTATTAGATTCGCAAATTCCACAGGACCATGACCTAATTAAAGACGGTTGAAAA
>NW_018418180.1:0-218 GCF_002113885.1 Mizuhopecten yessoensis
AGCAAGCTTAGATAAGCATGTATTGCTTTTCTGGTAATTTTAAATATATCATTATACAACTAAGCTTTAATTAAGTACCAACCCTGGTGGACGCGAGATCCTTGTTGAGTGTTTTTATGTATTAACCAACCCTAGTGGACGCAAGGTTTGTTCCACTACCTTAGGGAATTTCTAAGATTTTGGTATTGTAGCTGAGGATATCTAAATGTAAATCTTAC
>NW_018418181.1:0-218 GCF_002113885.1 Mizuhopecten yessoensis
AGTATTTCAACAAGTTTAATTGCAGAAACGAAAATCGGACAGGTTAACAAACGTCCGAAAAGATAAACCGATTGCCGTACATTCACATATGCTCATCAATGAGATATACGATGATAATTCGGACTAGTGATTATGACTTAGATAGTACTGTGATGCAATAATAGTAATTTTAAATATAGCTAGTCAATATCCAATATTCCTGATATTTAAATTCTGCT
>NW_018418182.1:0-218 GCF_002113885.1 Mizuhopecten yessoensis
AGTATCTGTACTAGTTAACGGTATATGTATACATCTACAGTATCAAGTTATACACATAGTATCTGAACTAGTTAACGGTATATGTATACATCTACAGATCACGTTATACACATATTATCTGTACTAGTTAATGGTATATGTATATATCTACAGTATCACGTTATACACATAAAATCTGTACTAGTTAACGGTATATGTATATATCTACAGTATCACAT
>NW_018418183.1:0-218 GCF_002113885.1 Mizuhopecten yessoensis
TTATAGCCTCCTGTAACACAAAACATTTTCTTACATTTAACATAAAACACAAAACTATCTACTGGATGATTTTCTATCGCTAGGCAAAAGCTGCATGAAAAGAAAACGGTCAAACTTGAGTTCAGAGACCACCATCGGGAAGTCCATGAAGTGGCCCCTCAAGTCTAAATTACTGTACCATGAAAATTACAGAAAATAACGTTCTGAATCTTGGTAGC
>NW_018418184.1:0-218 GCF_002113885.1 Mizuhopecten yessoensis
TATAGCGGCATCGCGAAAAATACGTCTGTCCGTTTGTACCGCGTCTCGGAATGGTTGCACGTCGAGGTTGTCATAATAAACGAGATAGTCGCTTAAGGTGGACATATTTTCGCTGACCCATAAACTCTGCAGTTCGGCGTATTACCTCGCGCGGGGTAAGTCCGTCGCTTAACAGAGTGTCGTATGCGATACGTTCCGCTTCTAACACGTTACACTGC
>NW_018418185.1:0-218 GCF_002113885.1 Mizuhopecten yessoensis
TCACGGCATGTACTCATTATACAGCTACTAATTGTAATTTAAGAGCTTTTATACATGTAATATGTTTGTTCCCTGTTTAGTATTACTACATAATTGGAATGGTTGTTTTTAAGGCATTAATAGTATGCAGTCTTGTAGTCTTCAGTTTTGATTGATATAACCATTATGATCTTGCCATTGATAAGGAAATATCGGCAGCTTATGACAAATCTATTTTT
>NW_018418186.1:0-218 GCF_002113885.1 Mizuhopecten yessoensis
GTTCCGTTACATTTTTTTCTTTAACAACTTTCATCAGTTTAGAAACATGCATCAAGAGCCGACTGCTATTTCTAAAGGCGAGAGATGTAACTGCATATGTTCTCTACTACGTGACAAAATGGTTTGCTCGGATGATATCTCAACACCAAGGCAGAAGTCGATTACATCATTAGTAGCTCAACTTTTCCGCAACCCAGGGTAGCAAACTGGCAGTAGCA
>NW_018418187.1:0-218 GCF_002113885.1 Mizuhopecten yessoensis
TTTTGTGCTGTGGTATGTTAGCTATAAGTACAAGGTGTTTTGTGCAGTGGTATGTTAGCTATAAGTACAAGGTTTTTTGTGCTGTGCTATGTTAGCTATAAGTACAAGGTGTTTTGTGAAGTGGTATGCTAGCTATAAGTACAAGGTGTTTTGTGCTGTGCTATGTCATAAGTACAAGGTGTTTTGTGCAGTGGTATGTTAGCTATATTAAGTACTAG
>NW_018418188.1:0-218 GCF_002113885.1 Mizuhopecten yessoensis
CGTCCTATCAACAGCTATGGTCATTTAAGGACGGCCTCCCCTATGAGCAAGATGCATGTGTGTATTGTATGCATGTGTGTTTTGGGAGGCTGCGATATGTCTGTGTTTGACCCCTGTGAGGAATGCTTTGTGTTGACCCCATGACGAGACATACCAAAGTCTGTAAAAATGGAAGTTTCTACTCCTGCTTAGCGCTCAGCAATTTAGGAGTGGGACGA
>NW_018418189.1:0-218 GCF_002113885.1 Mizuhopecten yessoensis
GTAGAGAGCGAAAGTGAGCGTAACCCCTGGATATCGAGGATGTAGACCTGCTGATGAGCTGGTACTTACTTTTCTCTGTGGTGTAAACAACACAGAATCAACAGACAGCATGGACACTATTGTAAGAACTTCCTCTCTGGAAATATAAATATAAAGGTGCATGTTTGAAATAAAGAATGATTCAAATCTACAGAGGTACTGGTGATGAAAGAATGTCC
>NW_018418190.1:0-218 GCF_002113885.1 Mizuhopecten yessoensis
AGACTATTGACATGATCGGCATCCTTCCTATATGAGATATTATTATAATCGTCCCCTACCTTGAGGGTGTGACAGAGAAATCTCCAACCCGAGAGGTGATGTCTTTTGGTTGTCTAACCCGATGCTCTGTCGAGGGTTAGACAACCAAATAAATCACCCCGAGGGTTTGAGAATTCTCTGTTACACCCTCAAGGTAGGGGATGATTATTTTTCTCCCA
>NW_018418191.1:0-218 GCF_002113885.1 Mizuhopecten yessoensis
TGATTTGAATAGCCCACCATCAGATGATGGTGGGCTAAAAATGTGCACTGCTGGTCTACATAACATACCCAAGTAGCATGACTCTTGTCCAAATGGTTCTTGGGATACTGTTGTTTGAAGTTTTTAACATATTTGACCAGTGACCTTGAAAGTAGGTCAAGGTCATCTTCATTAGGAAACTGTATAGCACTCCATCCCAGGTACCTACTGGCCAAATA
>NW_018418192.1:0-218 GCF_002113885.1 Mizuhopecten yessoensis
TTAGCTGTTAATAGGACGTTAAACAAAATCAAACAAACAAACATCTGAGGCTGTTAAAGAATAAATACAACTTAAAGGTTTTCCTCTCTACAGCATATATTGATGTCGCTTTAGTGGAAATGTTGACACTCTCAGCTTAGTATGTTATTGTCGATAGATTGAGTTATTTACAATATTAAACTAAAAGACTATGTTAAGATGTAATTCGTTGTATGCAT
>NW_018418193.1:0-218 GCF_002113885.1 Mizuhopecten yessoensis
CGAATACAAGTCGTTCCGGCCCCCGAGTCGTTCCGTCCCTAGTCGTTCCGACCTTAGTAGTTCCGGCCCGTTCCCGGTCCGACCCCGTATACTTAGTCGTTCCGGCCTCATATATTATATATTATTATGTTTATTTGGAATTAAATTTTAAGTTAAGTTTATTTATATAATGGATAGTTTTTTTTTTTTTTTTTTTTTTTTTTTTTTTTTTTTTTTTT
>NW_018418194.1:0-218 GCF_002113885.1 Mizuhopecten yessoensis
CACTTTAACTATAAAATATACATGCTCCAAGTCAGGAACCGTTACTTTAGTGCATTTCAAAATATCCTAGAAACGCCCCTGATGATGTACTAGTGTGTGGTGCGAGAGTGAAAAAACTACAAGATTTTGTTGTATATATGTCATTAAAAGATATAAGCATTTGTGTTCATCTGATGAGAATATGATGATGATGATGATGATGATGATGATGATGATGA
>NW_018418195.1:0-218 GCF_002113885.1 Mizuhopecten yessoensis
AAAGTTGCATTCTGGATGCTTTGTTTGAAACTAAACATGTTTGTTGTTAATCTGTATAACGCGTTTAACATATGGATAACGAAAAAAGAATCTAGGATTTGAGATCTGACTGTCTCATGTAGGTTTAGCTGTTGTATCACGTGAATCCAGTGTGAGGAGTTGTGTAAAAACCACGTGATGTAGATAAGTTAAATAGATGTTTTGTCATAGAAAATACA
>NW_018418196.1:0-218 GCF_002113885.1 Mizuhopecten yessoensis
ACAAGAATGGTGTCATTGATTTTCTGTCAATACTTCCATTGATACTTATGTAAATATATTGTAGCTCCAGTGGGAGCGTGTAACTCACACCTTTTATCCTGACATGGACTATTGTGCGTTAATATTCAAGACGAATCTTGCAGTGTAAAATGAAGGAGAATATCAAGCTTAAGCTACTGTGTACATGTATGAACATGCCTGAACTATTTATACAAACA
>NW_018418197.1:0-218 GCF_002113885.1 Mizuhopecten yessoensis
GACAGCTCTGTATTGTAGGTAGAAGGGAAACAACTCCCAATACACTATCGCTAATTCCAATCGTGGGAATTAAGTTTGCATTTTAAAAATAGATACGGAAATATTTGGTATTTGTATCGAGCTTGCTAGATGTTTATGAGCAAAATCAGGAAATAGCACAGCATTTAAATATGAACCATTTTTAATGACAGAAGCAAATGCCCGTGGGATATATGTTT
>NW_018418198.1:0-218 GCF_002113885.1 Mizuhopecten yessoensis
TTAAGCTGCATGATCTCACAACATGATGGTATGAGGCAACCAATGTTGGGCCTCCTACAGGGATTCGTCTACCGTATCTACTACGTAGGAGGCAGTGAAGAGCTAACACTGACCTCATTTCAGTTCTTGTAGCCTTAGTTATCATTTCCTTTTTTTTTTACAGCAGTGACCTGACCAGCATTCCCCAACTAATTGTCAAGTAATATTCAGAAGAGTGA
>NW_018418199.1:0-218 GCF_002113885.1 Mizuhopecten yessoensis
GCCACTTTCAATATTCAAATTGACATTTGCTTTTTACTTTGTTTGATGTTTTTATTTTGCATTTATTTTTGTCAATCATTTGTTTGCCCTATTGACCTACCCTGAGTGGAAGGGCCGTTAAGCATTGATGGAAAAACAGCCAAATTGTATTTGTGTAAAGGGAGACAACCATGTTCTTTTACAACATTATCTTTAGATAACGGGGAATAACTCTTACT
>NW_018418200.1:0-218 GCF_002113885.1 Mizuhopecten yessoensis
AAATTGACTACAGTATTACTACCAAGAAGAACAGCTTAACGCTGATGTTCCCTGCATATATGTTTGAGTAAAAGGATGAACAGTTTAATTGGTTAGTGAACCGGTTAATTCACCATGTAAGGTATGTAAATTTAATATAAAATTTACTTTTTTTTTCTAGACACATATCAATTGGTAAACTTTAATAGTATATATATCAACCTCGATGTTATATTTGA
>NW_018418201.1:0-218 GCF_002113885.1 Mizuhopecten yessoensis
TTGTCCCTGATTACTAACATCAAAGGCAACTGTTAACTTGTGATTTTTAGAATAATCTGTGATTATCATAAATACCCTTTTTTTTTTTTTGGCCTAATTTCAACCTTACAGCAAATTACACATTTAAGTGTGTTTTTCTACACAGCTTTGAAGGGATATTCTTCTTCTTGAATCACGTTTACGACAGACCAAGTAGCTTTCTTTTTAACTTCAGTGTA
>NW_018418202.1:0-218 GCF_002113885.1 Mizuhopecten yessoensis
CAACTATGTTCAAACATTATATAACTTCTTCTGAACAACGAAAAAACCAAGAATAATGATAATTCCCCAGGACAATGGGCTAATGAATGAATGTCAAAAGTTGGTAAAATTAATGATATTGAGTAACATTTAAGGTCGAAGCGGACAATTATGGTGAAAACTCTCGACCAACATCTTCTGAATAACAATAATTCGCAGAATGATGATAATTGACTGGT
>NW_018418203.1:0-218 GCF_002113885.1 Mizuhopecten yessoensis
AATCAATGGCTTTATTTGTTAATGAGTTATTGCAACTAGGGAAAATGGATTTGACGTCATGGTGGCCATCTTGAACTTGGGATCGAAACAAAAGTTATCAAAAATTTGATAGATAGTTTCGGCAAACATAAATAACCACATTGAATGAAATCTGTATAGCAAAACATCAGAGCAAAAAGGTTTTAAAATTCAAAATTGCGTAGACTGTTAACAGTGAA
>NW_018418204.1:0-218 GCF_002113885.1 Mizuhopecten yessoensis
ATGTACCACAACAAAAACAATGATATCATTCAGTGTTCTCTAAAAATGAATTTTAACATCAAAATAGGACTGAGACCCCAGCAAATGTAATTCTGATAATAAAGTACTATACAGATAAAATCAAATCTAAGCTGATATCTCAAAGTCACAATGTATTGCATCAACAAATCATATCAAATATCATCAAACATATTTTAAAACATTTGAAATACAAATTA
>NW_018418205.1:0-218 GCF_002113885.1 Mizuhopecten yessoensis
TGAAAACAGAAATCATTCTCTCTGAGAAAATGGCAATGAAAGTTAGGTATGAATCGTATGTAAACATGACTGGACACAGAGGTGACAACAAGGCTACAGATTTACAGAAAGAGAACGAAGTGTTGGTATTGAAGGAACTGATTCGAGGGCTGGGTTCCAACAAAACTGAAAAAGCTATAGTCACCATAACAAAAGCAGCACCTGTCATTCAGGATGTT
>NW_018418206.1:0-218 GCF_002113885.1 Mizuhopecten yessoensis
GGCGACGAAAACTAATGGGAAACAGATAGTGAAGCAAGTACGTTTGGTAGGTTTACTGCGTAAGGAAATTGATGGCTTTAAATTACTACGTGTCTAACGACGAACTCCGCCACTGTATACACGGAGCTTTGGAAGCTTTGTAGTAACATATTTGTGACAGGCATCCCCCAGTAGATATAGCTTTATCCGCACAAAGATGTGTCTGTGTGCTTGTCATC
>NW_018418207.1:0-218 GCF_002113885.1 Mizuhopecten yessoensis
ATTTACGCATAATTGTCATGCATACATTTATTTACGCATAATTGTAAGAGTGGTGTATTAAAATGTTTATACAAAACTATGAAGGAATTGAATAATTTTCGTAAAAAGCAAAACCATACAATGATAATATTATAAAATGGAAATTAGATAGTCAACATGAGAGGTTTTTATGGAAAGTACAAAACGATAGCAAAAACGAAACGAAAAAGAACGAAATA
>NW_018418208.1:0-218 GCF_002113885.1 Mizuhopecten yessoensis
GCAATATTTAGGAAATGTAATGAAAAAAAAAGTTTGGGTGCCCTCATCTTGTACAACAACGCTTTATACGAACCACAAACTCGTTTCCTTCGATATCAGTATCCTTTGGGTTAGTGATGTTAATTTTAAAATGATTTGTCTTTGAAAGTCCACCAAATTCATATGTGTACGATCATTCGTCGCCATTTACTGTGGTCAAGTGCCCTCCCGTGTAATCT
>NW_018418209.1:0-218 GCF_002113885.1 Mizuhopecten yessoensis
CACAGTGCCGTGACGTGACTCGAACCCGCAACCTTTCGGTCATGAGCCTGGCGTCCTACCACTAGACTATCCTGCCTCCCCTTTTAACAAATAATGATTATTTCTATATTCAAACAATTATTTCCACGAAGATAAAAAAAATAGTGCGGTTTGCAAATCGAAGGTTTCTACTTAATTTAGAAGCGTTTGTCACTGTAATAAAGCTGTCACGTAGATTA
>NW_018418210.1:0-218 GCF_002113885.1 Mizuhopecten yessoensis
TTCGAGTTGGCACTTGTGACAAACTTGTTAACATTCAATTGCTCATCTGTATCGAATGGTTAAATGTTGATACACAAGTACTACATGTGCTAGACATACGGCAGCTTCAATTGTATTCATCAGACATATCATAACGCGACAGATATCAATAAGTGTTCGACTATCGCTGTTGTCTGTTGAACTGGATTGTTTAAACTAACAAATATATATCTTCGTCT
>NW_018418211.1:0-218 GCF_002113885.1 Mizuhopecten yessoensis
ATACAGAAGGATTGCTCAGTCTATTACATCTATTATCCTTACATATATACAAAATATTATGCAGTTTTTGTAGAATTTATTTATTTCAAGCTTTGCTTAAGTAAAAAAAAAATAGAATTAGAATTAACAGTTTTAAACTTAACTGCCTTTACAAGTATGTTATACTTAGCAGGTTTTTTTATCATTAACATAATTAGCAGTCAGAAAAGTTTTACTAC
>NW_018418212.1:0-218 GCF_002113885.1 Mizuhopecten yessoensis
CATCTACAATGAGGCAGCAGAGGAACTCCTGGTAAAGTCAGAGAAATGTTTCCCTGGGCTAGCTTTTAACAATGTCTGCTGCCTAGGAAAAGAAAAAAATGACAAAAGGAGAGAAGGGAAAATCTCTGTCATTATGCTCTATTAACAATTCCATAATTAGGTTTTTATGAAATTAATGTATCATAGAAAATAAATGCAATAGATGATGAAGACAAAGA
>NW_018418213.1:0-218 GCF_002113885.1 Mizuhopecten yessoensis
GGCAAGTATTTCTATGGAAAGTCGCTTGACGGTTTTTTGATATTTGCAAAAAGTACGTCAACTGGGCTTTTAGTTGACATATATGTTTTTGATAGTCATGGTGTTACAGAGAGTGTCCATACATTTCAACTGCTGTCTCATATTCCCATTCCCTAACATTTGAGCAATATTTTGAGTTGATGTGTTTAACAGAAACTTAAGTATTGCTAGATGCAAAT
>NW_018418214.1:0-218 GCF_002113885.1 Mizuhopecten yessoensis
TTCTGTGGCAGATCCGGAAACTTTGCATGCCATTGTGTGTGGATCCTTTTATTGTTGTCTTTGAATTTAAAGGTTAGAGGAAATCCTGCTAATAAGAATAAACAAAAACTAAAATAACCACACACATTGCGCAAACGTTCATCGATATTTTAGGTCGATGTTCCACGCGGTGACAATTATAAAGTAAACATACCAGTCAGAAAGCATAAGGCCATGTG
>NW_018418215.1:0-218 GCF_002113885.1 Mizuhopecten yessoensis
TCCTTGACCACCGGAAGCGGTTTAAAATAAAATTGATTTCAAAGGTTTTTTTTTTCTTTTCTTTTGAGACGATACTTGCATCTTAATATGTGCAAATAGTATCAAATAGTGTTCAAACCATTGACATTCTATGCCATTCTAATAAACTAAAATTAATTGAATATGAAAAAAAAACTTTTATTTTACAGACAATTTATAAATTTATTACTGCGAAATCA
>NW_018418216.1:0-218 GCF_002113885.1 Mizuhopecten yessoensis
TTCTTTAAATTAGAGACATATTATTAATTTATGTCTCTGTACGTGATGAAACCTTTAAATGACTTCTTCTGCTGAGGTTAAACACTAACAAATTTGTTCAAATGAATGACATTGACCTACGTTCAAGCTATCGACATAAAAACACACTGGAAACGTCAATGGGGTCAAATATGTTTTTTTTAATAATGTGTCTGAATAAACCAAGAGGCCAAGATTAT
>NW_018418217.1:0-218 GCF_002113885.1 Mizuhopecten yessoensis
GAAGGGACAGACTGATACAACACAGGGTTGCCAAATATGTAGGTTAATTAAGACAAAGGACAAGTTATATTGCTGCCATCATTATATAGCAAAGAATACGTTATTTCTTCGTGTGATATGAAGAACCACTTTTTTTTAGTATGCTCAAAAGATTGCCTTGTGGTTTTGTAGGATAAGAAGGAAGCATGCAAGTGTCGCAATAGTAGGGTAGTACTTGT
>NW_018418218.1:0-218 GCF_002113885.1 Mizuhopecten yessoensis
ATTTAAATGACCATATGGTTATAAAACTGACAATTTAGATAATGCACCTAATAGCCTTTCCATCCAAAAAAGGAACTTTTTGGCTCTGGCTTCCGGGTCGAGGCCGGATCATATTTTCTCGTTAATATTATCGCTATTTAATCCCAATTATTCTGCCCCTCGGGCGAGGCAGAATATCATTGTTCATACTATTATCTCATCACAATTATTCCGACCAA
>NW_018418219.1:0-218 GCF_002113885.1 Mizuhopecten yessoensis
ACCATCAACTATGCTATCGAATGAATTTTCAAATTAAGTGTGAGATATTGTAGAAAGTATCGTCCATGTGAAATTTGTATATGCATGGCGATACACTGCAGCCAAAGCGAGCTAAGAGAAGTTGGTATTGATTTCCATTAATAAGTAAGTTCATTTTTCATTCTCTTTCGAAAAAAACGCTGTACCTAAACATTGTATTTTCACATTTTATTAATGAT
>NW_018418220.1:0-218 GCF_002113885.1 Mizuhopecten yessoensis
ACAAAGGTATATTATGATGGTATAAATGTTTACACTAACTTCCATTTATATGCTGCAAATATTCTGCTTACGTGATAATATAATTATTTCGAGTTGTGTTCTAGTTTCATTTTAAACTTCATTATGGTTTAATTTCATTTTAAATATTATTCTACTGTTGAATTACTGACATCATGTTATTATTTTTAAGATGAATATGATGCCGATATTTTAAACTG
>NW_018418221.1:0-218 GCF_002113885.1 Mizuhopecten yessoensis
GTTTTATATATAGGTTTTGGAACATTGAAACTATACTGCCGAATTAAGCAAAGAACCTACAGAATGGTCTACTCTTTTACGCATATTCTCTTCAAAAGACGTAACACTAGTTTTATGCATAATTACCATCTTTAAAACAACACCATACGATGGAGAAAAAATTGGTTTTTCAACTGTTACCATTGTGTGATGTCTCAATTGCAACTTCTTGCTAGGAG
>NW_018418222.1:0-218 GCF_002113885.1 Mizuhopecten yessoensis
CACAACCCGCGGGTTAAAACAAAGCGTCTTAATAGTAAAGCCACGTCATTTACATGTCAGAATGACACTTCTTACATTGAGGTTTTTCTTTATCGGTAAAAGCATAATAAATAAAAAAAAAGTTCATTTCCTTTACAGGTATACTGCCGATAAAGACATGATACCGTACAACGCAGTAGCCGGATCTGGTACCACACAGCTAACAATGGCAGCGCCTT
>NW_018418223.1:0-218 GCF_002113885.1 Mizuhopecten yessoensis
AAAGCTCCCTTCAGAATAGGGAATTTGCGTTTGTGCCTTCTACTTGGGGCACAAAAGTATCAAAAGTATGGTATTTCAATGAAATAGCAGTATAAAGTCAGCATCAGATCCGCTCTATTACAAGGAGTCTTATTATTTCTACTTTAGTACAGTTCGATATTTCCATGCAAGAGAGACATCTTTCCAGAAGAGATTTTTACAATTATTATGAAAAACGG
>NW_018418224.1:0-218 GCF_002113885.1 Mizuhopecten yessoensis
CTCATCGTCACCCAGTGAGGGTCTTTATACCTTGCTAAACACATCTTCACCTAGTGAGTGTCTCCATACCTGACTAAACACATAGACACCTAGTGAGGGTCTACATACCTTACTAAACTCATCGTCACCCGGTGAGGGTCTCCATACCTTACAAAACTCATAGACACCTAGTGAGGGTCTCCATACCTTACTAAACTCATCGTCGCCCAGTGAGGGTC
>NW_018418225.1:0-218 GCF_002113885.1 Mizuhopecten yessoensis
AATCTGAAATGTAACATCATCACGGTAATGACAATAATTGGCCTTTGGTTGCTGTAGCCTATCGGGACCGTTCTCAAACGCCTGAAACACGCCCCGAACTGGATATCGCATGTCAATCAAACAGGCATGATAGTGTTTCGAGGATATAACGCCGTTGCTGACGAGCATGCGTAAGTGTCGTCTGCAAAAAGAAGCAGTCATGTTAGAAAGTTTGGCGT
>NW_018418226.1:0-218 GCF_002113885.1 Mizuhopecten yessoensis
TGATTAGTTTGATATCGTGCATGTCTTGGTACATCATCGATACTCTAGGGGTTACGCTAACTTACGCTCTCTGTCCCCCTGCAATATGCCATAGCAAATTTGAAGGCAAGCAGATAGCTGTTTGATTGGTATCAGGTAAAAAAAATGACCAATCTCTAGGCTGATACCTGTCCTTTGAAGATTTCAAAGGAGAGACACCCGACTTCAAAGCCTGTCTA
>NW_018418227.1:0-218 GCF_002113885.1 Mizuhopecten yessoensis
ATTACAGGTTTATGGAGAAAATGCAGAGGACTACACATTTTTCATTAAATTCTTAACAATTTCATTGAGCGAAATGGAAAGAAAAAAAATTCGTCAAAATGCTAATTTCTGCCGCTTAATTATGTATATGTGCAGTACTGGAACTGATGTGATGGAACTTGCACTTCTGGATCTTGTGTTCAATTGTCTACTTGCAGACGAAAGAAAACGCCTTGAGC
>NW_018418228.1:0-218 GCF_002113885.1 Mizuhopecten yessoensis
ATCCTTATCTTAGGCCGTCATCTCATCGTTGTCCACCATAACATCAAGGATGTCCATTTTCCTGGGGAAAATCAATTATATCAGGTCAGTAATCTAGTTTATCCCCACCAAATGATTTCCAGGAAACAGATTATCCAATCTGTTCATGTTTACATGATTCTTCTTTTCTTTAGATTTTCCCTACACCTGACTTGATGTTAAATTTTCCCTATTCTCTG
>NW_018418229.1:0-218 GCF_002113885.1 Mizuhopecten yessoensis
TGGGGCTGAGATAGGGGAATCTCAACCCTCGGGATGATTCCCCTAAGTTGCCAAACACTCAGCAAAGCCTCATGTTTTGTAACATAAGAATCTCCCCCCTCCTGTTGAGATTCCCCTATTTCACTCCCAAGGGGGGTGAGAGATTCTATTAATCCCACATGGGTGTTTTACACTGGGCTAGAGGTGGGTGAAATAATTAATTATTCTGGGTACAAATT
>NW_018418230.1:0-219 GCF_002113885.1 Mizuhopecten yessoensis
TTATAAAAAATAACAAAACCAAAAGAAATATCAAACAAAGCATGCGTGTGCAACGATTTTCCCTCAAAAAAGCCTTGTTTTTTAAATACAAAACAAGCAGTAAGTGGGACTGGTTCCCTATGTACAGGGAACACGTAAACTTCTGTATAGGATACAATAAGAATCCAGTTAACTTCTAGACATAAAAACCTAGGAATCTCATTAATTTAATATTTCGCC
>NW_018418231.1:0-219 GCF_002113885.1 Mizuhopecten yessoensis
CTCCCAGCAGTGATTGGAGACCCAACCCCACTGCACAGTTCTTTAGATAATGGCAGTTCCCAGTCCATGGTTCACAGAATACACCGCCCTATGAGCTCTCCCTGAAAAGTTACGAGTAAAGTTCACACTTGATGGGAGAGACCGCTTCAGCCGCCTGTTCACAGCTTCTACCTGTTGAGTCGTCAGGTTCCACAAGGTCTTTTCCAACACGGAGTCACC
>NW_018418232.1:0-219 GCF_002113885.1 Mizuhopecten yessoensis
AAAATAAAAGAGTGGTATATAGAATATATGAGGAGTTGTATACAGTTTATATCGAGTGGTATACAGGCTATTTTAGGAGTGGTATACATAGTACACAGAGTAGTATTCAGAGAGCAGTAAACAGTGATATAGAGAGTGTTAAACAGAGTGATATAGAGAGTGTTAAACAGAGTGATATAGAGAGAAGTAAACAGAGTGATATAGAGAGTGTTAAACAGA
>NW_018418233.1:0-219 GCF_002113885.1 Mizuhopecten yessoensis
TCTGTATATCTTGTGCAAACTAAAACAAAATGAAACTCGTCTTCTTGGTCATTAAGATTACACTTTGTACATAATCTATTAGTTCTAACAGTGCCAACATAACGTCCAGATTCAATGTTTAATTTGTGAGCTGACAGCCTAAGTCGAGCAATTTCTTTCATATAACCTATATTTACTGATTTTGTTAGATAAGATTGTAGTAAAATTGTACTGTTTAAT
>NW_018418234.1:0-219 GCF_002113885.1 Mizuhopecten yessoensis
CTGTTCTAGGCCATGTTAACATGGGATGGTGTCTGTAAGTCAGGCAAGTCTAGGCAATGCTAACATGGGATGTTGTCAATAAGTCAGGCTGGTTAAGGACATGCTAATATGGGATGTTGTCTGTAAGTCAGGCTGGTCTAGGCCATGCTAATATGTGATATTGTCTGTAAGTTGGGCTGGTTAAGGCCATGCTAACATGGGATGTTGTCTGTAAGTCAG
>NW_018418235.1:0-219 GCF_002113885.1 Mizuhopecten yessoensis
CATTTGAAGTGTCTGACACATTTGACTCCTGTGACCTTGAAAGAAATTCAAGGTCATTTTCATTCTCAAGCTTTGTCGGGCTCTATCCAAGGAAGCCATCAATCAAAAATAAAGATTCTATACCTTTCAGTACTTCAGAAGAAATCATTTGAAGCTTTTGACATATATGACCCATGTGACCTTGAAAGTAAGTCAAACTAGTTTTCATTCTCAAACTTT
>NW_018418236.1:0-219 GCF_002113885.1 Mizuhopecten yessoensis
TACATGTGTAATATATATCTCTGATACTAATGTTCATGTATAATATATGTCTGTGATAATATGTACATGTGAAACACCTGTTTGTGATAGTGTGTACATGTGTTATACCTATCTGTGATAGTGTGTCCATGTGTAATACCTATCTGTGATTATATTTTTTATGTGTAATACATATCTGTGATAGTGTGTAAATGTGTAATACCTGTCTGTGATAGTGTG
>NW_018418237.1:0-219 GCF_002113885.1 Mizuhopecten yessoensis
CAATCTCAGTTACAAAGTATTGCAATGTTTTCTTTTTTTAATTTCGATTTTTCAACTAATATCTCTATACATTTATTTTTATAGACTTATCGTCAAATATGTAATATGCACTTTTTTCTATAGCAATTACCAAACAGTTTTTCCCCACCTTATTTCAATCATTCTTGTTGTGAACTGACGGAAGCACGCAGAGGATTGTATTCCTTATGTGGGAGGAAG
>NW_018418238.1:0-219 GCF_002113885.1 Mizuhopecten yessoensis
CAGACAAACCGGGACAAGTAAACCTGACATACAATGGTCTACTTATACAGTCAGACAAACCAGGACAGGTTAACCGGACATACAATGGTCTACTTAAACATAGTCCGACAAACCAGGACAATTCACCTGACATACAATGGTCTAGTTAAACAGAGTCAGAAAAACCAGGACAAGTTAGCCTGGTATACAATGGTCTAGTTAAACAGAGTCAAGACAAAC
>NW_018418239.1:0-219 GCF_002113885.1 Mizuhopecten yessoensis
TCTGGCCCGGTAAATGTTAAAAATCTCAATTTCCTACGGAATGCCTTCATTAGTATCTTAGCCATTTCATCTACTTATTCCACCTGCACTCACTTATTTGATAATTACATGCATTATTCCTGCAAACCGAAAGAGGCGACACAGTGTGGACCCCCGGCTGTGACTGTTAAATCAACTGCAGAATTGAGAGGCGACTAATGAGGGCATTCCGTAGGAAAT
>NW_018418240.1:0-219 GCF_002113885.1 Mizuhopecten yessoensis
CAACTTGTTACTCTACTAACCAGGATACTGATATACATATAACGGTAAACGACTGGTGTTACTCTACTAACCAGGATACTGATATACATATAACGGGAGACAACTGGTTACTCTACTAACCAGGATACTGATATACATATAACGGGAGACGACTGGTTACNTCAGGATACTGGAAAACATATAACGGGAGACGACTGGTGTTACTCTACTAACCAGGAT
>NW_018418241.1:0-219 GCF_002113885.1 Mizuhopecten yessoensis
ATGAGTGAGTCATGAAAGAGTACGGGATATTTATTTACACGGAGTTATCTATAAGTGAGTCATGAAAGAGTACGGGGTATTTATTTACACGGAATAATCTATGAGTGAGTCATGAAAGGGTACGGGGTATTTATTTACACGGAGTAATATATGGGTGAATCATGAAAGAGTACTGGGTATTTATTTATACGGAGTAATTTATGAGTGAGTCATGAAAGG
>NW_018418242.1:0-219 GCF_002113885.1 Mizuhopecten yessoensis
GATCCCATTCCTCTGTACTTTGTATGTTATGTGATTTAATGCAACCTAATTTGGAATGAAATAAAGTTTATATTAACCTCATGAATGTTGAAAATATAAATGTTATTCCTTATATATACATTTATAAGGGATTTGAAATTTCCGATGCAGGCATCAATGAATAAAATACAGGTATGTTTTCCCTATCTATACATGGTGGCAACGCAGCAGAGGGAACAG
>NW_018418243.1:0-219 GCF_002113885.1 Mizuhopecten yessoensis
CGTATGATATCACATGTTTCTGTGTCTAACAGATGATGCCGTACGTGAACATATTTCTGTTTCTAACAGATGATGACGTACGGGATCATATTTCTGTTTCTAACAGANAGACGTACGGAATCACATTTCTGTTTCTAACAGATGATGACGTGGGGGATCATATTTCTGTTTCTCACAGATGATGACGTACTGGATAAGATTTCTGTTTCTAACAGATGA
>NW_018418244.1:0-219 GCF_002113885.1 Mizuhopecten yessoensis
TGGTGGTGTTATAGTGTGAGTCTGTAGTTTTGTTATAGTGTTTTTGTGTGTGGTGTTATAGTGTGAGAGTTTGGTTTTGTTATAGTGTGAGTGTTTGGAGGTGTTATAGTGTGAGTGTTTGGGGGTGTTATAGTTTGAGTGTTTAGTGGTGTTATAGTGTAAGTGTTTGGTGTTGTTATAGTGTGAATGTTTGGTGGTGTTATGGTGTGAGAGTTTGGT
>NW_018418245.1:0-94 GCF_002113885.1 Mizuhopecten yessoensis
ATAGAGCTTTCATCTAAAAGGGATACAACCTTGGTCTAATAGAGCTTTTATCTAAACGTGATACAATCTTCGTCTAATAGAGCGTTCATCTAAA
>NW_018418245.1:136-219 GCF_002113885.1 Mizuhopecten yessoensis
TTCATCTAAAAGGGATACAGCCTTGGTCTAATAGAGCTTTTATCTAAACGTGATACAACCTTGGTCTAATAGAGCGTTCATCT
>NW_018418246.1:0-219 GCF_002113885.1 Mizuhopecten yessoensis
CTGCATCAGCCATTGTTGTGTGCCTTAATTATATATATATATATATATAAGGGGGGGTGCATTAAACTCTTCTTCTTTTTTTAAAAGAGTTGATAGGTATTTTATGGGGAGAAATATGTATTTGATTGGTGAAGGTCGGGAGAGGGTAGACAGGAGTTATATGAGGACAGATATTTTTTTATAGCGAATAGTACCATATTTTATGGGGATAGGTAAATA
>NW_018418247.1:0-219 GCF_002113885.1 Mizuhopecten yessoensis
GACAGAGGACAGGTACACATTTATGTTTATATCGATGTTTGAGGTTAGGAATATGACAGAGGACAGGTACACCTATATGTTTACATTGATGTTTGAGTTGAGGAATAGGACAGAGGACAGGTACACCTATACGTTTATGTTGATGTTTGAGGATAGGGATAGGACAGAGGACATGTACACCTATTATTTATGTTGATGTTTGAGGTGAGGGATAGGACA
>NW_018418248.1:0-219 GCF_002113885.1 Mizuhopecten yessoensis
ATACACCATAGG
The DNA here is from genome assembly GCF_002113885.1 of Mizuhopecten yessoensis. Classification (NCBI taxonomy): domain Eukaryota; kingdom Metazoa; phylum Mollusca; class Bivalvia; order Pectinida; family Pectinidae; genus Mizuhopecten; species Mizuhopecten yessoensis. Next base: position 13 of record NW_018418248.1, read on the forward strand.
AACTCCCAAGGTATTCAAAACATCAGAATACACTATAGGGACTCCCCAGTAATCAAAACATCAGAATACACCATAGGAACTCCCAAGGTATTCAAAACATCAGAATACACCATGGGAATTCCCAAGGTATACAAAACATCAGAATACACCATGGGAACTCCAAGGGTATTCAAAACATCAGAATACACCATAGGGACTCCTCAGGTA
>NW_018418249.1:0-219 GCF_002113885.1 Mizuhopecten yessoensis
AGCTTGAACTCACTCACAGCAGTGAGCCTAAAGCATGTACTCATTAACAGCAGAGTGTCTAAAGCTTGTACTCACTTACAACAGTGTGACCAAAGCTTGCACTCACTTACAACAGTGTGACCAAAGCTTGTACTCATTCACAACAGTGTTCCTAAAGCTTTTACTTACTGACAGCAGTGTGCCTAAAGCTTGTACTCACTTACAACAGTTTGACCAAAG
>NW_018418250.1:0-219 GCF_002113885.1 Mizuhopecten yessoensis
ACAACAAGATGGCAGAATTAATATACATATATACACTATTTCATTAAATTTTATAAATTGAAATTATAAGAGAGAGACAGAGAGAGAGGGGGGGGATAATAGTCTGTAATTATAATACATACATCCTCATCATTATTAATGTATGACATATAGTATTTTCCTCTTAGAGAGAGAGGATATTATGGTTCAATTGAGAGAGAGGGAGAGAGAGGGGACAAG
>NW_018418251.1:0-219 GCF_002113885.1 Mizuhopecten yessoensis
CCCACCCTTATCAACCACACACAGCCTCACATACCACACATACCCGCAACCACCATACATACCCTCACCAACCACCCTCACCACACCCACCCTTATCAACCACACACAGCTTCACACACCACACATACCCACAACCAACATACATACCATCACCCACCCTCATCCATCACATGCAGCCACACACACCACACATACCCTTATCCACCATACATATCCTCA
>NW_018418252.1:0-219 GCF_002113885.1 Mizuhopecten yessoensis
TTTCTGCCGGACATATTTTTCTCTGAGAAAACTGTCGGGTATATTAATATTAAGTCATGATACGTTTCTGCCTGACATATTTTTCTCTGAGAAAACTGCCGGGCAGATTTATATAAAGTCATGATTCGTTTCTGCCTGACATATTTTTCTCTGAGGAAACTGCGGGGTATAATAATATAAAGTCATGATACGTTTCTGCTGGACATATTTTTCTCTGAG
>NW_018418253.1:0-219 GCF_002113885.1 Mizuhopecten yessoensis
GTCATGTGTTTAATGGTTTATTACACCCCTACTATCAGGATATACCAGAATATAGTGGTAGTCATGTGTTTAATGGTTTATTACACCCCTACTTTCAGGATATACTAGAATGTAGTAGTAATCCTGTGTTTTAATGTTCTATTACACCCCTACTATCAAGTTATACTAGAATGAAGTGGTAGTCCTTTGTTTAATGTTTTATTACACCCCTACAATCAG
>NW_018418254.1:0-219 GCF_002113885.1 Mizuhopecten yessoensis
GAAACTAATTCCTTGTTACAGGTAACAGCTAGTGTTCATTGGTGATTTACGTGCCAAGTGGAACTCAGTTCTTGTTACAGCTTACAGGAAGTGTTAATTGGTGACTTACGCGCCCTGTGGAACTCAGTCCTTTTTACAGCTACCAGCTAGTGTTCCTTGGTGACTTACGCGCCTAGTGGAACTCAGTCCTTGTTACAGCTTACAGGTAGTGTTCCTTGG
>NW_018418255.1:0-219 GCF_002113885.1 Mizuhopecten yessoensis
ATAGATCAACAAAACAAGGATTCAAACTCAAAATCAATAGATCAATACAAGAATTCAAACTCAAAATCAATAGATCAACAAAACAAGGATTCAAACTCAATATCAATAGATCAACAAAACAATGATTCAAAATCAAAATCAATGGATCAACAAAACAAGGATTTATACTAAAAGTCAATAGATCAACAAAACAAGGATTCATACTCAAAATCAATAGAT
>NW_018418256.1:0-219 GCF_002113885.1 Mizuhopecten yessoensis
GGTCCAGTAGTTAAGGAGGCAGACAAAATGTTTTTTCAACAAAGGACCATAGTTCCTTTTCAAAAGGTCTGAGTGAAAAAGCACTATTCGATGCACAACGTCAGGAGGTAGTTACCATGTCTTTAAACTCTCTTTGACATGGGCCAGTAGATAAGGAAAATCCCCAGGCACATGATTTTTCAACAAAGGGCCATAACTCCATAAAAAGGGTTCGAAAAC
>NW_018418257.1:0-219 GCF_002113885.1 Mizuhopecten yessoensis
ATTAATTGAGGTTGTTAAATGAGTGACCGTTATATTCAGATGAACTCGAGCTAATTTTCAACTTAAAAGTTTAGCGACATTTTCTGTGGGAGATTTGAAATTTATTGAAAAGTGATAAATAATCATTTAACACAATATTAACAATTTGTGAAACATTTGTCTATCTCATTTGTGTGATGTTGTACAGTAAGCAACATGTTAATTAACAAAGAGCTTGTG
>NW_018418258.1:0-219 GCF_002113885.1 Mizuhopecten yessoensis
TGTACTTACTGATAACATCAATATACTGTACAGATACGTACTTACTGAGTAACATCAATAAACTGTACAGACATGTACTTACTGATAACATCAATATAATGTACAGACATGTACTTACTGATTAACATCAATATACTTTATAGACATTTACTTACCGAGTAACATCAATATACAGTCAGACATGTACTTACTGAGTAACATCACTATACTGTACAGACA
>NW_018418259.1:0-219 GCF_002113885.1 Mizuhopecten yessoensis
GCATTCTGCAAATAAAATAAATATAAACAAAAGTGAAGTTCACTTCAAAACCCTTATATGGTACAATAGTGAAATTACTATTGATAGAAAATCAATTTTCTTGAAAGACTGGTATAAAAGACGAGTTATGATTATAAATGACCTAATCTAGGATTACCATTCTGGTATATTTTTTACTTTCCATGAATTCTCCCAAAAATATCAAATACAGACTAATTT
>NW_018418260.1:0-219 GCF_002113885.1 Mizuhopecten yessoensis
TACAACAACGCCGATAGTATAGAGGCGGATACAGCAACGCCTACAATACAAGGACCGATACAACAACGCCAACAGTACAGGGCCGATACAACAACCGACAGTACAGGGGCCAATACAACAACGCCAATAGTACAGGGACCGATACAACAACACCAACAGTACAAGGACCGATAAAACAACGCCAACAGTACAGGGCCGATACAACAACCGACAGTACAG
>NW_018418261.1:0-219 GCF_002113885.1 Mizuhopecten yessoensis
TCTCTTTCCGTAAGGTCCCTAATATTCTGTTTCCCTATACGACTAAGGACGGTCAATTTACGCAAGGTCCCTAATACTCTGTTTCCCTATACGACTTTGGGCGGTCTATTTACGTAAGGTCCGTAAAAGAATGTGTCTTTATACAACTATGGAGGGTCCCTTTACTTAAGGTCTCTAATACTCTGTTTCCCTATACGACTATGGGCGGTCTATTTACGT
>NW_018418262.1:0-219 GCF_002113885.1 Mizuhopecten yessoensis
TACACATTGTGTATTTAACAAGAGGACAGTATATAATAAACTGTACATAATGTGTGTTAAACAAAGAACAGCATATAATAAACTGAACATAATGTGTATTAAACAAAGAACAGCATATAATAAACTGTACACATTGTGTTTTAAACAGAGGACACTATATAATAAACTGAACATAATGTGTATTAAACAAAGTACAGCATATAATACACTGTACATAAT
>NW_018418263.1:0-219 GCF_002113885.1 Mizuhopecten yessoensis
TGTGAACAACATGTCAAATTAAACAGATCATGTGGGCACAGGTATTTGTGAACAATATGTCAAATAAAACAGATCATGTGGGCACAGGTATATGTGAACAACATGTCAAATTAAACAGATCATGTGGTCACAGGCATATGTGAACAACATGTCAAATTAAACAGATCATGTTGGCACAGGTATATGTGAACAATATGTCAAATTAAACAGATCATGTGG
>NW_018418264.1:0-219 GCF_002113885.1 Mizuhopecten yessoensis
GGTCATGAAATTTACAATTTTGGTAAAGCACCTTAAGACCCTTTTTATCTATGAATAGTATTTGATTCTACCATATATGGGTCTTGAGAAGAAGATTTTTGAAATTTAAGTCAATTTGACCCTTTTTGGCCCCGCCCCTCAGGCCCCTGGAAGCTGGGGACTAAACCGGCCATAATTTTTGTTGATCTTTGTCCATGGAAGGTTTCTGCAAAATTTCAT
>NW_018418265.1:0-219 GCF_002113885.1 Mizuhopecten yessoensis
AGATATGATACAGTTAATAGTTAGTAAAAAAAATGTATGAAGTTTAGAAATGTCCGTTGCATTAATGGACAGTTCCAGGCGGAACTTAACTGCTCGATTGAGTAAATTGAGAAACTCACGCCTGGGGCAAACGCCTCCGAGTGTGGCACAGTGGACACAGACAATCAATGGGCTTTTTTTATGAAAATATCAATTTGGGGCACGTTCGACCCCTTTTGC
>NW_018418266.1:0-219 GCF_002113885.1 Mizuhopecten yessoensis
GACACCACGAATTATATATATATAAGGGTCCTGACGGTATTTAATGAGATACCGTCGAAAGCAATATAATACGATACGGAATGGTTTGTTTTTTGTTTTTGTTTACTATTTCTGGAAGACAGGACATTTTCCCAAAAAATAGTGCGAATACGTTACTTAACAAGAGGCCCATGTGCCTTAACGGTCACCCGATATATTTATACAGAGAGTTGATTTTGT
>NW_018418267.1:0-219 GCF_002113885.1 Mizuhopecten yessoensis
CCGATTTGACACCCCACGAGTGTCAGTCAGGAGCATTCAGTACGCGGTGTGGTCGCCCCGATTTGACTCCCCACGAGTGTCAGTCAGGAATATTCATTACGTGGCGTGGTCGCTCGGATTTGACAACCCACGAGTGTCAGTCAGGACCGTTCAGTTAGCTGCGTGGTCCCCTCTGATTTAACACCCCACGAGTGTCAGTCAGGACCATTCAGTACGCGG
>NW_018418268.1:0-219 GCF_002113885.1 Mizuhopecten yessoensis
GGACGTGTAGACGAGGGTTCGATGCGCGTCGTTGTCACTTTTTTTGTATTTTTTTTTGTGTATAGAATCCTTCAAACTATTATCGGAATTTTCGTTTTGTAACGAGGCTTTTGATTGGCTATTTTTTTATAACAAGGCTTATGATTGGTTCATTTTAAGTCACAAAACTTGAATGACGCAATAAATTCTATAAATGCATGAAGTCTGCAGTCAATAAGA
>NW_018418269.1:0-219 GCF_002113885.1 Mizuhopecten yessoensis
GCAAACATTGGAAAAAGAAATCCACCAGCAGGACACATCGGAGTTTCTAGGGGCCAAATAGTGGAAATCCAAGTTGGTCCAATCTACTGTTGAAACTGAACTAAAAGACACTGTGAATTAATGTCCTTGCTTCTTGACATGACCTTGAATATCCAACGTTAAGATTATTGAACGAAGATATGTGAAGATAGTTAATACACTGTGGATTATTCTTCACTT
>NW_018418270.1:0-219 GCF_002113885.1 Mizuhopecten yessoensis
TGTTCGACTTTCAATCACAGGGGTGAAATGTTTAAAAAAAACAAACAGGGTCTTTTGAATGAATTTTAAACATAAATACTGATATTTTGCCTGTAGCTTTATTTAAGATCACTTTTAAGGTTACAAGTGTGAGATTTATACCAGGTGAGCGATGGAGGCCCATTGGGCCTCTTGTTCAGAAGAACTTGTTTAAAGATTTTAACATATTTGACCCCTGTG
>NW_018418271.1:0-219 GCF_002113885.1 Mizuhopecten yessoensis
AAATATACCACAGTGTCAACACACAAAGACAATATATACCACAGCATCAACACACAAACACAAAATATACCACAGTGTCAACACACAAAGACAATATATACCACAGCGTCAACACACAAAGACAAAATATACCACAGCATCAACACACAAGGACAAAATAAATCACAGTGTCAGCACACAAGGACAAAATATACCACAGCATCAACACACAAGGACAAA
>NW_018418272.1:0-219 GCF_002113885.1 Mizuhopecten yessoensis
CACACCCACCCCTCCACACATCTCACGCACGTATCTTACTCCAATTGCCACACTCACCCTTCCACACATCTCACGCACGTATCTTACTCCAATGGCCACACCCACTCCTCCACACATCTCACGCACGTATCTTACTCCAATGGTCACACCCACCCCTTCACACATCTCACGCATGTATCTTACTCCAATGGCCACACCCACCCCTCCACACATCTCACG
>NW_018418273.1:0-219 GCF_002113885.1 Mizuhopecten yessoensis
AGACATGTGTACTATGGCTGTTTACATGTGTACTGGGGCTGTATATATGTCTGCTATGGATGAACACATGTGTGCTATGGCTGTAGACATGTGTACTATGGCTGTAGACATGTGTACTATGGCTGTATACATGTGTACTATNTGACATGTGTACTAGGGCTGTATACATGTGTGCTATGGCTCTAGACATGTGTATTATGTCTGTTTACATGTGTACTA
>NW_018418274.1:0-219 GCF_002113885.1 Mizuhopecten yessoensis
ACCTGTATATCACTCCTGTACATCACTGTATCCCTGTATATCACATTGGTACATCACTGTAAACCTGTATATCACACCGGTACATCACTGTAAACCTGTATATCACACTGGTACATCACTGTATACCTGTATATCAAACCGGTACATCACTGTATACCTGTATATCACTCAATTTACATCACTGTATACCTGTATATCACACATGTACATCACTGTATA
>NW_018418275.1:0-219 GCF_002113885.1 Mizuhopecten yessoensis
CTTATACATATAAGTGGGTAACCAGAAATGTTTACCGGATACATGATCTCATACTTATTAGTTGGTAACCAGAAATGTTAACCGGGTACATGGTCTTATACTTATAAGCGGGTAACCAGAAATGTTTACCGGGTACAGGATCTTATACTTATAAATGGGTAACCAGAAATGTTAACCGGGTACATGGTCTTATTCTTATTACTGGGTAACCAAAAATAT
>NW_018418276.1:0-219 GCF_002113885.1 Mizuhopecten yessoensis
GAATCCAGTATTGCACAAGATATATGTGTGTTGAAAGATGCACACGGAGCTTGCTTGTGTTGAACGACCATGTATATATATATATCAAAATAAAGACGACCATGTATATTTATATATATATCAAAATAAAGACAACCATGCATATATATATATCAAAATAAAGACGACCATGTGTATATAAATATCAAAATAAAGACGACCATGTATATATATATATAT
>NW_018418277.1:0-219 GCF_002113885.1 Mizuhopecten yessoensis
TAAAGGTAGATAAAACAATGGAGTTTTTCATGTATTGAGTTATATCAGTCCTCCATCTGATGTCCTTCGTCTGTGGTCTGATGATGATGGGCTATTTAAATCGCTCTTCGTCTGTGGTCGGATCGTCTGACTGCTGTCCTTTAACAGTTCTTGCTATCGCTAATCCTTAGAATGCACTTAAGGATCCCCGTCCCTCCGCCTAAAAATGTAATGAGGCAT
>NW_018418278.1:0-219 GCF_002113885.1 Mizuhopecten yessoensis
CATATCCGGCACAAACAGTTCAGTAAACCTGAACCATATCCGGCAGAAACAGTTCAATAAACCAGAACCATATCCGGCACAAACAGTTCAGTAAACCTGTAACATATCCGGCACAAACAGTTCAGTAAACCTGTAACATATCCGGCACAGACAGTTCAGTAAACCTGTAACATGTCCGGCACAAACAGTTCAGTTAACATGGAACATATCCGGCACAAA
>NW_018418279.1:0-219 GCF_002113885.1 Mizuhopecten yessoensis
TATGCACTTTTAATCTACATTCTTTAGACAATTGATGAAAATAATACATTACAGGTATGTCACAGTTTACTTTGTGATGTTCTACATTCATTATGTAATCATTGATTGATTTGATATATGGTACATTTATGTAAAGTCTTTCAAACCTGACATAAAATATACACATTTGATTTGGGGAAAATACTGAGTTATCTCCCTTATATTTTGTTCTCTGTTTCT
>NW_018418280.1:0-219 GCF_002113885.1 Mizuhopecten yessoensis
CAGACAGTGCCGGGCTGTGTGACCACACGGTCTGTAGCCAACTCTATCTGGTGACCACCCCCACCCCCGTATACAGTATGTGAATCCTTACTTGTTGTGTAGCGGTGCTCCTCCATGTTCCAGACAGTGCCTGGCTGTGTGACCACACGGTCAGTAGCCAACTCTATCTGGTGACCACCCCCAGCCCCCACCCCAGTATACAGTATGTGAATCCTTACT
>NW_018418281.1:0-219 GCF_002113885.1 Mizuhopecten yessoensis
TATGATATTATGTTTAAGGATATGTCTGAACAAAAACTATGATATCGTATTTAAGGATATGTCTAAACAAAAACTATGATATTATGTGTAAGGATATGTCTGAACAAAAACTATGATATCATGTTTAAGGAGATGTCTGAACAAAAACTATGATATTGTGTTTAAGGATATGTTTGAACAAAAACTATGATATTGTGTTTAAGGAGATGTCTGAACAAA
>NW_018418282.1:0-219 GCF_002113885.1 Mizuhopecten yessoensis
CCTTTTGGTTATTGAGAAGAAGTTATTTGAAGATTTTAAGACATCGGACCCCAGTGACCTTGAAGGTAGGTCAAGGTCATTCATTTGAACAAACTTGGTAGCCCTTCATCCCAGCATGCTACAGGCCCAATATAAGTACCCTATGCCTTTTGGTTATTGTGAAGACGTTGTTTAAAGATTTTAAGACATCGGACCCCAGTGACCTTGAAGGTGGGTCAA
>NW_018418283.1:0-219 GCF_002113885.1 Mizuhopecten yessoensis
CAGTGGTATGATGGTCCCATCATGGTATACAGTGGTATGGTGGTCTATCATGGTATAAAGTGGTGTGATGGTCCCATCATGGTATACAGTGGTATGATGGTCCCATCATGGTATACAGTGTTATGGTGGTCCCATCATGNCTATGGTGGTCCCATCATGGTATACATTGGTATTTTGGTCCCATCATGGTATATAGTGGTATGATGGTCCCATCATGGT
>NW_018418284.1:0-219 GCF_002113885.1 Mizuhopecten yessoensis
GATATTTACCTGTAGTATGACAGGAATGGTCATCTCACTACCAAATGATAAGATATTTACCTGTGGTATGACAAGAATGGTCATCTCACTACCAAACGATAATATATTTACCTGTAGTATGACAGAAATGGTTATCTCACTACCAAACGATAAGATATTTACCTGTAGTATGATAAGAACTAGTGGTCATCTCACTACCAAACGATATAATATTTACCT
>NW_018418285.1:0-219 GCF_002113885.1 Mizuhopecten yessoensis
CGTCGGTCTATTTACCACTGTCTACACTGACGCGGTCCTCACATAATTAGACCCTCCTATAACCAAGGAGAGAGTTGTGTACGTCCGTCTATTTACCACTGTCTACACTGACTCTGTCCTCACATGGTTAGAACCTCCTATGACCTAGGAGAGAGTGGTGTACGTCCGTCTATTTAACACTGTCTACACTGACTCGGTCATCACATGGTCAGACCCTTA
>NW_018418286.1:0-219 GCF_002113885.1 Mizuhopecten yessoensis
CTTTTACATTGTAGACATACATGACTCCATGAACACATGCTGTCCCCTTGTAACAACCCTTGGTGGAGTTAAAGTTATAGCATATTTCGGCCCCGTTATGAAATAGTTTCTTCCGACCGCGCACGTCATCTCCCTTTTGATTCTTTACAGTTTGGTGTTGGTTAGGAGAAGAGATTGTGATCTTTTGTTGGGAGTTATGCGGACAATAATTGGTGTCAT
>NW_018418287.1:0-219 GCF_002113885.1 Mizuhopecten yessoensis
ATGTGAGAACTTCCATTTGCCTCCTTTATAGCTACTGTAATGAGAGATATACTAGGTGTCAGTCCTCGGGTTTTTGAATTTAAGTGAGAAGTAAATGAGATAATACACAAGCTGACTGTCTAGGATGCATAGTTTTACGTGAGAACTTTGTTTATTTACAGATAATGAGATGAATCACCAACAAACAGTCCTCTGATACATGATTTTACGTGAGAACTT
>NW_018418288.1:0-219 GCF_002113885.1 Mizuhopecten yessoensis
GCTTCTAACAAAGGCGGAGAGAATAGCTTCTAACAATGGCGGAGAGAAAAGCTTCTAACAAAGGTGGACAGAATAGCTTCTAGCAAAGGCGGCGATAATAGCTTTTTACAAAGAGGAAAAGAATAGCTTTTAACAAAGGCGGAGAGAATAGCTTCTAACAATGGCGGAGAGAAAAGCTTCTAACAAAGGTGGAAAGAATAGCTTCTAACAAAGGCGGAA
>NW_018418289.1:0-219 GCF_002113885.1 Mizuhopecten yessoensis
CATATAAACAATCTGCCTGGCTAATTATCATATAAACAATCTGCCAGGCTAAGTATCATATAAACAATGTACCTGGCTAAGTATCATATAAACAATCTACCTGGCTAAGTATCATATAAACAATCTACCTGGCTAAGTATNCAATTTACCTGACTATGTATTATATAAACAATTTGCCTGGCTAAGTATCATATAAACAATCTACCTGGCTAAGTATCA
>NW_018418290.1:0-219 GCF_002113885.1 Mizuhopecten yessoensis
ACCATTAAAGTCATCATAACAGGGAGAGAAGAATCTCTATTACCACTAAAGTCATCATTATAGGGGGAGTAGAATCTCTATTTCCAACAAAGTCATCATTACAGGGAGAGTATAATCTCTATTACCACTAAAGTCATCATTACAGGGGGAGTAGAATCTCTATTTCCAACAAAGTCATAATTACAGGGGGAGTAGAATCTCTATTTCCAACAAAATCAT
>NW_018418291.1:0-219 GCF_002113885.1 Mizuhopecten yessoensis
AGGCAAGACTAACAGGTCACGTACACAGTATATATTGAGATAATAATTTATAAGAACCGTTGAAGTATTGGTGTGCACTTGAATCATGTGTTGAAAACTAGCCTCAGATTATCAATAGTTCTACTCGGCACATAACTTCAATTCGTAGGATGTATTTTTAGGTCATCAAGGTCAGTCAGCCACTTATCCTAGACATGAAGGCCATATTCAATTTAACAT
>NW_018418292.1:0-219 GCF_002113885.1 Mizuhopecten yessoensis
ACAAATTTATGTTTTACAAAAATAATCTTGAGCACATGTTTCGTGTAAGTTTCCCTTTCTTGATAGCAACCTCCCTACCCCACTACATATGATGTTTACATGTCGCAATTGATTCGGCACTCGAGAACTTGCTCCAAATATCATGCCGTCGGTGAAAGAGGTTGATTGCTGACAGACAAACTTATATAACACAGGGTTTCCAAAGACACAGGTTGAAGA
>NW_018418293.1:0-219 GCF_002113885.1 Mizuhopecten yessoensis
CCTTGACCCAAGGATGCTTCTGACCAAATATGGACCCAATCCTTTTTATTCCTACAAAAGAAGAAGGATTCCAAAGAATAATTTGCTATATTTCCCCTATTGGACCCGACCCCTCAGGCCTCTGGGGGGACCAGACCCGCAGTTTATACAGAATTGGTTTCCCTTCACCCAAGCTTGCTTCAGAACAAATATGGAACAAATCCTTTCATTCCTACAGAA
>NW_018418294.1:0-219 GCF_002113885.1 Mizuhopecten yessoensis
CTTATAAACTGATAGAGGAAAAGATAACTAATACATAGATTCAGCACTGCCAGGCTTTGAGGAAAAACCATATTTTATAAGGAGTACTTGAGTTAAAATTTATTAATGGAAAATAATAATAATGATAAAAAAAAATTAAAAAAAAATTAAAAAAATTAAAAAAAAACCTGTGTGATAATGGCTTCCACTTTATCCAATTGATTTCAAACATTCTCTTTT
>NW_018418295.1:0-219 GCF_002113885.1 Mizuhopecten yessoensis
TTACACACATAGCAGTGTCACTTGTGTCTCACAATGCCACTGGTGTCTCTCACACACATATCAGTGTCACTTAAGTCTCACACACATAGCAGTGTCACTTGTGTCTTACACACATAGCAGTGTCACTTGTGTCTCACAATGCTACTGGTGCCTCTCATACACATAGCAGTGTCAACTTGTGTCTCACACACATAGCAGTGTCACTTGTGTCTCACACAC
>NW_018418296.1:0-219 GCF_002113885.1 Mizuhopecten yessoensis
CTACTATCTACAATAAACAGCTAGACACAGACATCTTGTTAAAGTCATGTATGTTTATCACACGACTCTACTATATACAATAAACAGCCAGACACAGACATCTTGTTAAAGTCATGTATGTTTATCATGATGACTCTACTATCTACAATAAACAGCTGGACACAGACATCTTGATAAAGTGATGTATGTTTATCATGATGACTCTACTATCTACAATAA
>NW_018418297.1:0-219 GCF_002113885.1 Mizuhopecten yessoensis
TACGTGAAATTATTCCAACCATCATAATAGTCTGAAGGAAAAAAACCCACAACAATGACGGTTTACACATACCTGGACTTAACAGCCCTCCTCCCATGGGCCTACTGTGTGTTCCCCACACCAGCAAATAGGCCTTATGGGTAATTTAAATAACAGGCATACAGCTGGCCATGCGGTAATGACCTGTCCCTTGTTTAAGGTATAAACAGATTTAGTGTC
>NW_018418298.1:0-219 GCF_002113885.1 Mizuhopecten yessoensis
GTAATTTAACAAAGAGTCTAGCATCTTTTGCAAACCTTGAGGTGTCTCGGCAAAGATAACTGTATCATCAGCATACATCAGTAAAAATATGTTAATTAGTTGTAAGTCAATCGAAGGACAGCTGTCCTCAATAAATTGCATTTCAAAATCGTTCACATACAATGAAAATAACAAAGGTGACAAAATTTCTCCTTGAAAAAGTCCAATCTTACAGTCGAA
>NW_018418299.1:0-219 GCF_002113885.1 Mizuhopecten yessoensis
CATCGAACAAAACGGCCAGTTAACACATATATTATAACTAATACACAGCTGGAGACATCGAACAAAACACACAGTAAATACTTAGTGGGAGACATCGAACCAAACGAACAGTTAACACATATAGTATAGCTAATACATAGCGGGAAAAATCGAACAAAACAAGCAATAAATACATAGTGGGAGACATCGAACAAAACAAACAGTTAATACATAGTGGGA
>NW_018418300.1:0-219 GCF_002113885.1 Mizuhopecten yessoensis
ACTGACATCAGGAGTATACACTGGTACTGTGTAGTTCGTGCTGACGCTAGGAGTATACACTGTCACTGTGTAGTTTGTACTGACGTCAGGAGTATACACTGGACTGTGTAGTTTGTACATGATTGTTTGTGTAGGTGTGATAGTGCCAGGCAACTGATTGTTTGTGTCGGTGTTAGAGTGATGGGCTCCTGATTGTTTGTGTCGATGTGAGAGTGATGG
>NW_018418301.1:0-219 GCF_002113885.1 Mizuhopecten yessoensis
AGTTTAAAAGTAATAGGTGGTAGCAATAAAGCCGCGTTGGCGGTGCGTTTTGCCTTTTCATTGCCTGGTAATGCCAAATGTCCGGGAACCCAACATAATGTATCTTGACATTGTGAGGTAATACTATGAGTTAATGCTAGTATTTCACTGATCGAAATATTCTTCAAAGTTTTCTTGCGAACCATTTACAGTAAAGCACTTGCTATTTTATTGACCAGT
>NW_018418302.1:0-219 GCF_002113885.1 Mizuhopecten yessoensis
AGTCACTCTTCCTGAATGGGGTTCAAACTTTAATTAGTAGCAATAACGTTTACGGGGAGATTTCAATCCAAGACAAACTACTGACGAGAAGGGAAAGAAGTCAATGGTGAGCAAGAAAATAAAAATCCTTTCTGTTGCTTCAAAAACTAACAAAGAAGGAACAATACTCCAAAGTCAATTAATCAGCTCTGAAATGGAACTCTTTGCTTTTATATCTGA
>NW_018418303.1:0-219 GCF_002113885.1 Mizuhopecten yessoensis
GCTATATAGTGACAATGCCATGCATATGTAAATATTACATTTTACTAGTGAACTATCATGTTTGCACCATTTCATTAAAACATATCTCTAATATAGTGAAGATATACGAAATATTATATCTTCATATGTGAAAAAGTCACTTTTAGTATTGTCTAATCTGACATTCTATTCTCTGTGCAGATTTTCAGTTTTAAGTTTAGATGAAGTGCCGACAGAATA
>NW_018418304.1:0-219 GCF_002113885.1 Mizuhopecten yessoensis
TCTCACTTATTTAGGCTTGACTAAAATTTACTTTTAACTGTATGAACTCTTGGAAGCATTGCTGAAAATGACAGGGCCTCGGTGTTTGTAATATTTTCAAAACATTGATAAGAACATTGGAAATGGATTTTTCAAGTGTGGTCTAATTATACATTTCACCGTGACAATATAGCTCAAATCAAATTAATCAAAGACACTTTAGTCTTTTCTCAAAGATTG
>NW_018418305.1:0-219 GCF_002113885.1 Mizuhopecten yessoensis
ATTTGTATGGTTTCCTCAGATATTTGTATGGTTTCATCAGATATTGTATGGTTTTATGAGACATTTGTATGGTTTCATCAAATATTTGTATGGTTTCATCACACATTTGTAAGGTTTTATCAGATATTTGTATTGTTTCATCAGATATTTGTACGGTTTCATCAGATATTGTATGGTTTCATCAGATATTTGTATTTGTATGGTTTCATCAGATATTGT
>NW_018418306.1:0-219 GCF_002113885.1 Mizuhopecten yessoensis
ATGGAGTGGTGGAAATGGAACAAACAAGCAGACTAATGAGTACATGTATACTAAAAAAACGAACTTTTAAACGCATAATGAAATAGCATATTCCCTGATACACTCCTGATGGCGACAATAGACTTTGTCCAACGTCTTTACCAAGCAACATATTTAAGACATCGGCTTGTGTTTTAATTATCACAGCGACAACATCAAATGGTCACTTCAGAAGGTATG
>NW_018418307.1:0-219 GCF_002113885.1 Mizuhopecten yessoensis
TTTTTTTTTATATACAAATGGAAGAGCTGACTCCCTGAAGGGGCGGGGCCAAAAATATTATCAGTCATGATGTTCTGTATAGGTTTTAGTACCCGAACCCTGTCATTTACTGCTTATCTATTGGTGTACTAATATACTTAATTGGATTAATTGGCAATAATTAATGACACGCTGGGTAACTAACAGGTAATTATGAACCATTGACTAGCTACCACCTCT
>NW_018418308.1:0-219 GCF_002113885.1 Mizuhopecten yessoensis
TATGATAAGGCAATGTTAAGCATATCTCCCTCCGTCAGCTTGTTAAACTATAAATTAGCGTATAAGGAGTGAAAAAGGGTTCGGCGGATTGGTAATTGCTTCAAATATGGCACCGGCTACGCTTCAGCGACAACCATCGTTTGGTTCCTTAAACATTTAATTACCCTGATACTGTTAAAGCGTATTTTGAATTTGAAAATTAAACCTACAAGTCTATCT
>NW_018418309.1:0-219 GCF_002113885.1 Mizuhopecten yessoensis
AAATGTCACGGTGGTTGGTTATCGTGTTTATCTTACTTGATACACTCTAGTTTGGGGACCCTTTTCTTCGACAATGTTTAAATAGATATTTGGAATACGTTATTTGTGTTTCTGATCTTGATTCTGATTATTCATGAACTATGATGTCATATAGGAAAATGATGTCGCAAGGCATTCTTTCTTGACGTCATAATTTTAGCAGGTTTGCCCAATGTGTTT
>NW_018418310.1:0-219 GCF_002113885.1 Mizuhopecten yessoensis
AATGACAGGTATTGTCCACACCAATGACAGGTATTGTCTACACCACTGACAGGTATTGTCCACACCAATGAAAGATATTGTACAAACCAATGACAGGTATTGTCCGCACCAATGACAGGTATTGTCTACACCAATGCCAGGTATTGTCCAAACCAATGACATGGTATTGTCCTCACCAATGACAGGTATTGTCCACACCAATGACAGGTATTGTCTACA
>NW_018418311.1:0-219 GCF_002113885.1 Mizuhopecten yessoensis
TCTCCGTCTCATCTTTCCTCCTTACATAGAAAGTGTAATTATTGGTAAAATGATGATGTCCTCCCCTCTGATCTTTTCTCCTCACATAGACATTGGTAATGGTTGAAATGATGATGCAATTTCTCTCATCTTTCCTCATCTTTTCTCCTTACATAAATAGTGCTTTCATTGGTAAAATGATGATATCCTCTTCTCTCATCTTTCCTCCTCACATAGACA
>NW_018418312.1:0-219 GCF_002113885.1 Mizuhopecten yessoensis
ACTTGTTAGGGATTAATAGAATCTTCCCCTGTCCTGAGGGTGTGACAAGAGAAATCTCCAACCCGAGGGATGGAGATTTCTCTGTTACGCTTTCAAGGTAGGGGATGATTATTTTTCCATCGACAGTAGTCTGCCATGTTTGTAAACAAAAACAGATGTGGGGTATGCACATCGTCATTCACTTTGGATGACGTCATAATTACCGGCGACACATTTTAA
>NW_018418313.1:0-219 GCF_002113885.1 Mizuhopecten yessoensis
CCCAGTGTGGCTAGATCAAGACTCGAACCCTTGACCTCAGATAGTTATACAGTCGCTATTACCGGCTGAGCTACCTGGTCAACGGAAGTGCTTTGAAACAACTGCCCTACAGTTATCTCCAAAACGAAATTAAGGGGAGGTATACGAATCTTTAAGTGTATTTGATAATCGCTTACAGAGTATTGTTAACTGTATTGTTTGTTTTTATTGTTCACTGTT
>NW_018418314.1:0-219 GCF_002113885.1 Mizuhopecten yessoensis
CATATTTAACATGGTGCTCGACACCGGGACTGCTACGCGTACAAGTTTGAAATTCCTTTTTTGTTAATACATATAATGACTTTAATTGGTGTATAACTGACTTGTGTATGAAATGGCTCGTCATACATTTCAGTATTTTCACAAGTTGACCATACATTTCATTTCAAATCAATTGTATTGCACTAAAGGTACAATTTGACCATACGTAAGCATGACACA
>NW_018418315.1:0-219 GCF_002113885.1 Mizuhopecten yessoensis
TGGTCCTATTGTTTAGGGACAGTCCAGCAACGATGAATGGTCCTACTGTTGAGGGTCAGTCCAGCAAAGATGTGTGGTCCTATTGTTTAAGAACAGTCCAGCAAAGATGTATGGTCTTATTGTTTAGGCACAGTCCAGTAAAGATGTATGGTCCTATTGTTTATAGTTTGTCCAGCAAAGATGTATGGTCCTGTTGTTTAGGGTCAGTCCAACAAAGAT
>NW_018418316.1:0-219 GCF_002113885.1 Mizuhopecten yessoensis
GTGTTTGTCTATGTATGCATACTTTGTGTGTTTGAGTGTGTTTGTCTATGTATGTTTGAGTGTGTCTGTCGTTGTATGTATACTATGTTTGTCTATGTATGTATACGATGTTTGTATACTATGTGTGTTTAAGTGTGTTTGTCTGTGTATGTATTCTATGTATGTTTGAGTGTGTTTTGTCTATGTATGTATTCTATGTATGTTTGAGTGTGTTTGTCT
>NW_018418317.1:0-219 GCF_002113885.1 Mizuhopecten yessoensis
TAAAACCATCGACATTAATACATTTTGTATGTGAAATAGTATGAAGAATTATTTCATCTTTGTTAACGGAACGCAATTTGTGTAAGAAACAACCAAACGGGACAGAACGAAACAAAATGGCTGACATTTCAAATCTTACGAAGTCCTCTAATTCCAGTAACACGATACATGATGCCATGACTTTTTTCTTCTTCCCCGCTCTCGTGATATGTCTTATCG
>NW_018418318.1:0-219 GCF_002113885.1 Mizuhopecten yessoensis
CTAGATGCCTTCACACGGATAGAACGAACGTTTCAGTAATAAATGAAGGTAAGAACAAGGAATGTTTATTTTTCACTTTTTAATTCATTCAACAAATACATTTCATCCATCGTTTCTGTTCTGTTGTCTGCTAGCCTTGTCAGCGGAATTTCGCTAAGAGGCGAACTTGACGCTATATTGTTTTGGTTTGAAACGGGGCGTGGCTTAAGTGCGATGGGA
>NW_018418319.1:0-219 GCF_002113885.1 Mizuhopecten yessoensis
TGTTATTGTCTGTCACCTACATGTAATGTATAGAGACAAGGCCACGGGTATTTGTTATTTTATAAACGTGAAATCCTTATTTCACAAAAAAAATAAAAAGATGAATGGTTGATTCTGTTAGCAATGTTAGAAACATTCTGCTTCAGTATCTCTTGGTGTCTCGTGGGTAACAGGAAATGTATAATAAATTATTCCTTTTGAAAAAAATCCCGCTAGGGA
>NW_018418320.1:0-219 GCF_002113885.1 Mizuhopecten yessoensis
TTGTGAGATTAATATTCCAATGAAAACAGTATTATTAGAACAATGTTTAATATTTTGTTACAAGCTAGGGTAACAATTCACTGTAATCACATGGTTCTAGATATGTGTCCATGTGTTTTCATAAGTTCTTGATTTCATCATATCTGTTTAAGTCCTCTGTTAGACACCTTTCTTGTTATATTTTGATAAATGTCTGATTAGTTCAATGTTTGTGAATTA
>NW_018418321.1:0-219 GCF_002113885.1 Mizuhopecten yessoensis
ATCTACGATGCATCCCGTGTCACCATTGTGATTTTGCGCCCCCCTTGTCAGAACGTCGTGGGAAAGAAATTGGAAGGTTCAATATCAAGTCCTCGGCAGGTAAAAATTATTGCCTTGTCCTTGGTGTTGTGTACCTGCCATGTGCCCGAATTGTAGTAAGTGATTGCAGCAACAAAAAGCTGAAGTTGTTTACAGACAAAGGACAGTACCTGGACGAGT
>NW_018418322.1:0-219 GCF_002113885.1 Mizuhopecten yessoensis
CTTTTCTGTCACCTCAGTGTTACCGATGCGCCGCCGATGTTATACCGAGGCGCCGCCGTAGTTCTACCGATGTGCCACCGTTGACCGGTGCTAAAGCGGAGTGATACCGTTGCGCTGTTACGATAGTACATCGTTAGTACATCGGCGGCGCATCATTACTATTTCGTTGGTATCCTGTAATATTTACATTCTGTATGCTTAGACCCATTGACAAAAATT
>NW_018418323.1:0-219 GCF_002113885.1 Mizuhopecten yessoensis
TTTTATGTAGCGATATTATCAAACGTTATTAAGGTACCTCGTATTGTGAGGGTGTTTCCAACAATTGATTTTAAGATTGTATTTTTGAATGTTTCCAACAGTTTCTTGAATACTTATTCCCGTGATGTTGTGTATAAAATTGTACATGAAATTTTGCCAGTTAATTTCCGTATGTATAAATTTGGTGTTGAATCGTCAAAACATTGTACTTTCTGTGAT
>NW_018418324.1:0-219 GCF_002113885.1 Mizuhopecten yessoensis
TATTGATTTATATGCTTTTGTAAGAGAGCAATGACTAGCTTCAAGTTTAAAAACCTTAATATCTCTAAAACGTACTAAATTGAAAATCAAATAGCCTATGTCAACATACACCCATGTGTAAAAGTACACCACAGTTACCATTTTATTGTTCGGAATAATAAAAGTGTATGAGTTTTGTTAGCCGGCCTCTGCATGAAGTTACTCTGTCGTATGTTCATA
>NW_018418325.1:0-219 GCF_002113885.1 Mizuhopecten yessoensis
GGGTTCATGTGAATTTTTCCAGTATTAAAGTAAGGAAGATCGTCAAACCCTGAAAATTGTATAAAGCAGAGTGTAATTTCAGACGTGTCACTTTCTCTCTCTCTTTCATTTCTACAGTTTGTTTACGGTTAGGTTTGGTTTTATTTTGTTTAACGACCTATTAGCAGCTGTGGTCATTTAAAGACGTGCCTACATTAGTCCGAATTATTCTGACGTTTT
>NW_018418326.1:0-219 GCF_002113885.1 Mizuhopecten yessoensis
TAGACACTCTTAATTTTCAACATAACTGCTTCAAGCAAAGACAACGAGTTTGGAAAATTGCTGAAACGATAAAAAATAGTTCTGCAATGAACTTTTAAAAGCCACGGCACCCAGTCCTGTATTCCATGGCATTTCGCACAATGTCTGTTTTTAAAAGTTACATTTGTCCTGATGTCTGTAACGGGAACAATGTCCAGGACATCATTGATATAACTTTGT
>NW_018418327.1:0-219 GCF_002113885.1 Mizuhopecten yessoensis
CTATTCAAGAATGAGGTATTAGTTAAAAACATCTATGTCTGCCTATATTTGAACATTTACATTTGGATTTTCCAGTAATTTCAGCACACTACCGAAGTGTAACTAAACGGTAATTATAACCTTAATCAATATAATTAGGCAAAATAAGAGTAATAGACATGTTTACATAGTAAACCTTTAAAAACACGGAATAAAACAAGGTTTTCCAGAGGATGGTCC
>NW_018418328.1:0-219 GCF_002113885.1 Mizuhopecten yessoensis
TAACAATACTTCTGACAAATTCCATTTCACTATTTATAGATCTTAGGTACAATCCAGTTATTCTGTCTTATGCACAATAACAATACTTCTGATGAATTCCAATTCACTATTTAGAGATCTTAGGTACAATTCAGTTATCCTGATAAATTTCATTTCACTATTTATAGATCTTATGTACAATCCAGTTATTCTGATAAATTCCATTTCACTATTTATAGA
>NW_018418329.1:0-219 GCF_002113885.1 Mizuhopecten yessoensis
CACTTACCCTGGTTTGTGTAGGAGATCTACACTTTCCCTGGTTTGTTTATGAGACCTACACTTACCCTTATTTGAGTATTAGACCTACACTTACCCTGGTTTGAGAATGAGATCTACACTTACCCTGGTTTGAGTAAGAGACCTACACTTACCCTGGTTTGTGTAGAAGACCTACGATTACCCTGGTTTGTGTAGGAGACCTACACTTACCCTGGTTTA
>NW_018418330.1:0-219 GCF_002113885.1 Mizuhopecten yessoensis
CTCCAGTTGTCAGTTGTAAATAATGCATAACTTGTGGTGTATTAAGGTTAATTAGTTGTACCTCCAGTCGTCAGTTGTAAATAATGCATAACTTGTGGTGTATTAAGGGTAATTAGTTGTACCTCCAGTTGTCAGTTATAAATAAAGCATAACTTGTGGTGTATTGAGGGTAAATAGTTGTACCTCCAGTTGTCAGTTGTAAATAATGCATAACTTGTG
>NW_018418331.1:0-219 GCF_002113885.1 Mizuhopecten yessoensis
CCTACTCAACGACAACACAACGATCGTCACCAATATAACCGTAACATTTGAGGAAAATTACCAGCAGATTGTAGGGGATAACGAGGCCAGTTTCGGAGCCATGATCGCTAATATTATTGCACAACAAAATCCAGATGTACTGTTGTATCTCGTTTCAGTTAAGGAAGGTAATACATATTACATTTAACTGATCAATTTGAATAGATGCACTCAAAATGA
>NW_018418332.1:0-219 GCF_002113885.1 Mizuhopecten yessoensis
GGGGGTTATAATTGTGACGTGTGATACCTTTATTACAGAGTACGGAGTTAAGGTGAGGAGGTTATAAGTATGACGTGTGAAACCTTTATTACAGAGTACGGGGTTAAGGTGAGGAGTTTATAACTGTGACCTGTGATACCTTTATTACAGAATTCAGGGTAAAGGTGAGGAGGATATAACTGTGACGTGTGCTACCTTTATTACAGAGTACGGGGTTAA
>NW_018418333.1:0-219 GCF_002113885.1 Mizuhopecten yessoensis
CCATTTGTCAGTTTACTGTGCCTGTGGCCTTATTAGGTGAAATACGATATTATATTTATCATTAAAATAATTTCAGTCCTTATAAGTGCATTAACACAGCGTATACTCTTGAATTGTTAAAACATTAAATGGGATGTTGGGCCAGGTAATGTACGTAGGGCCAGGTATATACGCGTAGGGCCGGGCCAGGTATATACGTAGGGCCAGGTATATATGTTG
>NW_018418334.1:0-219 GCF_002113885.1 Mizuhopecten yessoensis
TCCTGATTAAGCTTAAGCATGTTGGCGTTCATCATGATAGCGAAGGCTGTGGCGACGACAAATCTCTCCAATTGGTTTAGAGTACATACAATATTTTCGTAGTCCTAACTCCGACCCTTGAGGAACCCCGAAATCTAGTATATTGTCATGTGAGGTGGACGATCCGATGGTAAAACAATGTCGTCGTTCACTCAGATAAGACTGTATCCAGCATAGTGC
>NW_018418335.1:0-219 GCF_002113885.1 Mizuhopecten yessoensis
AAATAATGAAATGAAAGTATAGCAATTGATTTGTTTTCAAGATGGTTAATTAATAGTACAAGCAGGACGGTTCATATTAACAATATCAGATCATCTAGACAACTAGACAAATACGTACATTTGACAATTATGCATTATCAATTATCAAATACTAACATCTAAAGATGTCTGACAAAGACTTTTCCCTTGTTAAGTATTATGGCAGATATGAAACGCAGT
>NW_018418336.1:0-219 GCF_002113885.1 Mizuhopecten yessoensis
ACACTGTTGTTACAGTGTGTAATGGCGAGGGCATTGACTCTAGTGTTACAAGGTGTAATTGTGATGGTATTGATACTGTTGTTACAAGGTGTAATGGCGAGTGAATTCACTCTAGTATTACAAGGTGTAATCATTGCAATGGCAATTGCCTCTGTTTTTACAGTGTGTAATGGTGAGGGCATTGCCTCTGATATAACAGGGTGTAATGGCGAGGTCATT
>NW_018418337.1:0-219 GCF_002113885.1 Mizuhopecten yessoensis
GGAACCCCGGTCTGGCCGTGCGTTTTCCCTCTACTGTTACAGAATAATACCAATACATGTATTACTCATTTGTAACGTGTTCCCAGACACTGTTCCCGGACGGACAATTCTCGAGCAATTTTCTAGTTTACAGGCAGGATTTGAGCTCACCCAATAACTGCAGACTTTACAGACAGGTTTTTAGCTCACCCATTGACTACAGACTTTATAGACAGGTTT
>NW_018418338.1:0-219 GCF_002113885.1 Mizuhopecten yessoensis
TTTTAAACATATTCAGTTGAGCGATACAGGCCCTCTGGGCCTCTTGTTCGAAAATTAATTGTCGGTTCTCTAGCGGCTTCATTCCATCAGGGGTTTTGATCAAACTTCACACAAATACAAACGACAATAATATCTCGTGACAATTTCGAGTTTCAGGGTTGTAGAGTTGAGGTAAAGGCCACCGTTAACTATTAATAAAAAAATCCTGGTCAAGTTGAA
>NW_018418339.1:0-219 GCF_002113885.1 Mizuhopecten yessoensis
AAATCTATATTTCCAATTTGGTCTTCTGATTCATTTTGTTCCATTTTGTTCTTCTTTATTCGAGAGGAATGGAAAATACAAAAGTTATATAAAAGATGCCCTGGAATTTACAGACACTGTAAACATACTTGAATATAAGGATAGGAACTGTTTATTCCATTTTTTTAAATTCAGAAGATCTGTTCTGGCTATATACGTCGATGCTGGGTTGTACCTGGA
>NW_018418340.1:0-219 GCF_002113885.1 Mizuhopecten yessoensis
TTTTCACTTACAATGTAGCTGTATATATGTAGCTGTATGTTTAGCCGAAAATATGCAGCTGCTTATCATTAAATAGCTATGCATAAATATGATTGTACATGTAACTTATATACAGCTTTTCATATGCAGCTACATTTACCTATTTATATGCCTTTAAAGCATAGCATTCAAGCTCTTCGTTGTGACTGAAATCTATAGTATCACATAATCTAACAATTG
>NW_018418341.1:0-219 GCF_002113885.1 Mizuhopecten yessoensis
TCCGTCAACTTTTCCTTTAAAACACTACTTGGCCTGAACGGCCCATCAGATTTTGACTAAATTCGGTCTGAAGCATCCATAGGTCGCAATTTTGTATTAACTGTGGGTGTGGCCCCCCTTGGGGCAGAGGAGAGGGGCCCAATAGAGGAAATAGATGTTAAACTTTTAAACTCCTTCCAGCTTAGGGATCAAGGAATTTTATTCTTATCTGGTCTGAAG
>NW_018418342.1:0-219 GCF_002113885.1 Mizuhopecten yessoensis
GCGAAATATTTCTGTCCAATGTGTAGCGAGACGATTTTGTGAAGCTTACTACCAGCTCACTATCCCAGCGGATCCTCTGGAGGCTCTCATCAAGTTCACCAAGTTCATTGTGATCCTTGGAGATAGGAACAAGACGGCAATACTTCCAGAATTCTCCGATTTTCTGATGTGGACTGAATACTTCACGACAATTGCAGTCTGCTTCGGAGCAAAGAATAA
>NW_018418343.1:0-219 GCF_002113885.1 Mizuhopecten yessoensis
GCTCAACTAAAGACCAAAAGTGAGGCATTGTCAAGGGAGACATTATAAAAAACTGCACTTGTTTAAATGAAAAATGAATGGGGTCGTTTCCTGTTTAGTTTGACGTCAAACGAACGCAATTTGATTAAGTTGGCACATGATAGGTCTAGAAAGGAGATATGAGGTCATGACACAAAACTTGTGAATTATAATAGTATTTACGGTTTTAAAAGAGTTGAC
>NW_018418344.1:0-219 GCF_002113885.1 Mizuhopecten yessoensis
ATATTATCCAGCCATGGTTAGTCCAGTTGTCTCACATTCCAGTTGACATTTGCCCAGTTGTCTCACATTCAATCCCCATTAGTCCAGTTGTCCCACCTTCCAGGCACCGTTGGTCTATTTGTCCCACATTCAATCCCCAATAGTTCAGGTGTCCACATTCCAGCCACCATTAGACCAGTTGTCCCACATTCAGCCACCATTTGTACAGTTGTCCCACAT
>NW_018418345.1:0-219 GCF_002113885.1 Mizuhopecten yessoensis
GTCTGTTATAGACAGGTGTCCGTTATACACAAGTAAAAATTATAGTAATGTGTCAGTTATAGACAGGTCTCCGTTATATACATGTAACATTTATAGTCATGTGTCTGTTATAGACAGGTCTCCGTTATATAACGTACATGTAACCTTTATAGTAATGTCTGTAATAGACAGGTCTCCGTTATATAATGTACATGTAACTGTTACAGTAATGTGTCCGTT
>NW_018418346.1:0-219 GCF_002113885.1 Mizuhopecten yessoensis
GTCGTCACCATGGAACCTTTAAGAAACTCAACATCCCAGGACCAGTACCATGGCCAATCATTGGCAGTCTCATGAAAATCAATAAAACGGTGTGAAGAATCAAATCTTCTTTCTGTCAAAGAAGAAGTGATTTTAAATACTTTAAGTACCTTACATAGCTTTTTCCAAACAAAAGAAATCCAACAAGTATAGAGTACTATTTTCTTATAGGCATCGTTC
>NW_018418347.1:0-219 GCF_002113885.1 Mizuhopecten yessoensis
CCTTTTAAACTTTTGAGTTGGATTGGTCTGCAGCTGTTAATATGTCTAGTTGTCTTGTATCATTGTTGTGACCTTGGTCTCATAATCTTCGGTGTTCATGACAACTGTTGCCTTCCCCTTGCCAGCTGGTATTATGGTAATGGATTTGTCACTGCCTAATGTTTGGAGTGCGACCCGTTCTTCTTTCGTCATACTACTTGTTGGTAATTTTGTAGATTT
>NW_018418348.1:0-219 GCF_002113885.1 Mizuhopecten yessoensis
ACAGTTCTGGTTTATATAGAAGCGGGGGTATCAGTTAGTCTTTGGCTTATAGTTGTATTAATTTTATTTTGCCTATTACCCATTCATTAAACAAAATATGTAGGAATATTAATTTATATCGTTAACTCTGAACAAATAGAGCAAAGAAAGATCTCCTTGTCTGCTCCCGTTACCAAACTTTTATTTTAGCACATTTGATTTTTGTGACCTTGAACGAAG
>NW_018418349.1:0-219 GCF_002113885.1 Mizuhopecten yessoensis
TCTGACATCTGACTTAAGTAACATCTGATTTTACTTACAACTGATTTTACCAACACCTGACTTAACCGACATTTCATTTAACAAGCACCTGACTTATATATATATATATATACAATTAACTAACACCTGATTTTACTGACATCTATCAACATCCAACGTGTTGTTTGAAAAGTCTTTTCCTGTCTTCATTCCTGATATTACTGACATGCTTTCTTCACC
>NW_018418350.1:0-219 GCF_002113885.1 Mizuhopecten yessoensis
AAATCTTCAAAGTCTGTGCGAGTTATGTCCCTTGTTAGAAAACTTGTGTTATTATCTTTGAAGCTTAACTTTGTACTTAAGGCTGAACATATACCAGGTAAATCTAACAATATATGTGATGCACTTTCTCGTTGCCAGTGGCAGCGTTTCCGAGCTCTGGCCCCGGACGCCGATCGACAGCCCACCCCAGTTCCAGACCATCTTTGGAATGTTTAGCTA
>NW_018418351.1:0-219 GCF_002113885.1 Mizuhopecten yessoensis
CTGAATTTTGACATTTTGATCCATGTTGTATTTTGAATGCCCTTGTGCTGCTTCATCTCAAAGCCCGTGCAGGGACCTTATTGTAATCTGCATCATTAGGACTTCATGCATGCCAATTATTGATCCTCTGGATCTCACTATGTTAAAGGAGAGGATTTCGAAATTGCAATACAGTCTAGGTTGAAGCTTGACCACAAGGTAGGATCATATTTTGAAACC
>NW_018418352.1:0-219 GCF_002113885.1 Mizuhopecten yessoensis
TATTGAACATGAAGCAGTTCAATGGAAAATATGGATGTAGCATATGTATGGATGAAGGACAATCCCCTCCTAATTTACCAATGCTACGATTCTATCCATACACAGAAAATTGTGTTTTAAGATCACACCAATCCATGATGACAGATGCTAGAGCTGCTGTGGAGGAAAGACATACTGTAAGTCTTATACTGGTCAGTAACCAATTCTTTTAAAGTGCTA
>NW_018418353.1:0-219 GCF_002113885.1 Mizuhopecten yessoensis
TACATCGCCCCACGGCGGTACATATATATGTATTCATGTGTATGTGTTTATGTATACATATATATATAATATTATATCCGATTAGACATAAGATTGCTGTGGGGTGGAAGACTCATCCTTTTTAAAAACGGAACTTCCCGCACGTGGTCAGAACACGTACGTTGCAGCATTCTTACATCAACAGGAAGTGAAATATTTTAGGTTTTTTAAGAATTAATA
>NW_018418354.1:0-219 GCF_002113885.1 Mizuhopecten yessoensis
CACATAATATATCACAGCGCTAATACATGACCACAAATCATACTTCATATTATACAAAAACACATAATATATCAAATCGTTAATACATGAACATAAATCATACTTAATATTATACAAAAACAAATAATATATCACAGCTTTAATACATGACCATGAACACAAAACATACTTAACATTATACACAAAAACATAATATATCACGGCGCTAATACATGAACA
>NW_018418355.1:0-219 GCF_002113885.1 Mizuhopecten yessoensis
GAGTCGGCACTATTTGTGAGGAGTCGGTCGATGAGACACACTTTTGATTCGGCACTATTTGTGGGGATTCTGTCGATGAGACACACTTTAGAGTCGGCACTATTTGTGGGGATTCGGTCGACGAGACACACTTTAGAGTCGGCACTATTTTTGAGGAGTCGGTCGATGAGACAAACTTTAGAGTCGGCACTATTTGTGAGGAGTCGGTCGATGAGACAC
>NW_018418356.1:0-219 GCF_002113885.1 Mizuhopecten yessoensis
AAAAAAAAGTAATGATAATAAAATCAAACATTATTTGAAATATTTTGATTTTTTCTATGAAAGGATAACCATTAATGACGATATATTTTCAACATTGTTTATATGATTCGGCGAAAATATTCCATTTCTTAATAAAAGAAATGTTTAAAAATGTTTAAAAATGTTTAAATCTTTACAATCAAGCTGTGACACTTAATACACAAGACAACTTCGCCAGCA
>NW_018418357.1:0-219 GCF_002113885.1 Mizuhopecten yessoensis
CGGGAAAAACTGTCAATGACACACGGATAGTGTGTATGTGTCATATTCGGCCATGTGTGTGAATTTTCATGTATACACATGTACAGCTGGTAATACAAGTTCTATAACAATTCTCCCCATGCACAGTTTCTTTTGTCCGCTAGTATACATGTTCCATGTGAGAATATATTTATACATGCAAGTTCCATATGAGAGTGAGTGAGTGTAATTATGTTTTCC
>NW_018418358.1:0-219 GCF_002113885.1 Mizuhopecten yessoensis
AGGTATTGTGAATAATCTTTATTTTTCTTACATACGTGTTACCTAGGTTCTAGGCTTGATTTTGAATCCCTCTGAAATTACATGTACATAATAACACTGTCTGATTATTAAACAAAATACTGTTAACACTACAATGTAAACTAATTTTGAAAAATGTTGCGCAAGTGCAGGTAGGTGTAGCAGTGTGATTATCATTTAAATTAACCGAAAAAACAGTCG
>NW_018418359.1:0-219 GCF_002113885.1 Mizuhopecten yessoensis
ATTTAGTTACTCTATGATAAATACAGTACAACATTTAGTTACTCTGTGATAAATACGGTACAACATTCAGTTACTCTATGATAAAAACAGTACAACATTCAGTTACTCTATGATACATACAGTACAACATTTAGTAACTCTATGATAAATACAGTACCACATTTAGTTACTCTTTGATAAATACGGTACAACATTCAGTTACTCTATGATAAATACAGT
>NW_018418360.1:0-219 GCF_002113885.1 Mizuhopecten yessoensis
TTGTGTCTGTTCAAATAAGCCATCTAACTTCAATTTCTTGATATATGTAATAAATTTTAACTAATTTGATATAGTTATTTTCATTACCAACATCTTTTGCATATGGACATTGATCAAAAGGAACTATACATCGACAATGGTCATTCAAACCTAATATAGTTATTGTCACTATCTATTTAGTTATTGGTCAAAAAATACCATACATTGACAATGGCCATT
>NW_018418361.1:0-219 GCF_002113885.1 Mizuhopecten yessoensis
TGTATCATAAAGAATTTTATGATAAAAGTGCTAAATTTGAACTTTCATTTAATATCTCATTATATTCGTTATTAGGCGTATTTTAAACTACAAACTTTTTAACTTTCATTTGATTTATTCCATCGTGTGACATAAATATAACTAATATCCTGGAACTATTTTGTGTAAATGGTTTCTCCTTAACTTGTGTCAATTTAGATAAGTTCTATTTACGAAGCT
>NW_018418362.1:0-219 GCF_002113885.1 Mizuhopecten yessoensis
AATCATCGATGATGCTAGAAAAAATGGTGTTACCAAATTGGAAGCAAAAGGGAGGAGTACAAAACCCTTTTATGATACGTAATCAAGTTTAAATGAAAGATAATATATTATATTTAGAAGGTATAAAAAGTGGCAAACGTGCATCTGTATAACGGTACCAACAAAGGAGGGTTATTTTCTCTATATTCAAAATTTGCTGCAGCTAAATCAGATGATCTG
>NW_018418363.1:0-219 GCF_002113885.1 Mizuhopecten yessoensis
TTTTTACACTTTGTTTAGGAATAAACTCACCTTTTGCACTTTGTTTAGGAATAATCTCACCTTTTACACTTTGTTTTTTAGTCAACTCAACTTTTACATTTTGTTTAGGAGTAAACTCACCTGCTACATTTTGTTTAGGAGTAAACACACCTTTAACACTTTGTTTTAGAATTGTTTACACTTTGTTTTGGAGTAAACTCACTTTTTACACTTTGTTTA
>NW_018418364.1:0-219 GCF_002113885.1 Mizuhopecten yessoensis
ATTGAATGAAATCTACAGATATTTAACTTTACAAAAATGTATACTTTTGGTAGATATGGAGTCAAATATCAGGGGGTGTTCCTGTCCCACTTCACGGGTTTGGCTTGTAACCCACCAATTGTCAAAAGTAGACGCCTGTAACACTCTAATATGCCACTAAACCCGCCAGAAAAGGACTTTTGAAGCCTTTGTCAGGTATGTATCTGTGAATCTAGACAG
>NW_018418365.1:0-219 GCF_002113885.1 Mizuhopecten yessoensis
TCCATATTTGGCCTGAAGCATCCTTGGGGGAAGGGGAACCAATTTGTATAAACCAAGGGTCTGGCCCCCATAGGGGCGGGGCCCTATAGGGGAACATAGAAAATTCTTAAAAATCCTTCTTCTTCAGAAGGAATGAATGGATCTGTTTCATATTTGGCCTGAAGCATCCTTGGTGGAAGGGGAACCAATTTTGTATAAACCAAGGGTCTGGCTCCCATA
>NW_018418366.1:0-219 GCF_002113885.1 Mizuhopecten yessoensis
AGGGCTGAATGTGGAATGGTAGCGTTATAGTGCAATGAGTTTCGTTAAATATGGCTGGATGTAGAATGGAAGCATTATAGTGCTATCTGTTTCGTAAGACAGGGCTGAATGTGGAATGGTAGCGTTATTGTGCTATCAGTTTCGTTAGATATGGT
Source organism: Mizuhopecten yessoensis (assembly GCF_002113885.1). Taxonomy (NCBI): domain Eukaryota; kingdom Metazoa; phylum Mollusca; class Bivalvia; order Pectinida; family Pectinidae; genus Mizuhopecten; species Mizuhopecten yessoensis. The sequence goes on from NW_018418366.1 coordinate 156, forward strand.
TGGACGTAGAATGGAAGCATTATAGTGCAATGAGTTTCATAAGGCAGGGCTGAATGTGGAATGT
>NW_018418367.1:0-219 GCF_002113885.1 Mizuhopecten yessoensis
TGCCTACATTTTAAGTTTGTTACTGCTATTTCTTGGCTCCTTAAATGTCATTGTGCATTTTTTTTATTTATTTTTTACTAAAAAAAAATTGTACAAGTATGTTAATTGATTTGCAATGCAACAGCTTAAATATCACATTCTCCTCGATTTTTGCTTAAAACAACGCCAACTCTATTTCTCCATTCTTTGAGTCCCAGGGCAGCATATGATCAACTGACA
>NW_018418368.1:0-219 GCF_002113885.1 Mizuhopecten yessoensis
AATGTGAACACTTCGCCGAACATTCCCTGTGTCAACCCCAGTCTGTTGTGAACATTTCGCCGAACATTCCCATTATCAACCCCAGTCTGACGTGAACACTTCGCCGAATATTCCCTGTGTCAACCCGAGTCTGATGTGAACATTTCGCCGAACATTCCCTGTGTCAACCCCAGACTGATGTGAACACTTCGCCGAACATTCCCTGTGTCAACCCCAGTC
>NW_018418369.1:0-219 GCF_002113885.1 Mizuhopecten yessoensis
AAATTTATATTAGATCTATTGCAAAATTATCTCCATATATTAATATGTCTAGATCTGTGTCGGTAGGGATTGGCCCGACTGATCCAACTACACTTTAACATACTGTTCATGAGGATATAGATGTATCTCAATGTATGGTTATATTTTTATTGAATTATTTTTTACTTTTTAAGAATCTCAATAGATGTGTATGTCTAATGTCGGAAGGGATTGGCCCGA
>NW_018418370.1:0-219 GCF_002113885.1 Mizuhopecten yessoensis
AAAGTAGGAGTTAAATGTAGGGTCCAATGTTTGGATCATGATAAACTAGGAGTTAAATATAGGGATCAATGTTTGGATCATGATAAAGTAGGAGTTAAATATAGGGTCCAATGTTTGGATCATGATATAGTAGGAGTTAAATATAGGGATCAATGTTTGGATCATGATAAAGATGGAATTAAATGTAGGGTCAAATGTTTGGATCATGATAAAGTAGGA
>NW_018418371.1:0-219 GCF_002113885.1 Mizuhopecten yessoensis
TCGTTTTCGCCTCGGTTAATGTCGCTTTTCAGGTTCATATCACATTATTTTCACCTTCATAGAAGTCCCTTATTGTGTAATGAAGGTATTTGACGGACATAGCATCAAACAAACACTTAGCTGTCTTAATTTATTTCAATATCTTTGACTTATTAATGGATGTGTAAGTTATAATTACCCCATTTCTTGGATTTATTTTAAGTAATTCAACAGTTTGAT
>NW_018418372.1:0-219 GCF_002113885.1 Mizuhopecten yessoensis
CGCTGTTGTGTGTGTTGGAAGTTGGTGCGTTTTCTGACCAATCATATTTTGGAAGATCAAAATCACCAAGACCCCAAATGTGACTGTTCCTTGGTATCATTTGTAAGGATTGCTTGAGTTGGAAAAGGCTTGCCATGTCATTCTCTTGTAATATGCAGCAATGTTAATGGATTTCATGCCTTCGATGTTAATTTTTGCCCAGGTTATTTCACAATTTGT
>NW_018418373.1:0-219 GCF_002113885.1 Mizuhopecten yessoensis
ATGTCCACAGACTATTCGGCATATAATATAACCATTGCAATGTTCTCTGACCATTAGATGTATATTACAGCCATTGCAATGTTCCCAGATCATTAGGTGTATACTACAAACACTGCAATGTCCACAAACTATTCGGCATATAATATAACCATCGCAATGTTCCCAGACCATTAGGTGTATAATACAACCACTGCAATGCTCTCATATCATTAAATGTAT
>NW_018418374.1:0-219 GCF_002113885.1 Mizuhopecten yessoensis
AAGATGGTGGAGAAAGTAAACATATCTTTGTCAGAATACGTCAGACACATCTGAGACAGACACAGTAAGCGACGAGGAAATATTCACAAATCTATTAAAGTTTACGGCTTCGTTGATATGGGACAAGGACACAACTTAGACGCCTTAAGAACGCTTCATTCACACAAAGCTGTTACAATTGATAATATGACCCCGGCACAGTCCACACTCCCGTCGACA
>NW_018418375.1:0-219 GCF_002113885.1 Mizuhopecten yessoensis
TGCGTGAAAGCCTTCTGGGAAATTAAAGCCGCATACTGTCTTCAAAAATATGATAGTAAACCCTACGATGTCTTTAATTTTTAAAGTTTACTACTGAAATATCATGAATTCTCCATTTGATAAAAACATATTATAATGCAGTGAAGATATACTCAATATTTTATCTTCACATGGGAAGACGTCACTCTTAGTCACTCGTTGTCAAATCTTAACTGTACA
>NW_018418376.1:0-219 GCF_002113885.1 Mizuhopecten yessoensis
GTTCCTCTGGTTCGGGCATCTCCTGCTATGACCCTTTACACCGACTTGTCTATGACCGGTTGGGGTGCATACCTTTCCGGTCAGACGTCGGCAGGGGTGTGGTCGGGGGAACAGCTTTCAGAACACATCAACGTTCTGGAAATGCGTGCTGTTCTGTTGGCCCTTCGGGGCCTCCGACCCTCCCTGCAGGGCAAGGCCATTTGTCTGGCGACAGACAAC
>NW_018418377.1:0-219 GCF_002113885.1 Mizuhopecten yessoensis
AGTTACAATCCAGTCAAAACGGATTATCCAAACTCTAACACCGTAATGACATGACTTTATGACATTATGACGTCAAAATGTCAATAATAAATATGGCAAGATCACATACATTCTTGGAAATTTGGTAAACAGATCTACAACTTGTGTTCAATTTTGTACATAACGATATTTCTGGAACGGGCCTGAGGTTTTTGCTTAGATCGGCAGATTCTTGCACAC
>NW_018418378.1:0-219 GCF_002113885.1 Mizuhopecten yessoensis
GGGGGGGGGGGGGGGGGGGGTTGGTAATTATGTTAAAATAAAGAAAGTGAAAAAATTCCATAGGTATACAAATGGAGGTTCAATGAACTGTTTTGTACTCACAGACAGCAGGATGCGATATTGCTAGTTGTAAGCTTTTTATCATCCATTTACAATTTTCCCAACCAAATTTTCTGAAATTATTTAAACATGCTTAAAGCCTTGCTACCCTTCTTTTTA
>NW_018418379.1:0-219 GCF_002113885.1 Mizuhopecten yessoensis
ATACTCATACAGACTAAATATAGCTAATGATTGTATGGTTATACTTATACAGACTAAACATAGCTAATGATGGTAAGGTTATATTCATACAGACTAAAAATAGCTAATGATTGTATGGTTATACTCATACAGATTAAATATAACTAATGATTGTAAGGTTATACTCATACAGATTAAATATAACTAATGCTTGTAAGGTTATACTCATACAGACTAAAT
>NW_018418380.1:0-219 GCF_002113885.1 Mizuhopecten yessoensis
CTTAAACGCTTCCGAACTCCATCTACCGGCTGTCTGTATGTAGGAATTGGAATAGCCAGCAGCAGAAGCTGCCGAAGCCGCCCCAATACGAAAGGGGAGGGAAGTGTACCTTTCAGACCCCGCCCCAAAAAAATTAAGGTCTTGCATAAAACTGCCGAAAACTGGTACCTCGTAATAGGGCTTCCTTCAAAATGGCATAACAAAGGACCCTGTTGACTT
>NW_018418381.1:0-219 GCF_002113885.1 Mizuhopecten yessoensis
GCATTTCCCCTTGTTACATATATACGTCGCATTCCCACCTATTACGAATATAAGTAGCATCCTTCTATTACATATATAAGTAGCATTCCCTCTAATACATATCTAAGTACCATTACCCCTTATTACATATATAAGTTGCATTCCCCCCTATTACATATATAAGTAGCATTCCCACCTATTACATATATAGTAGCATTCCCCCTGTTACATATAGAAGTA
>NW_018418382.1:0-219 GCF_002113885.1 Mizuhopecten yessoensis
ATTTCATCCATACATACATGCATCTAGACATCCATCTACCCATCCTTACATACATGCATCTAGATATACACCATCCACACATACATGTATCTAGACATCATTTCATCCATCCATCCATCCATACATGCATCTAGACATCCATCCATCCTCCATACATACATGCATCTAAACATCCATCCATACATACATGCATCTAGACATCATTTCATCCATACATAC
>NW_018418383.1:0-219 GCF_002113885.1 Mizuhopecten yessoensis
TTGACTGTCTTTTTGAATAGTGTAGTGCACAAACAGCACTGATTTCACTATCCTTAACAATAGTGGATCAATCTCAACTATAATCTGGTCTTTTTTGTACCTGGCCTTACCTTTATTATTGGTTAAACGTTGGATTACCCCTGTTACCCGCGTTTGACGGTTTGTTTACTTTGAGATGGAGACTCTTCCCTCTCGACCTCTATTGAGTCTTCCCCTGGG
>NW_018418384.1:0-219 GCF_002113885.1 Mizuhopecten yessoensis
TTCTAAGTTTATTTTTCAAATACACATACTTGTAACAAAGTATACGGAAGATTGGATAGTATCACTTGATAAAGACTTTTTCAGTCGACATTTGAGTTAATATGATTAAACATACATGTTTATATAACTTTGCACATCATGCAAAGGAACCATCATGCAGCGGTATAACACTTAGAAAGGTAAGTTTTTAGTAGATAAATGAACATAATTATTTTGGTA
>NW_018418385.1:0-219 GCF_002113885.1 Mizuhopecten yessoensis
TTAGCCTTACAAGCCAAATGTAGGGGAGAAGCCCCCATGCTGTCAAGACTGTTAGTGTTAGCCCCATTGGACACCAGGTATCTAATGAGAGCTGGGCAGTGGGCAGTCGACGCGTAGTGAAGAACATTCTTATCCATTCTGTCAGGTACATTCAATCGGATTCCTTCCTGTTGCAGAAACTGGACACACTCTAGACTGCCAGCTATACCGGCGTAATGA
>NW_018418386.1:0-219 GCF_002113885.1 Mizuhopecten yessoensis
ATCATATCATTTTAGATAATATATATTTATATACTATCATATTTATAACCATCCCAGTTTTTCAGCATGTTTCAGAAACAATATAACCCATGTAAACAAGATTTCTTTTTGAGAACATCTATCTGTCTGATAGTAAAAGTTTGGTTTCTATTTATATCTATTCATAAAGCAAAGTATTTGTTTTTGTTTACGTTTTAAGCCACCATGAAAACAGACAGC
>NW_018418387.1:0-219 GCF_002113885.1 Mizuhopecten yessoensis
AGACGAAGATATATATTTGTTAGTTTAAACAATCCAGTTCAACAGGAAACAGCGATAGTCGAACACTTATCGGTATCTGTCGCGTTATGATATGTCGGATGAATACAGTTGAAGCTGACGTATGTCTACGCACATGTAGCACTTGTGTATCAATATTTAACCATTAGATACAGCTGAGCAATTGAATGTTAACAAGTTTGTCACAAGTGCCAACTCGAA
>NW_018418388.1:0-219 GCF_002113885.1 Mizuhopecten yessoensis
CTATACTTGTCATGTTACCTATACTTGTCATGTTACCTATACATGGAATGTTACCTATACTTGACATGTTACCTATACTTGCCGTATTACCTATATTTGTCATGTTAACTATACTTGTCATGTTACCTATACTTGTCAGGTTACCTATACTTGTCATTTTACCTATACCTGTCATGTTACCTATACTTGTAATGTTACCTATACTTGTCGTGTTACCTA
>NW_018418389.1:0-219 GCF_002113885.1 Mizuhopecten yessoensis
TAGATACGGACAGCAGCCTTAGCTATAATAAATTAAACTCTAAATCGGTGCATTTAATTATCTGGAAGTAATGTTGGTGTATATGACATTCCTTGTCCCAAACTACTATGTTTAGGCATCGCTTTAGGTATATGGTTGGAAGCAAACATGAATTTGTACAGTTTGCTTACATGCCGTTTGTTTGCTTACATGTCGATCATTTATAAAATCCAAATGATG
>NW_018418390.1:0-219 GCF_002113885.1 Mizuhopecten yessoensis
CCTCAAAAAAGAAGCCCAGTAGGTCAAAATCACCTGGCCAAATAGGAAGAAGTCGAAAGGCTGATTTGATGTCAGATTTTGCTAAAAATGTACCCTGGCCTAGTTTGTAAATCATATTGATAGCATCATCGATTTTCGCATATTGAACAGAACAAAATTTTTGATCAATACATGAATTAACGGACTCATCATGGGGGTATGAAAGGTGGTGAATAACCC
>NW_018418391.1:0-219 GCF_002113885.1 Mizuhopecten yessoensis
ACTTAAGTGATGCGGACAGTATTTTGGCTGTATTACTCCAGTAGCCAAACTCCTACTGGATGGAATTCGTCGGTTCCTGCCAACTGATAAAATAGGCGATTCAAAACATGAAAGCGTTTCGAACAGTTTACCGCAATTTCACATGATTGTGACGTGACACCAAAATGTATCCTTGTCATTTGGTTTAAGTTTTCGCGAAGGAAATCAGTCATTAAAACA
>NW_018418392.1:0-219 GCF_002113885.1 Mizuhopecten yessoensis
ACGCAGTAATATGTAGTCGTTTCCCTACAAAAAAAAGTATATTGTTTTCACAAAACAATAATATATAAAAAAAAAAAAAAACATTAATTGTTTTAAAAAGAATTTACAAAAAAAAAAAAAATGGTTGTTTTCTTATTTTATTCTGAATAAATACAACATTGGTTCTGGTTGATGTTCTGATTGAAAAATATAAACAAACGTAAAAATGGTAGAAAGTTA
>NW_018418393.1:0-219 GCF_002113885.1 Mizuhopecten yessoensis
AGTAGTGTCACGTCCTCACAACGACAACTCGGGTAGTGACAACAAAACGTCAAGGCACAGAAATGAGTGTAATCAAAAGTAACGACCTTCATGTCACACACAGAAACAGCATGATGTCGATGGTGTAGCTGTTTCTTCAATCAGATTTGCTTTTTCATTACCATATACTGAAACCAGATCTATCCAAAGTTATTGTAGCAATATACATTCAATTTGAAA
>NW_018418394.1:0-219 GCF_002113885.1 Mizuhopecten yessoensis
GCTAGAGAGAACATCTCTTTAGCTCGATCGAATGAGCGTAAGACTAGAGTAAGCCAGAGGTCCCGGGTTCGATCAGTCTTATCCCACCGCTACCACCAAATGTGTTTTAATGATTCCTTGGGTTCATTTTAGAAAGAAAAAGCATATAAAGAGTCAACAGTTAGTACTTTTACTTTTTAAACTGCTTCACAAACAGTTGAAGAGTGATGTTAATATGTT
>NW_018418395.1:0-219 GCF_002113885.1 Mizuhopecten yessoensis
CACAAATCATCCATAACATAATTTACGTTATGGATGATTTGTGCAACTCCGTGGTTCGACGCAGAAAGCATGGTATCTGATGTGATGTGTGTGACCGTTGGCAGCTTAGAACCTGCCAGACTGGTAAGTACATTATTATACAAGTATATTTAATGTATTTTGTAAATTGCCAATGTTTATTTCATAATTAAAATGTACACATCTGCTTAACAATTAAAA
>NW_018418396.1:0-219 GCF_002113885.1 Mizuhopecten yessoensis
CGTATCACTATACGCTATACTATATACACGCTGTGGTGTTATACTTTACGCTATACTATATATACGCAGTGGTGTAATACTTCACCCTATACTATATATACGCTGTTTTGTATCACTATACGCTATACTATATACACGCTGTGGTGTAACACTTTACGCTATACTATATATACGCTGTGATGTACCACTATACGCTATCCTATATGTACTCTGTGGTGT
>NW_018418397.1:0-219 GCF_002113885.1 Mizuhopecten yessoensis
ATCATTATATCCGAAACAGATTAAGAAAGAGACTTTTAACGAAAGTTTAAATCGTCTCGCGTATCGCACAGTTAAGGAAAAAGGCGTCCCTGTTGGTCATTTTGTAAATAAAGACCGAGGAAAGCGAATAAAGTTAAACAGCCTGCAGTGTCCATGACTTCATTCTTTAGGGGGTATATGCGACCGATGTGGTTAATACGTGACTTGTTATTAAACATA
>NW_018418398.1:0-219 GCF_002113885.1 Mizuhopecten yessoensis
CTAATCCATAATAGATAAATTGAAAATATGTTGATTCCTTTCATCATATGCTGAAATTAGAATATTCATTCCTTGTGGCGAATTTGTTACACATGTTTATGGATTTATGGATTACACAGGTTCTTTTAAAAAGGAAAAAGATAACTACATGTACATGTCAATTTATACATCATTTATTATTAGCTCACCTGCCCGAAGGGCAAGTGAGCTTATGCCATG
>NW_018418399.1:0-219 GCF_002113885.1 Mizuhopecten yessoensis
AAATTTCATGAGACGTAGATGGGGTGATGAATTTATTTCAAATTATTATAGGGGGCAATGTAGGCGATCCGTATTTAAATCGTATAATTCATTTATATTTTTAAATTATCAAATTTATCGTCAGCTGATTGAACGTTTATGCAACACCTCCTTTTTAATTCCGTTCAACTGTTCAGACGAAGGTATCTTTAGAAAAAGACAGAAGGACGACAGATGGAC
>NW_018418400.1:0-219 GCF_002113885.1 Mizuhopecten yessoensis
TGTTGTTTATATACAATATACTCCATTGTCTGTTGTTTATATACAATATAATCCATTGTCTGTTGTTTACATACAATATCCTCCATTGTCTGTTGTTTATATACAATATAATTCATTGTCTATTGTTTATATACAATATAATCCATTGTCTGTTGTTTATATACAGTATACTACATTGTCTGTTGTTTATATACAATATACTCCATTGTCTGTTGTTTA
>NW_018418401.1:0-219 GCF_002113885.1 Mizuhopecten yessoensis
TTATTTGAATGAGAAAAGAAATGCGAGTGTCAGAGATCAAAAATAGGGACATTTTACATTTTCATACCGGGTAAACTTCTGTTTTTTTACCTAATATAAAAATCAACTTTCAATATCCTATATCCTTCGACATGAACATGTCTTATTTCCCTTACCTTCTCTTTGGTCCTTTTCCTGTCAACTTTGATTTCCAAATCTATATTATTATTTTTCTGTCAT
>NW_018418402.1:0-219 GCF_002113885.1 Mizuhopecten yessoensis
TTGGAAACCAATCTTTAATGCATGGCAGTCATTGTTTTTAAAAAATTTGGTATAAAAAGCTAAACGTTCTACTGAAATTCATAATTAAATTCATCATTTATTATTCAAATAATTATGTATAACATTTTATGTTAAATTGTATGATTACAAGATATAATGACCGATTATCATTTTAAAAAAAAGTGAGAGGGTCAAGTGTGTTTAATTTACGAAACTAAA
>NW_018418403.1:0-219 GCF_002113885.1 Mizuhopecten yessoensis
ATCAACACCTGTATAGAGAAATCAATACCTGTACAGAGAAATCAATACCTGTATAGAGAAATCAATACATGTATAAAGAAATCAATACATGTACAGAGAAATCATTACATGTACAGAGAAATCAACACCTGTATAGAGAAATTAATACATGTATAGAGAAATCAACACCTGTATAGAGAAATCAACACCTGTAGAGGTATGAATCAACATATGTTGATT
>NW_018418404.1:0-219 GCF_002113885.1 Mizuhopecten yessoensis
GGGACTTCATGCTCTGTCGTCAGGGTGTGTTATCCGACTGTTTATATACTGGGTTTACCTAACATTTTAACGTACAGTTATGTCATACGTGATCGATTTAAACCCGGATGGTGATGAACTTCTTGGCTTTGTAAGTCCTGTTTCTTGTTCCTTTGCAAACAAAACATACTGAGCAAATTCATTTTACTGTTTTGGCCCACCTTCTGATTCTACCGTCCG
>NW_018418405.1:0-219 GCF_002113885.1 Mizuhopecten yessoensis
GAATCATGATCAATCGTGATAAGCTCCTCCCATCGCACTTAAGCCGCGCCCCGTTTCTAACCAAAACAATATGGCGTCAAGTTCGCCTCTTAGCGAAGTCCCGCTGATAAAACTAGTAGGCAACAAAACAGAAACGACCGATGAAATGTATTTGTTGAAAGAATTAAAAAGTAGAAAGTACACATTCCTTGTTCTTACCTCCATTTATTACTGAAACGT
>NW_018418406.1:0-219 GCF_002113885.1 Mizuhopecten yessoensis
GCATAACAAACTTTACCCCGAACAGTTAATGTAGCATCAACCATACTGAATTATCGTCAAAAATAAAAAGTCGTTAGTCTGCATTATAAATATGTGCATGTCGTATGAAAGTCTCATAAATATATAAAACTTTCAAACAAGCGGCAAAATAGCTGTATAAACAACTCCAGCTATGCACGAGTAAATTTATCAAAGTCTATTTTGGTCAGATTACGAGGT
>NW_018418407.1:0-219 GCF_002113885.1 Mizuhopecten yessoensis
ATAAAGATGGCGTGGAGGTAAAATAATAGCTACTTGCGGATATCACATTCACATACAACAGTTAGATATTTACACAGTTAACAGGTTGTGAGATATTAACAACAAGAGGACCAATGGGCCTGCATCGATCACCTGGTATTAATCTCACACTTGAAATCTTAAAAGTGAACACTCAAATACAGCTACTGGCAGAATATCAGTGTTTGATTCATAAGAACC
>NW_018418408.1:0-219 GCF_002113885.1 Mizuhopecten yessoensis
TTTACACTAGAAGGTGACAATTTACACTAGAATGTGACAATTTACACTAGAATGTGACAATTTACATAAGAAGGTGATAGTTTACACTAGAAGGTAACAGTTTACATTAGAACGTGGCAGTTTACACTAGAAGGTGACAGTTTACACTAGAATGTAACAATTTACACGAAGGTGACAGTTTACACGAAGGTGACAGTTTACACTAGAATGTTACAGTTT
>NW_018418409.1:0-219 GCF_002113885.1 Mizuhopecten yessoensis
ATCAGTGACCTTTATCCGTCTTAGTGATCATCAGTGACCATTATCCGTCTTAGTGATTATCAGTGACCATTATCCGTCTTAGTGATCATCAGTGACCATTATCCGTCTTAGTGGTTATCAGTGAACTCTATCTGTCTTAGTGACCACAAAGTCACCTTTACATGTATCTGTCCTATTTACCTTCCAGATATCTCTCTCTGCCCTAGTCACCATATCAAC
>NW_018418410.1:0-219 GCF_002113885.1 Mizuhopecten yessoensis
TGTGTATATAATATCCCATTACCAAACAGTCCAAAACAATCTTACTTCTCATTAGGGTGTTCATATTTATATCCTCTATCAAACAGTCCAAAACAATGTTACTTCTCACTACGGATGTGTATAGTATATCCCCTACATAACAGTCCAAAACCATCTTACTTCTCACTAGGGTGCTTATATTATATCCCCTACTAGACAGTGTGAAACCATCTTACCTCT
>NW_018418411.1:0-219 GCF_002113885.1 Mizuhopecten yessoensis
CCCCCCCCCCCCCCCCCTTTCAACTTCCCCTCAGCACACTTTACCCGTGACCCTTTAATACATTTACCTTGACCGCTGACGTCCAAATTCTAAGCAGTACCTTATGTTACCTTATGGTGTTACTATAACTAACTTTGTTGAGGGGATCATGAGATATCTTGTACAAGCTTTTTGCTACGGACGGACGGACAGACAAAGCGATAACTATATACACCCTTA
>NW_018418412.1:0-219 GCF_002113885.1 Mizuhopecten yessoensis
GTAAACGTTCAGCTTCTAGACTTTCAGATTCTCATCCAGTTGAGGAAAAGCAAGGCTGACAGACCGTCGTCAAAAGACACCACCAACAAAGCAGAGCAATGTACATATTGTGGAAAAAAGGGTCACAGCAAATCTGCCTCTGCTCGCATACGTAAAACAGAGTGTACAGCATATCGACAAATATGTGGGCATTGCCATCGCGAGCATTATTTCGAAATT
>NW_018418413.1:0-219 GCF_002113885.1 Mizuhopecten yessoensis
ATTTTGTGAGTAGATATTCGACGATATCATTTCTCCCGTATAAGCATGCCATATGCGCAACATTGTTGCTTTGGTCGTCCATTGTCTTCGTTATATACTTCAGTGGATCCTCAACAGTTTTGTCAAGTACAATATCCAGAATATATTTAAAACATTCAAAGGTTCCAGGTTTGGTCGCTGCTGTATGTAACAGATGACTTCCTATATATCCTTTCACGT
>NW_018418414.1:0-219 GCF_002113885.1 Mizuhopecten yessoensis
TATGATCAATCAGAGACTGTGTGGAGTCGGTTATCCTCGTTGGATAAGATATGATTTGTTCAAGATTAAAAAGTCTCAATAAATTACAGTATGAGGAATATAATGAATTGCATGATTTTCTGTTTTGGAAACAAATGTTAAAATCGCCAAGTCAGATTTTATGTTTTGTAAAGATTGTTCAAATTTATCACAGAAGTCATTTTGGTTGGGTGGCCTATA
>NW_018418415.1:0-219 GCF_002113885.1 Mizuhopecten yessoensis
TGTATGTTGTACATGTATGATGTTCGGACTGTATGTACATGTTTGATGCTCGAATTGTATGTACATGTTTGATGCTCGAATTGCATGTACTTGTTTGATGTTCGGATTATATGTATATGTATGATGCTCGGACTGTATGTACATATATGATATCCGGATTGTTTGTATATGTACGATGTTCGGACTGTATGTACATGTATGATGTTCGTACTGTATGTT
>NW_018418416.1:0-219 GCF_002113885.1 Mizuhopecten yessoensis
TATCATGCCCACACACGCCAAAACAGGTGTTAGAGGACAAGGTATAATCTGATACTTCGCCAGCCCAATTGTTCACAACATTTTGGTCGCTGTAGTCTCTGGGAAATAAATAATTACACAAATATACACCAATTATTTCATTTCAACATTTGTATTACAATAAATCAAATAAACATGGAATAAAGAAATGAAAACAAAGTAGCATCATTCAGATCTCAT
>NW_018418417.1:0-219 GCF_002113885.1 Mizuhopecten yessoensis
CGCCAATGAAAACAGTTGGATTTGATAAGTTCATGAAATATGAGAATATGTCCACAACACATAAGATATGCTTACACACGGAAGGTATGCTATCTTAGCCTTATTATCGTATACTTCTCACTGTAATCAGTGCATGGAATCCTATAGAGCACAACACCGTTGCTCTGCTTTCTCGTCCGTAAACAACAACAACAACAAAATAAAGGAAAAACAATATAT
>NW_018418418.1:0-219 GCF_002113885.1 Mizuhopecten yessoensis
ACATATGTTTGTCGCAATAATAGCTCTCAAGAGCTAATGTTCCTTATTTACTTGTATGCAACGTTAAATAAAGTTTCTTGCATCTTGTATCTTGTATCATTATAACGATATATTAAACGTTAAAACGAGATACCAAGTCGTTTTTAAGAGACACTAAGTCGTTATAATGATAATCATGATTGTACTTAGTCATTATAACGATATATTAAACGTTATAAC
>NW_018418419.1:0-219 GCF_002113885.1 Mizuhopecten yessoensis
CCTGTCTATTCTGACAAGCCAATTTGCTGGATATGACAGGGTGTCAGATAATACAAGTTTCACTGTAAATTCATGTATTGTAAATACCTACTTTTGAATTTTCAGCTGTTTGGTGAAAGAAAAATCTTTTGTATTTGAACCGGATCGTTCAGACATAGATTTAACACTATTTTCTTTGAAGGCAAAGTATTGAAATTGTGACATAATCAACACTTTTAT
>NW_018418420.1:0-219 GCF_002113885.1 Mizuhopecten yessoensis
AAGGATTTTAAAGGTTTTCCCTCTATTTCCCCTACTGGGCCCCGCGCCTCTGCCCCGAGGAGGGCCACATCCACCATTTATACAAAATTGAGTACCCTTGGCCCAAGGTTGTTCCAGACTAAATAAGAATAACAGACAGAATTTAGTCAAAATCTACTTGGCAGTTGAGGACTGGTAGCGTTTTAAAGGAAAAGTTGACGGACGGACGGAAGAAGGACG
>NW_018418421.1:0-219 GCF_002113885.1 Mizuhopecten yessoensis
GTATTCAGCTTATGTTCTGAGTTCATGATAACATGCCATAGAGAAGATGTGTTAGTAGAGTATAATGATCCGGTAGAACAAACAAGCTGTAATCTCATTAATTTGAACTCCAGCATATGATAAGAAACACATTTTCAATAAATATTGGAGTTAAATCAATATGTCATGTCTGTACATGTATATTCTATTAAATACAATGACTCTTGTTAAGGTTTTTTT
>NW_018418422.1:0-219 GCF_002113885.1 Mizuhopecten yessoensis
GCATTCATTTAACAAACCATCCAGTCCATGCGCTTTGCCACATTTTAAATTTCGAACAGCAGATCTTACTTCATTAAAAAGAATCGGTGCGTCGAGTTTTCATCATACATATACATTTGACAATTTTTAAAATAATCATATAGTTGCTCGCCTGTCAATAATGGCGAATTACCATTTTTCTTAGAAAACTTTCTGTAAAAATACCTAGGATTGTGTTTT
>NW_018418423.1:0-219 GCF_002113885.1 Mizuhopecten yessoensis
ATGTGTGACAAAATGCAGTTCAAGCATGTAAATAGGGAGTTTGTTTGAAAAAATATCCCTCAAATTACCCATTTTACCTAATCCCGTTCACAAGCTTCATTCATTTTAATTATAATGTGTCGGTGCTTTCACAGGATACTCATACCCATTTTGAATAGTAAGGCCAAAGTAGTCAAAAATGCATTTTGCATAACGATCATTCCTTATACATTTTCAGCA
>NW_018418424.1:0-219 GCF_002113885.1 Mizuhopecten yessoensis
CATTGTCAGCACACCATGTCAAAAAATCTACAGCATCAACACACAAGATCAGTATTTACATCGTCAGCACACAAGAAACTAATAAAGTTTCCCGCTTACTCATCAAAGTAAGAGGATGATTACTTTTCTCCCATATTAATTACTGACATAAATTTGTCATGTTTGTAAACACATGTGGCGTAACAATATCGCCGTTCACTTTTTATGACGTCACACATA
>NW_018418425.1:0-219 GCF_002113885.1 Mizuhopecten yessoensis
TACCCGGCTGTTCCCCCTACTCGGCTGTTCTCACTACTCGGCAGCCCTTTATTTCTCTCTTCCCTGGTCTTTCTGTTCGGTAATGTTTTTCTTGGCAACTGTCTTTGAATGCCTTTATCTATTGCAATGACATGAGTCATTAAAAAAGAAAACAAACAACTCCCGATCTAACCCCCAGCTCTCCCTCCATCTCTCTACTCCTTCATTTTCGCGTTAATC
>NW_018418426.1:0-219 GCF_002113885.1 Mizuhopecten yessoensis
CACGATGTAAAGTATGAAGACTAGTTTCATCATCTCCTGTAACCAGGTAATGCTATTACTTCGTCCTTCAATCGCGACGTCATCTGCTAAATTAAGGTTTGAATCGTTATTGATGTTTCCGACTGGAGTGTTTCGTGGGATATTCCGAGATAAACAAAGTGCCCGTTGTATCCATGACGGCACGGAATAGTCAGATGATTGGAAACCTAACCGAGTAAT
>NW_018418427.1:0-219 GCF_002113885.1 Mizuhopecten yessoensis
CAAAGGTTTAAGTATTGATCCCTGTGGAACTCCAGCATTAATTCCTGCCCAATCAGAGTGAATATTATTGATATTTAGTTTTTGTTTTCTATTCGTTAAGTAGTTTTCGAACCATTTTAACAGCGATCCAGTTATTCCAATTGATGATAAATTTATACAACAGCCCTATGTGCCAAAACCTATCAAATGCTTTGCTGATGTCACAAAATACTACTCTTA
>NW_018418428.1:0-219 GCF_002113885.1 Mizuhopecten yessoensis
TTTTGACCAAATCTCACTAAAAATAATCACCGATCTCACTATTTTTCACCGGAAAGTTATGGCATGTATATGCTGTATATGTCTGTTCAGTGCTGTGAATGTCTGTCCAGTACTGTCTGTCTATCTCTCCAGTATGTCTGTTCAGCACTACAGTGTACCGGTATGTCTGTCCAGCACTGTGTACTTATATGTCTGTCCAGTTTTGTGCATGTCTGTCCA
>NW_018418429.1:0-219 GCF_002113885.1 Mizuhopecten yessoensis
GAGAACATATAATAATGAGAAGGACATAAATCTTGATAAAGAGATAAGGAATTTGAGCTCCATAAATATGACAAAAGTATTTCGTGCCAGATTTCGCATTTATTTGTAGATAATCAATTTATTTTTAACAAGTTTAGTGTGTGAGAGCTGTTCAAACTGTTGGTGAATAATGTGTTTTTGGGTGACATTGAACTGTGTTATTTACCAGATAACTGTAAT
>NW_018418430.1:0-219 GCF_002113885.1 Mizuhopecten yessoensis
TGTTAATTTTATCTAAATTCAAATATTTCAATTTCATAACATTTTCAATTTCATAACATTTTTTTATTCAGAAATTTGACAATACTTCAGAAAACATTGATGACTTTACCGTAAATAGACGACTGCGGCAGGATCATAGTTGCTCCTAGATGCAAGGCCGATTTGCATATTTTATTCAAACGGAAACCATTCAGCCGTTATAACTTATTAAATTTAAAA
>NW_018418431.1:0-219 GCF_002113885.1 Mizuhopecten yessoensis
AGAAATACATCCTTGCTGGATATCAGTATCTTGTCTGGATCCATTATGTTAGAATTGATCTTATACGGGGTAATACAGAACTACTTATTATGTTTTCATTAAAGTCCTGTAAAGTATGGTTTTCTTTTCAGAAAGGACTATAACTACAGTCATGCAAGTGTTAAGGTTTCCAACGCGTGGTTATAATTGATGGCAGTGTTCGTTTTGTTTGTTTGGGAT
>NW_018418432.1:0-219 GCF_002113885.1 Mizuhopecten yessoensis
TCACTGTGAGTTCTACCAAGACCTCTGACCTACATAATGTCGTCAAAAAGGTTTCCGGAAGATATCTCCCATACTATTTCACCTACGTTTATGAATCTTGGTTTATGGGTACATGCTTTGAAGGTGGTGTGTTGCGTACCATATGGAGGTCACTGTAACTTCTACCGTGACCTCTGACCAACATAATGTCGTCAGAAAGGTTTTCGGAGCATATCTCCC
>NW_018418433.1:0-219 GCF_002113885.1 Mizuhopecten yessoensis
TGAGTACTCAGGCTTTCTTGTGGAGGAGGACACCCTCAGGATCCCTTCTGTTAAACGGGTGAGTACTCAGGCTTTCTTATGGAGGAGGACACCCTCAGGATCCCCTCTGTCAAATGGGTGAGTACTCAGACTTTCTTGTGAAGGAGTACACCCTCAGGATCCCCTCTGTCAAATGGGTGAGTACTCAGGCTTTAAGGCGGAGGAGGGCACCCTCAGGAT
>NW_018418434.1:0-219 GCF_002113885.1 Mizuhopecten yessoensis
CAGCAGCCATCAAAGTAACCGTAAATAATTGACAATCTCTGTATAATTGATACAAAAGGACAATGTCAACACCATTGGTTTGTCACGAGGAGATCCCGTTGTTTCATACATGAACAGTTTTTATTGGATACAATTATGCTAAAATTACAAAAAATACAATTGAAGGTTTGTTCAGATTCAGCCTATTGGAAAAATTGAATGCCGACCCTGGTAGACATG
>NW_018418435.1:0-219 GCF_002113885.1 Mizuhopecten yessoensis
ATCAATTGTTTATATTTACTTTGAATGCAGACATTGACAATGAATAAGCTTGATGAGTAATCAACCATCATATCCAAGGACGATGAAATATAACACCAGAATCACATAAAAAAACAAACAGTATTGACCACTCAACTGTACATATATTAGAGAGAGGGAGAGATAGAGAGATGGAGCGAGTGTTGGAGGGGGGGGGGGGCAATGGGGGGGGGGGAAAGG
>NW_018418436.1:0-219 GCF_002113885.1 Mizuhopecten yessoensis
CTTATAAACAACACATGTTTGATTGATAATACATCTGATTGACAACACATAATTATTATATATAATTCACAACTGAGATAACTGTTTGGATTCAACCCAGATGTGAAATATAACTGTTATTTCTCAAGTTTCCTGATAATGACAAATGTCACACATAGTGACGGTGGGATTTTCCAATAGGTTTCAAATATAACGTTAAAATTTACTTCTGTTCAATAG
>NW_018418437.1:0-219 GCF_002113885.1 Mizuhopecten yessoensis
CATCACATATGCTCAAACAAATAACATGGATATATGCATATATGACAAACATTTGTTTCTGTCATACGTTTTGTAAACGAGTATTTACATTCTGGATAGTAAAATTTAAAAACCGTCTTTGAAGCTTTAGTTGGAAATCAAAGATTCAATTCATAAGAAGAAAGATAAAATATGTATCAATGTACCTACCGAAGACCTGAACTTCACACAATTCCAGAA
>NW_018418438.1:0-219 GCF_002113885.1 Mizuhopecten yessoensis
TTTTCCTGTCTTCATTCCTGATATTACTGACATGCTTTCTTCACCAGTTCAGTTCTTCTTGATGTCAGTTAAGACAACTTTTACTCACCCACGTACCTGCTGATTTGTTTCAGATCCTGAATGCAGCCTACCAGGTAGAGATCAGCCTCCAGTCCAGCTCTTCATTCATCAGAAACATACTGGAGCGCATGAAACAGGTACTGTACAGTCATACTGGAG
>NW_018418439.1:0-219 GCF_002113885.1 Mizuhopecten yessoensis
GTGAACACGTCAGATTTGTTTTCAGAAGCTGAAATCATTAATATTAATTTGTCTTAAGCATACTTACACACCGCATTAAAAGCTTTTAACCTTTTGATGTATTGGTTTTGTGCTTCCAATTAATTGTGTTATATAGTCATATAAATAACGTATCTTCTGATGTCAATTAAAATGTCAAACAACTAGCTGAAATTTGGAATATATACCAATAAAAGTCTT
>NW_018418440.1:0-219 GCF_002113885.1 Mizuhopecten yessoensis
ATCATGAATCTAGTCTAAATGCTTCTTAGGATATTGTTGTTTTAAGTATGTAACATATTTGAGCCCTGTGACCTTGAAAGAAGGTCAATGTCTGTTTGGAAAGTCCAATATTTAGATACAAGATACATTTTGACAATGTTCGAGAGTTTTTCAGTATCAACATTATAGTTGATGCCGCTATGCGTAAAAGCAGCACCGCAACATACTTTTACTGATGTT
>NW_018418441.1:0-219 GCF_002113885.1 Mizuhopecten yessoensis
AAAAAAAGGTCAGGGTAATTTTTACTCGCAAACTTTGTCAGGATCAACCCAAAGAAGCTATACCAGCCAAAATTTAGGATTGTATACCTTTCACTTCTTCAGAAGAAGTCATTTGAAGTGTTTTGCAAATTTGAACCCTGTGACATTTTATTTTGCACACTTATTTTTTATTGCCATGAGTTCCTCAATTATGATATTTTGAAATCATGTCAAGTCATT
>NW_018418442.1:0-219 GCF_002113885.1 Mizuhopecten yessoensis
TTATCACTTTTTTGCCTCAAAAGGTTAAGGATGAGTCTTTTTTAAAATTCACAGGCTTGATTCCCTTTGGTTAACTCTTTCCGTACCACTGTCGTGTCCACGACAGTAATATGTTGTACCGGTCCCTGTTGTCGTGTATACACGACAAGGTAC
This sequence comes from Mizuhopecten yessoensis, assembly GCF_002113885.1. Lineage (NCBI taxonomy): Eukaryota > Metazoa > Mollusca > Bivalvia > Pectinida > Pectinidae > Mizuhopecten > Mizuhopecten yessoensis. Next base: position 154 of record NW_018418442.1, read on the forward strand.
TTTGGTGTTATCTATCTTATGTTTAGCTTGTTATAGCACATGGCAGTCACTTAATTCAATTAATTG
>NW_018418443.1:0-219 GCF_002113885.1 Mizuhopecten yessoensis
ACCATATTACAACAGTATACTACATGACATACCATCGTACATCAGTATACTACGTAACATACCATCCTACATCAGCATACTACGTGACATACCATATTACAACAGTATAACACATGACATACCTTCGTACATCAGTATACTACGTGACATACCATATTACATCAGTATACTTCATGACATACCATCTTACATCAGTATACTACGTGACATACCATCTTA
>NW_018418444.1:0-219 GCF_002113885.1 Mizuhopecten yessoensis
ACGTAAATTCTCACGCTTTCTCGTTGTTTCTCGCAACATCAAGTGCACGGCACATATTTACTATGCCAAAGAGGCAGTTGCCTTTCCCTCTAATCTAATTTCGTGATTTATTGTATCATTGTATCTCATAATATATTGACATACATGTCATTGGGAAACTGTAAACTAATTTTTGGGGTCATTAGTTCACCAAATGAAAAAGAGGTTTTAAAATGCTGG
>NW_018418445.1:0-219 GCF_002113885.1 Mizuhopecten yessoensis
TTTGTTACATATATGTTGTCAGTTTATTACCACTTAATGGTTAAGTGATATGGTTAACGCTAAACTTTTGCTAAAGATTTATCAGTAACACGATATAATTAGAGTAATTCGCTCCTCTGTTTTATACTATATCAGTTTTATACTTCATCAGTCCCATCAAAGTACTATAAAGTAACCGAAAACTAACTATCACAACTAAGAAAAGCCATGTATTTCAAT
>NW_018418446.1:0-219 GCF_002113885.1 Mizuhopecten yessoensis
ATTCAGTGAGGTAGGACTCTTAAGTTGGCATCAAACCAGTGCTATCAGGTAGAGGCACATACATCAACTTGCTGCCTTAAACTCGCACGCTTACCTTACACAAACTGAATCCAGTGCGGCTTCGTAAAAGGAAAATGCCTGTTTTTCCTTTATGATATAATAATCTTTATTTAACGTCGTGTACAATATTGTCAACAACAAACAGAAGCCCTGTAGAGC
>NW_018418447.1:0-219 GCF_002113885.1 Mizuhopecten yessoensis
TTTGAGAAATACAACGCATATAATACAGGGGAGATCGGGGCAAGTTCGACCAATTGCGTTTCAGATAGAAATTTAGAAATTTCTAGATAGTATTTTAATATTGAAGTGTTGTAAAATGGCTGGATTTTAGACGCAAACAACACTTTTAAATAGATACTGGTTGATTGTTTTCTAAATACACATTGCATGAAAATGGAAAATGAATTATCAAATCTTTCC
>NW_018418448.1:0-219 GCF_002113885.1 Mizuhopecten yessoensis
CACTGTAAGTGGTAGATAATTGGTAGTGTAGCAGTGTGGTATATATAGATATTATTGTAACAATGGGATAGGTACATGTAGTATGTTAATGGTTTGATCAATACACTGTAAGTGGTAAATTATTGGTAGTGTAGCAATGTGGTATATATATATATATATTTATATATATATATTATTGTAACAATGGGATAGGTACATGTAGTATGTTAATAGTATGAT
>NW_018418449.1:0-219 GCF_002113885.1 Mizuhopecten yessoensis
CCCCCTGCTCGTACAAAATAAAATTGAACGATATTTGGTACCTCAAAGAGTACAGAAAAAGGATAATAAAGATTTACCTCTATTTCCCCTATTGGATCCCGTTTCTTTGCCCCCAGGTGAGCCACACCCTTTGCGTATACAAACTTTGGTCCCCTTTGCCCAATGATGCTCTGGGCTAAAGGACCTGTTACAGGAACAAAAGAATTTTGCCCACAAAGC
>NW_018418450.1:0-219 GCF_002113885.1 Mizuhopecten yessoensis
CTCTCGATGCAGACACCAAATGAAAAACAATAAATCCCAGAGGAATCTTTTTCCCGTCGTTGTTAGATTTTCATTACTTTAGTAAGGTTTATTTTTGTTCTTATCTGTTGGATCAAAGGTAATGACAACAGTAAAGCATATTTGGTTACTTTTAATCAAATCTCCATAGTGGTGTGTTTAATTGAGATTGTCGTTTCGCCTGTTTACCTTCACTGGTAG
>NW_018418451.1:0-219 GCF_002113885.1 Mizuhopecten yessoensis
AACACTGTTATCCTTTTGTGGAGTATTGTCAGGACAATGATAGTTAAGTTAGATTAATTTAATGAATTAAAAAAACAATGAAAAGAACAAAATATTTTTCATAAACATTGTGATTGTGCTAAATCTCCTACATTGAAATCCTACAATGGCATCCCTCGAGGTTGCAAGTTGACTTCAGACAGGTGAGTTGAATGTTTCATTGGGTTGAGATTTCTGTCA
>NW_018418452.1:0-219 GCF_002113885.1 Mizuhopecten yessoensis
AAGGGGGGGGGGGGGGGGGGGTTACAATGATACATCTAAAATCTTTCATAACTGCTCTTAAAGCTACTTTGATCAGACGGATATATAGTAAACTAGGAAATCGGGGTCTTATTGTAGAATCGTTATTTGATAAACAGAAATTATCAAATATTGGAATTGAGAAATTGAAAGAAAAATGTATTTTGGAAAGATGTTTTGGGTGCCTGGTATAAAACTATC
>NW_018418453.1:0-219 GCF_002113885.1 Mizuhopecten yessoensis
TAGCACCGTAAGTAATTGTGAAATGCAATTAGAAAGATCAACCTTAGATGGCCGGGTTAAATCTTTGTATTCTAAGAAGCTATCAGACATTGGGACATCCTGTATTTACCTGTAAACAAAGATGAAGGTCAACTGTCAATGGGCTGGGCAGTTAAATTAAAGAAGAAAAAAACGGTTTTTACCTCAGCACAAAAGAATTTCATGAATGAGAAATTTAAC
>NW_018418454.1:0-219 GCF_002113885.1 Mizuhopecten yessoensis
CTCACAGTTAGTGTGTTACTTACAGTTCGTGTGTTACTTACAGTTCGTTTGTTACTTACAGTTTGTGTACCCGTCGTACTTACAGATAGTGTGTTACTCACAGTTAGTGTGTTATTTATAGTTTGTGTGTTTCTAACTGATAGTGTGTTACTCACAGTAAGTGTAATACTTACAGTTAGTGTGTTACTCACATTTAATGTGTTACTCACAGTTAGTGTG
>NW_018418455.1:0-219 GCF_002113885.1 Mizuhopecten yessoensis
TTGGATATCACTACTGTACTCATGAAATCCATTAACATGCTCATAGAATATGTTATTCAGCCTCATGTGTTACCATTATATCCGTTGTATATTAACGTTTAGGTAAAATCACGTTCAGGTTTTATGAGCTACTTGTGTAAATAACTATGTGATTCCTAATTATGAAGACAGAAAAATAGTTTACCTATTATATTGGGTAGACGTCAGCCAATCAAATTC